>NW_020884873.1:16628643-17068071 GCF_003945725.1 Corapipo altera
GCTGCCGCCACCTGCAAGTTGTGCCTCGGCCCGGGGGTGCGGCGTCATCCCTTGCGAGCCCTACCGGAGAGGCTTCCCCCGCCGAGCCCCCACCTTCCCGCTCCTTATTTATTTATATTGGTGCTATTTTTTTAATTCTCTTTCCCCCTCCCCACGCCCCCCCTATAATCCCGGCATCCCCTGCTAGGGAGCATCGGCTGTGGGGAGGAGGGAGGTGATGCTGCCAGCCCCCTGCCCGCCGCGGAGGGCTCGCCGAGGGTGGAGGCACCATCCCTCCGGCCGGGGCACTGCAGCGAAGGCCCATCTGCTGCCCGGGCTCGACTTGCGAGGAGGGCACGGGCTGGGGATGCGTGCCAAGCCTGCAGCAAGCGAGAAGGAGTAACAGGAGTGCGTGCGTGGGAGGGAAAACATCCATACAAATATATGTGTATCATCATCACCATACTTCCCCTCTGCCCTGCTCTGTCTCCATGTCAGATGGCTATAGTCCCCCCATTGGGGGCTGGCTGCAAAGGGATGTGGGCACCCAAGTTCTCCACGCTGGTGCAGGGCTCTCGTGTTGTCTGCGGGCTGCAAATAGCTGTATGTCCTGCTGGAGTGACACAAGCTGGTGTAACTCAGTCCTTGCGAGAGTTTTGCACCTTGGGTGAGTGTGACAGGGTTGATGGGGAACACAGTATCTGCTGCAGCTCTAGACTTCCTCAGACAGCTCAGCAAGGGAGAGAGTGTGATGCAGGATGGAGTGCCTCAGCCCATGGTTTTCCTGTGGGGATTTCCACAGACTGTGTTTCTGTGAGCTGTACCTGGGTCGTGCGGGAACTGTGCCTGTTTCCCAGAACTGAAGCTGTGGTCTTGCACCTTTCCCTTCCACCCTAGGGCAGAGCTTGAGTCAGGAGCTAGCCTGCCCTGTCTCCCGCACACAGCGTGGGTGCTGAGCACCTCCCTTCCCATAGAATGGCCCTCCAGTTAACTCCAAATCCCTCCCCTTGAGTGGGAAGTTCAAGCCCGTGAAAACACTTGGTGGCACCACTGCTAACAAATATGACTTGAGTCACCAGGAACCCCCAGCCTCTCTGCAAACTGAATTTCAAATTCCTGCCTACTGCTTATGTATCTCTTCACGGTAGCAAGGTACAAATCAGCAGGAACTTTTCGCATCCCTTCCCCAAAGGGTGTCTCTTGTGCTCTGTGGATCCTACCTGCAGAAGTGGTGTTGAGTCCAGCTGGAGCCTGTGATTTTTGGAAGACCTTGCAAGTTCCTGTTGCTGCAGCCTGGTTGCTGTCAGCTCCTCAAGGGAAGAGCTGAAATCAAGCGAGACCCTCAGAGAGCAGAGAGCCATCTCAATGGGGAGGGAAAATTATGGGTGTTCCCACCTTGCAGCTAACTTTCAGTTTCCAAAGCCCCCCTAAACAGAGCTGTAGCACCTGTGCTTGTGATTCAGCTTCAGTGGTAGTGTTAGGAGTGTGTCTTCCAAGCTGGAGTGGGAGAAGAACAGTCCTTTGAGCTGTTCCTGGGGAGCCTCTAGCCTCCCTGTACCATTATAAAACAAGCATTGAATGAAAGCTGCTGCATACTGTGGAAAAGAAATGAAGCTGTGACTCTTCTACTGCATGTCATAAAAGTCCCTCGAAAATTTATAGCTCCTCTGTGCCCTCAGGTAATTTTGCAGAAGTGGTAAAAAAATCCACTGCAAGGTATAACATTCCCTCCCTATGAGGAGTCTGCTATACCTGTGTAGCTTGTTTATTAATGCCCTGGATATGGAAATTATATCCTTAGGAGAGGGGAGGGATTCTGGCTAGCTGCAGGTGTGTTTTCTTGCCCAGTTTCTAATTTGGTGGCCCAGCCGCTGTGTTTTGGTTAGCATACCTTTGGCTGTACATGCTGCTGAGGCTCATCTCCATCACATGGGTCCGGAAAGTGAGGGACTGTTTCCAAATTGGTTCAGGGACTGAGCTGCCACCTGCCTCCCTCCCTCCCCACAAGTGCTGGTAAGGTTGCGAAAAGAGAGAGTTGCCTGTGTGGCACACAGAGGTTGCCTTAGCAAAGAGGTCAAGAAGAAGGGTGGAAAATAGTGTGTGTATTTGCATGGATGTTGGCTTTGGTGGATGCTCACAACTGTAAACTTATCTGGAGTCCTTGTGCCCAACATGAGATGGGGATAGCTGGTCTGGAGGGTTGCTGCGACTGTGCTGTGATCACAGAGCCTGTTTAACCTCTGCTGGCTGCATGGCAGGCATAGATGCGCTCGGTGTACTTGCCTGAGGAGCATACCTATGGGGTTTGTGTGCTTGTGTATGTGCCTTATGTTTACCTTTCTCCTCCTCCTCCCACGTGAAACTGGTTAAGTGCAGTGTGACACTGTGGCCTGCCAGCTTGGTGTAACACGCTTATTGCATGTTTTTAAGGAATGGTTGTGTGACAAATGTGGGTGGCTGTTTGCTGGGTGTACTTACCATGGAACACCTTCACTCTTGCAGAGTTTATGCCTGCAGTAAGTTTGGAGCATATAAGCAATCATGGACATGGCAGTTGTTCAGGACCGTGCACGTAGATGTTGTGCACGCTCAGTGTGTGAAGGGCACCTTAGGACAGACAAGTTTCTTTCTCTGTCCCTCCCTTGCTTTGACCTGTCAGCAAGGAGAGATAAACTCAGTCTCATGGCAGGGTTTATAGCTGAGTTTTCAGCTTGGTGTGCCTGAGCTTGAGAGTAGCATCTTTAAGGTACATCTGCTATCGTAAATTCACACACACACGCGGCCCCTGCATCAGATCATAAAAGTGGAGGAAGGAAATGGGGGAATTTGATAACTGAATGATAGGGCAAGCTGGTCCAACATTCATTCCTAAAGGCTGATTAGGTTTTAGGTGGGGTTAGTTGCTCTAAAATGAGCCCTTTGTACATTGTTGGAATCTGTGACCCAATCAGTGGGATGTAGCTGGAGGAGGTGGTGCTAATGAACACTGGTACAGCTGACAGTAACTCTGGCAGAGAGGAAGGCGGAGGGTGTACTGACTGGCACAAGAGATGTCTTCATGTCTTTAGGTCAGTGAAAGGTGCCTCAAGGGGCTGGTTCATGTTATCAGCCCTGACTATAGAAGCAGAAGAGTGTGGGTAGTTGTCCCCACCTGTTTTTCCCTACTGTCACCCATCAGTTCTGCACAAAAGGTCAGGCTGCATTGTACTTGGCACAAAATGCCACCATGTCATCAGGACACTACAACGAAGCATTACAGTGGAATCTGAAATTTGGGGAAGGTGGGTGGATGGAACAGTGCAATGCAAGGGGACGTGGAGGGGTGTCTGAGGAATGCCTGCTGTTCCCCACCTTGGATGTTCTTGGAAAGGCAGTGATATATCTGCAGTGCACGTGTGGACTGTGCTGTTGGGTCAGTGATGCAGGCTGGCCTTGAGGAACTGTGACAGAGCTGCATGGAGAGACCAAGCCCAGAATTGCGGGCAGCTCTGGGTCAGGTTTGGGGTGCTTTGGTAGAGAGGAGTGGGTTGCAAGGTGTCAGGGCTGTGCAGGTCGGGGCTGTGCCACTGTAGCAGTGCTGTGTGAGATGCCAGGACCAGCTGCTTGTGCCAGGGGCCAGGGCAGAGTTGCCCTGTTAGTGAGTTCCCCCTTGTCCTGGGGGATGAAAAGAGAGATGCCATTTGCTGGAGCAGTGGTGTAGGATGCAGAAGAGCACTCCGTGCCTGCATTTGTGTGAAATGAACTCTGAAGGAAAGGCAGAAACATGATTTCTTTACCTTCTTTTTCTGACTTCTTTGCATTCCTTGCAGTGCAGACCCTTTACTTCCCCCAAGCTCTTCCTGAAGCACAACAGGTACCTCCTGCTCTTCAAACCTCTGAACACCTGTAGCAGGGTGGGTGTATTTTTGTGCTCAGAAACTTGCCTGGTAGAGGGGATAGGTTAAAGTGAGTGCAGCACTGCACTTTGAGCTTTCATCAGGCAGGCTGAGGGAAGAAGCAGCATGAAGGGAACTGGCTGCCTTACAAACAGCAAGGGCTTATTCTAGAGCTGTGACTTAGGAAGTGTTTATTCCCTGCTTTAGGAGACCAAAAGTTACATGAGCTGCTTGCTGTGGGGTCCTTGGTCTCTCATACTGAGATAACGCCCCCCCCCCTCCTCCTCCCCCCCATCCCCCCCGGCTGAATAGGCAGCTGGATGAGCTCAGTTAAGATTCCCTGTTTCCCCAGCCAGGGGAGTGCACAGGTCTATGTCTAAACAGGCTTTTTCAAAAGGTTGGCCATGGCTGTGGGATATGACCAAACAGAGCTTTGCCAGCAGTCTTTTGCAGCCCATAATGCACAAGCTGTAAGCAGCAGGAGAGGTGAGGAGAGGTGAATGTGGCTGACTAGAGGAAGAAAGGCAGCGGGGACATTTCCTCATCTGTGTCTCATGTTTTATGACAGGGTTTTTCTCCAAGAACCTCGAAGCAACCCATTAAGCTGCTTTTAATTAGGCAAGCCCTTGGAGTAGAAAAGTTTCTTGTATTTCCCATACGGGGAAACTGAGGCATGGAGCAAGGCTGTGCCTTTCCCAGTGGTAAACACAAGGGCTCCTCAGGAGAGCAGCAACTGGGGTGCAATGCTTCCCCAACTTGCTTTGCTGTTGCCTGTCTTGGGAACCCTGGAGAACAGCTAGGTGTGTGTGTGCTGAGCTAGGGGTTACCGATAACTTTCAAGTCACTGCTTGGATCCTGCAGCCCTTTTCACTATAGATATCACCTCCTCCTTGATCTGCTTCCTAATCTATAATCTCAGTTCCCTGCTGTCTTTCCCTTGGAGCGTCGTTTTCCCCTCTGTGTGTAAATCCATACAGTTTGGGCTAGGGCTAGTGAGCAGAATCAAAGTCCGTGATCTCTTTAAGCTTTGGGGTAATTTTTATCTTAGGTTGTTGCTGCATGTGTCTTGCATGATAGCAAAGCTGCAGCAAGCAGATTTCAAGCATACCTGAAAGACTAATGCAAATCAGACCTGCTGCATAGCGGCTTCGCAACTGTGAAACCTTGTGACCTAAGCACAGGTATCTGCTGTGCTGACTTTATCTGTGTTAGGATCCCCTGTTTTGGCATGCAGATACTGGAACTGAGCAGAAAGGAGAGAGACAGCATGGCAAAGACGTGAAAGGGAGTCTCTCTCCTAGATGCTGAGCCCTTTAAGAAAGAAGGGGAAGGTAAGCTAGAGCCCTGAGATTTTAAGCTGGTTGTGCTGAAGCTGAAGAGAGGGCTACAGTAGTGCTTTTAGTTCCTCTTTCCTCTGGCACAAATGCCTCTAGCTGGATAGCAGGGAAAAAGAGGAGGATGGAGGCCTGTGCAGACTGAGAATGTTGGGCACGGACAGATCTTGGAGGCTGCAGCAGCCAGGAAAGGTAAGGTTTGGGAAGAAAGCCTGTGTAAGGGCTGAGAGTGGATTGTGCTTGCTGTGTGAGGAAGTCGCATTTTTGTGGAGGTTGTAGTGTGAGGGCTGGCTCTGAGGCAGAGCAAAGGGCAGGGTAAACAAGGAGAGCGGTGCCCTGGGGTGATCAGTGTGAGCTGCCCGCTGTTGCTTAATGACTCCATTTCCAAGGCAAACCTCGGTAGCCCTGATGTTCAGGGAGGCAATATCTCCCGAAAGCAGAGGAGGGGGGCAGAAAAACAGACCGTGATTCTCTCTGTTTTCAGCTCAACCTTCCCCATACATTGTGCTAGCAAAACTGTTCCTTCTTTACTGCCTCCAGGGTGTTTTTGGTTCCCTTTTCTCCTTCTCACCTGCCCCAGCAGTCCTGTCCTCCCCACCTTGCTCTGTGAGTGCTGGCCAGCTAACCCAATTGGTGGAGGCAAGACCAACCAAGCAGCCTTGCTTGAAAGGGACATAATTTTCTGCATTTTCTCCTGAGGCCGTGTGAGGCCTCTGGAGAAGAAGTGGATTAAAGGAATTGCTGTTTCCCCGTCAGCCCTGTGTCCCCAAATACCTCTTGTCATGCTGTTGTTCCGTGCAGGCCTGGCTGTGAGCAAGTGGCCATTGTGCTCTCGGATATTGGCACAGAGCCTCTGTGGCCTCAGAATCCCCATCTAGCAGCAACTTTTGGAGGAAAGGGTTGACCACACCTGCATTCAGCTTGGCCAGGGGGACGATGGGATTGCTTTTGCATAATTTAGCAGTCTCTTGAATTATTTATAGTGCAGTTGTGCTCTGGAACAGAGTCTTCTGCTTCCCGTGAGCGCCTGGGGGGGAGGGAAAGAGAGTTCGTCAGGCATCCAGAGTCTATCACTTAGCGATGAGGAAGTGCTGTGGGTTTTCTTTCTGCCATGTTTCTTCGCATGTGCCTCTGTGCAGCTGAACTGCCCTGAAAATCCCGTTCTGGTTTCTGCATCGCTCAGGTGTGTGATACTGCTGAGCATCTACATGGCTTGGGACTGTGCGAGATGTTCCTGAGTTCAAGAGCCTTGTCTGTGCAGCAAGACTGTTGAGCTGGAGACAATGAATCTTGTACTTGGATTTAGTCCCTCACTCAATTACTGTGCTGTGCTGTGGATCTGGGGCAGGGATCTTCAGGATTGTTCTCTGAAATATTCAGATGCTTGAAAGCATTTTTTTTCCTTTTGAAGGCCCATCTTGTCTTGCCAAAGTGTTTTTTAGATTTGGTATGCCATGGTCTGTTGAACTTTACAAGAGATCATCAGGACCTGAGCATTTGATAGATCAGGTGGTTGAGCAGCAAACTGTGCAGCTGCAATTCCCATCACTTCTCAGTGATTAAACCCTGAAGAGAAACCGATTGAGGACAGAGGGAGACTGGGGCAGTTTGTTAAGGCTCTTGCAGCAGCAGAGCATCATGAAGATGAGCTGGGTGGGCTGAGCACCCACCCCAGCTATGTATGAGCTTAATGCTCTTTGTCCCTCTGCCTCACTCTGGCAGGTTGCTGTACCATTCAGATGGGCTGTCCCACTCTTGCCCTGCTTGTCCTGTTGATTTCAACATGACCACAGCTCCCCTACCTGCACTGCACATCTTTCTTGTTCATTACTGATTTTCATGGTGTGCTTACACATCAGTTTTGTCTTTCTCCTTTCCTTCCTTTTTGACCTGTCTGTGGCAGCTGACTTCTCAGAAACACAGTTCAATATAAATGTTTGTGTTACTGAAGACCTGAAAGGGGAGGAAAAGGGCTGAGGGTGGAGAAGGAAAGAAACTTGGCCTGTAATCAAGTGATTGTGGCAGTAAACTGCTCTGTCTGCTGTACAGTTGAGCAGAAATACTCAGCTTCCCTGTTTTTAACTGCACAGTGTGTTTGTGGCTTCTGCATTTGGGGAAGAGCTGGCCAGGCAAACACTAGTTGTTCCTTGGACAAGCTGCCCTGTCCTGGTTCTCAGATTCTGCAGCATGAAACAAAGCCCATTCTTTCATCGAATGTTTCACCTCTTGTCGGGGACATTGGCAATTGGCTAAATGCAAAATTTCTCCTCATCCTTCTCAAGAAATAAGGCAATCTAAGGGAAGAATGTGAAGACAAATGGTCCCCAAATCTATGTAATGTCCAGGATGCCATGTGATTTCACTGATGAAGGCTAGCTTTCTCCTTCTTTCCCCTTAGACCTGCTCCCAGTTCTTTCCACTTGATTTAATCTGGAGATTGAGGTACTACTTTGCTTAGTGAAAGGGAATGTTTGTGCAGAAGTAGTAAACATATTGTTGAGACCCAGGCCTGCTGCACTGTCTGTAAACAAGATCCAGTCGTCTGTGGGAGGCAGAAGAGAGATTTATGTGACCCTGAGTTAAGTGCATTAGGAGGCTTTTGATTTCATTCTGGGAAACTGCCCCTTTCCGTGGTACCATATGCCTGTTACCGGCACAGAGCCGTTACTGCAGAATTGATTTGTGTGGATTTAATCCGAGGGGCTGTGATGCTGCAGTCAGAAGGATAGCATAAGCAGGGGATTGCCTCTGCAAGCCAGAGCCTGAGGTGCTCTGCAGAGCCCCTGAGCTCATGTCCTTTGTCCACCTCAGAGGCGGGAGTCTGGGCTGACTTACTCCTGCCCCAGGGCAAGATACTGAAAAGCTCTCTGCCTATCAGCACTTTCTTTACCAAAATAATAACAAAACGAAGTGGCAGCGGGGGATCCAGGCAGCACTGTGTTGAGGTCTTGCCTAAGTCTTGAAAGAGGAAATGAAGAACAAAGGCAGAAGAGACAAATAAATAAGGGTCTGTTCATGGTCCAAGAAAAATTCCCATAGGCTTGTGTAACATTCTCGGGAAGATGTGACACTCCCTGGGCTGGAGTTAGTTTTTGAGAAATGAAAGGAAAGAGGGGAAAAAGGCAAGAGAATTGAGTGGGAGAGGTTGGGGAAGGGGAGGAGAGAAGGAGGGAGAGACACCCTGGAGAAGCCTCTCAGCATGGCGTCAGGTTTCTCTGACTGTTC
The DNA here is from genome assembly GCF_003945725.1 of Corapipo altera. Lineage (NCBI taxonomy): Eukaryota > Metazoa > Chordata > Aves > Passeriformes > Pipridae > Corapipo > Corapipo altera. The sequence goes on from NW_020884873.1 coordinate 16,637,057, forward strand.
CTGGTGAAGAGGGGTTAATGCTCTTTGCATGGGATTGGCTGGTCACCAGACATTCAGAGAAGAGGGGGATTCGGGGGCTGCCAAGTGGGACCCCTGTGGCCTGAAAGGAGGGGAGGAGGGGAAGGAAGAGGCTGAGAATGCTCTTCCAAACAGTAATAGATCAGCTACTGTGGGAAAGTGAGCACACTGCCAAACCCCAAGTAGTTGGTGATGGATGGGGGAGGAAAGAGGGTGGGGATGGAGGGCCAGCTCTTCTCCATGGCCACTAGAATCTTGCTGCTATTCCATGGCCTCTATTTATTGTCTTCTAAGGTTTTGATCTGTCTTGGAGAGCTTTTATCCTGGAGATGCACAAAGAACTGCCACCCGCTTCAAAAATAGCTGGAGGCAACGTGGTTTCTGCCTGCGTGGGTCTGTGCACTTTACCCATCACCATGGCATCATGTGCTTCTTGCCTTCTTCCTCCTTCAGCTGCCTTGCTCTGGGCCCACAGAGCACCTGCCTCACCTTCCTCTGGTCTGTTCAACTTGCAATCTCCCTGTTGCTTGGGCTGTTACACAGTCCCCAGGGACTGTCCTTTCTTTTGCACAGGGTTTATGTGACATTCCCTGGTGTGTCTGCCACATGGTCTTCATTCATGAACCCTCAGCTCTGAACATAATCTGGACTGTTCACCTTGGAGCTATTCTCAGGATTTGTGACTTGTACTCCACTTGCTTGGCATGCATGGAGTGCCTGCCAGGATCTGCATTGAAAGCAGTTACCTGCTGCTGGTTCTTCTCCAGTTCCCTCCTTGAGATGTGCTCCTTCCCTGATGCTGCTGGGAGGAATTAGTGAGCTCATGGTGTTTGAATGGGGGCCTTGTTGGAGATCTAGTTAGATGAACAGTGTGTAAAGTTCTGTAATTTTGACTGTTTGAGGATGTATCTACTTGATACCACGGTTTTTATGAGAAGCAAACTGGTGAAATAATTTAGAAAGTTTATGCTGGTCAGCTGCTTCTTCCCATGCCTAGGCGTTTTCTTGAAGTTTATTTTTAACCCAGTTAGATCTGCTGCTGATTTGGCTGTAAAAGCAGACTTCCATATGATTGACGACTTGAATTCATATAACTGACAACTGAGGGATGGGTGAGTTGTGAAGGTGGTGAGTGAGGGGAGAGAACCTCTGAAAAAACATCCTGTGTTGCCACATGCCTCGCTTGTGGTCTGTGAAAGCATGATTTTCTTTTATCCTGGGACAACCTGGTTTTGTCCTGTCCATCTCTGCAAGGCACAAAGACTAGCTGGGAGGTCTCGCATACTTCTTTGATTACCCCATGGCCTGTCTGAGGACATAAGTTGCTTTTGTGTGCAGTTCTGTCCCTTTTTTCTTTCCTTTTCTTCATGATGGAGTATTCCTCCCTTGTGAGATACCACAATTAATAAGCAAAAAAATCTAGCCAACTTGGTTTTGCGCTGCTGTGATCGCTGTGCTCTGGAAGCAGGGAGCAGCAGCAATACTGTGTTTGGCTGGGAGAGGGGCCTCACATCCTTGGTGCATGTGTGCACTGCTGAGTGCAATCAGCAAAGCCTCAGCTCCCCCTCTGATGTCCTGAGAGACCCAACCATGGAGCCAAGTGGTGATGCAATCTCCAGGGCCATCACAGCAGACTTTGTGGAACCAGATGTTTTGAGGAGGCAGTAAGCAGGGTTGAGGAAGAGTCCTTCCAGGATATCAAGCATAAGTGAAGGAGAGAGGTGCTGCTTCTCCTTTAGCAGAAAGAGCACTTAGACTAGTGGTGCTAAGAAATGAAAACTGGCTTCTGAGAGTATATGAAGGATTAGAGTGTGCAGAGGCATCTCTGAAGCCATGAAAATTCCTATGGTGAGACTGGATTTAGCTGGAGAGAGGGGATTAGCTACAAGGGAGCCCAGTACAACTGAAGGATACTGAGGAGAATATTTGACAGATTCCAGTGGAGTTGGAAATCCAGCTTAGTTTTCCTTGGTATGCAGTACTGCACTCTTGTGATGTCCAAGTACTTCTTGGATAAAATTAAATTGGTGTCTTGTAGACCATTACTGGATTTCACTAGTGTTTTCTAGTCTTCTCTAAGAAGATCTTCTTTTAAACTGGGGGTTGGAGAATTATATAATTATGCTGCTATTAGTTTTATGGTAGCTACGGTAAGAACAGTCTGTTCGAGTGGAGGGTTTTATAATGGACTCTGAAGGTGTTCGGATGCTGGTCTATTCTGCTGATTTCTGGAAGATCAGTCTTGAGCCAAAGTCTTGTCAGTAAAGACCACTTTATCTCCAGGTCCTGTGTGTTCTGTGAGGAAGGTTAAGAGCTGCTTTGTCCCACAGCGTGCAGCTGCCTTGCTGAGACTGGAGATGTGGCATCTAAAATAACCAAATAACTAAATATCAGGACAAGACACTTGAGAGAACAGTTGAAACAATGAAAGCCCATGGAAAGTGTGGAGTTCAAAGGTACTGTGCTTCTAGAGTTGAAGAGGTGAGCAGCCACAGACTGGAGGCTTTGTGTTGCATCCATCTTAGTTTCTGTACGCAGCAGATGGTAGCAGCTGGTGTGGAGCACTTGGGTTTCCTAGAAGAATGTGTAGAAGAGACATCTGATTTGTTTGTTTTTTGACCATAGATGTTGCTGGTCTGTTGAGACCTAGCAAGGTCTTGTGGTTGACTTTTACATAATGTGTCTGCCTTCCCTGGGAAGGGGAAGGCAATGCCTTTGTTTGCGCTGTGTTATCAGCTTTCCCTGGCCAACTTCACCTTAGTCTTGTGTAGATGCACCCTTTAGCTGTCTTTTTTTTTTTTTTTCTTCTTCAATCGAGTTTTCTTCCTGGCTTGATGAGACCTACTAATGGTGTGTGGATGGCAGCTCTGGGAATTATGGTGGCACCCTGTTGAGTGGTCACTTTATATCTCTGCTCTCCTCTCTGTGGAAATGGAGGGAAAGTGCTCATGACAGAGCCTCACTCTGCCTTAGTTGCTAAGTAAGGTCAGGGTGTGTTGGATGGCTTGCTCCAGCTGTTTGGGCTGTCAGCAAGTCAGTGGCACCTTGTGGTCAGTTGCCTCAAAGCTGCAAAGGAAATACAGAGCACGAGGTATTGGTGTTTTGCATTAGTGCTGTGGGCAGCAGCTCTTGGTGAAGGTCACGGGAGAATGTTGTATCCCGTCCTTGAAACGTGAAGGGAAGCCGATATGGACCTGCTTACATTCAAACCACCTTGTGCTGTGACTCTGCCAGAACTTCTTGCTAACATCCTCATAGCTTGCTGTCCCTGAAAACACCATGGCATCCTTCACATGAGAGAAATGCTGAGCCCTAGCTACCTTCTGGTACATCTTGCTCCTCTACACTTTTTCTGCTGTCCAGCTTTGTATGATATCTTCTCTTCCTACCATTAAGCAAAGCACAGTCCTGCTGTCCCTGAGCTTGCTTTGGTCATAGACAAATACAAGTTTTATAGTTTCTCCTTCAGTGAGTGTTTGCAGAACAAAAGTAACTTGATATTTTAAGAGCGTTTAGAGTACTGTGGCTCTGATGCCTGTTGAGATTTCTGTTCCCTGGGGATGGCAGATAGTGCTTCAGAAATGCAGAGCCTATCCCATTTGTCTCTAGCTGGAGAGAGCTGGGCCCTTGCTATGGAGGATGGAAGTCATACTGGATTTTAATCTGCCATGTGAAAGCAATTCACATTTGTGAATTGAGAGCTTTGTGTTGAAGTGTCTGAGTGATGGGCAAATATGTTACTGCATGGGTGTTATGGGATAACTTTAGGCTGAGGAGATGAGCATTTTGGTATTGGGGAAAAACAGAAGCTTCTGCTCTGACTTGTTCTCCACAGGAACTTTTCTCCTGTAACTGCGGGAGAAGTCTAAGGAGTCTTGCATTCCATGCCCTAATGGGATGGAGTGTGGCATAGCATGCATCCTCAGCTTGTTAGTGGCCTCTTGCCAGTGTTCTCCAGAAGAGAGCATTAGGACTGGTGAACTGCCAGTACTTACCGATGCATATCTTTCTCTCTGGCTTCCTGAAAAATAAGTATATGATTTCAGGATGGTATAAATCAACCAGTCACTTGATATAATGGCAAAGTAAAATGCTAACAGGTGCCTGGGGATAACTCATGTGCGTACAACCTCTAGCTTTCCTCCTTCTCTGAAAACCCTTCACCTGCGTGGTAGACACAGAACTTTAAGCACGGAAATATCAAAGGGATCCCTTACAAAAAGAAGCTTTCAGCTTGTCTTGCCAGGACTGAGTGTTGCTGAGGCAGTTTGTGTTTCTTAAAGAGCTTTGTCTTAATAGAGCTGACTGTCCATACTCCTGGCTTTTTCTTCTACTGGAACATTAAAGCTTTTCTTATACTGCTGTTTTTAACCTGACAGCAACTTGATCACTCTCCTGGAGATCAAGTTGACTTTTTTCCCTCTCCCCGCTCGAAATCGTCTTACTGTTTTCCGTGTTCCTGGTAACTGATGGCTGCTTTGTGTCAGAGCAGCTGGGCTCCTTTATGACAAACTGAGATGTCTCTCTGACTGGTACCTCCTTTCTCATTTCCACCACATGTAAATGTTTTGGGGGGGGGGTGGGTAATAACAGTTTCTCTGCTGGCCTTTGTCTCTGACTAGCTACCACTCAGACACATCTTTCATTGCAAGGCTGATCAGAGGATATGGGAAGGGATACGTGACTGTTATTTAGTTTCTTGACTCATGAAAGGGTGCATGAGTGTTCTCCACTCCCTGGCAGAGGAATCCCTGGCATGTGAGAATGAAGGTGGTTCCCAGGGATGAGATTTTGAAGAGGACACACCTTGCTTCTTTGCTTCCCCCCCTTTTAGGAGGGGATAGGAAATATGTTCATCCTCCCACTCAAGCAGTGGAAATGGCCTCCTGGGACATGTCAGCGGTGGAACAGCAGAGGGTACTGCAGGGTCAGCTTGCTTTGACAGAGCTGCAAGGGCTGTGCACACCAGCCTGGCTCTCCCAGGCACAGGCGGCAATAGCAGGGGAGGCAGCACAGCTGTGCCCAGGGCTCATTGTGCCACTGGGTGAAGAGCTGCAGAGCTGTGTGCTGAGCCTGACAGATACTGATGTATGCAAATGTCAAGTGAGGAAAATATGGTTTGCTTCCTAAAACTGTGTGTCCTGCTATGTTGACACGGTGCACTACATCTCAGAAAGTGGAGCAGTTTGTTGAATGTCAAGAGTTATGGCTTTTTGTCTGGGAGTTTACAGTGGCACGCAGAGCATTACAGCCATCTGAGAAAATGATGTGCCTTATGCAATTCCTTCAGCGCCTGCCCTCAGTCCTGGGCTGGCCCAGAGGAGGCTGGCTGCCCTGCGTTTGTGCGTCCTGTAGGAACTGGAGCGAAACCAGCGTTACCTGGCAGCCATTGGGATTACCATATTGGAGCAGGTCAACCATTTATCTTGCCTAGGTTTCAGCAACCTGATGTCTGGAAGTAGTGCCTTGGAGAAGGCACAGGACACCTGGCTGGAGAAAGCTGTACTCATTTACCAGTGGCGGACACTTTCTCCTGACAGCCAGTCACGGCTAATTTAGTATTTTTGGCTTCTAGTGCCCTTCTCTTCCGCACTTCAACACACAGAGCAAAAGCTGGTGACATGCAAGGGAAAGGCGCTGAATACTCCTCTATCTTCCAAGTGATCTTGCTGCTTCTGTGAGACATTAGTAGAGACTTCAGGAAAAAAAATCCTGGACATGATGAGATGCTCTTGGGGTTTTCTGCAGCCCCTTTTTTTTCTCCCATGAAGCTTGACAGCAAACCCCAAGATGATTCTTTACGGTTTTTGACTGGAGAAATCCAGCCCCTTCATGGCTGGATCACCACAAAGGTGTGACCTCCCACCAGGTGGGCCATGACCAGGTGTGTGAGGTCAGGCTGTGGAGCTGTGGTGGGTGGGTGCAGGTGAGGCTCTGCCCTGGTGCAGCCCCCTGAGGAGAGCCACCATTTCCTCCCTACCCACCTGTCTGACAAGATGGTCTCCCGGGGGTGCACAGAGCCGGCACCCTGCCCTGCCACTGACCTGTGCTGTGTCGAAGTATATCAAACCCAGTACTAAACAGTAAACAGTAGAATTAAACTGTCTCTTTTTTCCTTGTTTATTTTTCTTTTCATTTTTAACTCTCCCATGGCTGTGCTGTAACTTTACCACCAGCTTCAGGCTTGCAGTCCTGTCAGAGCTTGACGTGGGACTCCTTGCCCTGCCACCTGAGTGCTGGGGACAATGTCAGTGGATGGTTGCTCTCACTAAAAACACAACTGCAAAGTGTCCAGAAATGCTTGTCGCTGAGCTGTGAGGTACAACTGTGGACAACCCCTCTACCAAAGTCTCTGTCAGAGCCATCTGTGGAGAGCCAGATGCCTTCCTTTGGGTGGTTCCTGTTTGTCTAAATGCTTTATGGCTTTTCATGTTAGTATTAAATTCCCCTCAGGTTAATCAGTAAACATGCTCTGTGTCTTATTTAATACCCTCTGAAACGGTGGGAGCAGGCTGGGTGCTTATTCCCTCTGCTCCCACAACCTGCCCATGTACCAGCCTTGAGGAGCCCTTGGGCAGGGGAGCAGCCTGTGGGGCTGGGTGTGTGGGGCAGCTCCCCTGTGGCTCCCAGAAGCAGGGACTACCTCCTATGAAGGCATTGCTGGCACCATTATGTGCCATGTGGAAGCTTTATAGGTGTGGTGCCTCTTGGGAACTTTGGCCCTAGAAAGGGAGACTGCTGGGGGCCGAGAGCCACCATAGGGAGGAGCATGTTGTGTGCATGGGGATCTCTGCCTCTCCCTGTCACTGCATGGAGGGTTTCGTGCTCCAGTGAGCAAAGGACAGCCTGTGGATTGCAAAGGGCTCTTGGATGGTCTTGCCATGCCTAGCTTCGCCCCAGCTTTCCTTTCCCTAAACAGCATATGGTGAGCACCTTTTCTCCTTTTTCCTTGGTGGAGCATTGTGTGAGATTAGATTTTTTTAATCTTATTTTTTTTATTTTTGTCCTTTTTCTGGATTGTAGTCTTCAATTGCTTCTCTGCCTGACAGCAGCTCTGCGTTCCTTGCCTGGGCTGGAGGTGGGGAGGTAGTGTAAGGAAGGATGAAGGCAATATTTTGTGGCGTTTGGAGGGAAGGATTCTGCACTGCTGGCTTCTTTCTGGCCTGACACAGATCCATCATGATGGCACAGTATTACCAGCAGAGACAGTGAGGTGTTTATTTTAGTCACCTTGAATCCAGATGCAAAAAACCCTCAGCATTTGGTGCACAGAAAATGAAAGGCAAAGGGCAACATTTGGAGATAAAGAGGACTTGAGAAGGATGGTAGAAGAGTTAATGTGAGAGGATCTTAAACTTTTATTTTTGTTTTCCAGTTCCCCATGTGAACTTGGGTAGCATTTCCTAGGAACAAGGGTGGTTTTTTTAGGGTGTGTGTTGAGCAAACACTGAGAAAATCTGGGGAGCGTAGGCTGCCTCTGGCAGTCTGACTTAATGGTCTCGGTCCTTTAGAACTGCTTCTCTTATACTGGTCATGTTTCAACCATGCCCCCCCCCCCCCCCCCCCCAAACTCTCACCCTTCCTCCTCTCTCTCTATTTTCCCCCAACCCTCTGGTGATGCACCGTCTGAGGAGGTCTACATTCATTTTGTTTCTGTCGTTGAATAGGGGACAAATCTGCCAAGTGCAGTGAGTTCACTGGATCATGAATTCCTGTTACTCTGGATTTCCTGTCTTTCTACCCCATTGCCAGTGCCTTTCTTGTCTCAGTGGATTTATGAGACTGTGACTGATCTAGCAGAGGTTCAACTTGGTGTAATATAGCTGAGGCAAAAGACCCACTGAAGATGGCAGGGGGTGGGGGGAGTAGTTCCTGGATTCAAGTGTCTGAAGATGCATGCTGAATTTGGACCAGCTTTCTGCCATTCCCAACCTGTTTTTCTAACGATGGTAAACTTTTTGCACTTCAGTAACTATTGAATGTGACTTTCCTTTTCATGGCTCTTCCACAGGATGAAGATGAGACGCCATAAGCTCTTTCTGACTCTCTGCATGGCTGGTCTCTGCCTCATCTCCTTCTTGCACTTCCTCAAGGCCCTTTCCTATGTCACCTTCCCCAGGGAGCTGGCTTCGCTTAGTCCCAATCTCGTCTCCAGCTTCTTCTGGAACAATGCCCCTGTCACACCTCAGGTCAGCCCTGAGCCAGGGGGTGCAGAGTTCCTCCGCACACCCTTGTACTCTCACTCCCCCTTGCTCCAGCCCCTGCCTCCCAGCAGAGCCAGCGAAGAGCTGCACAAAGTTGAGTTCGTGCTGCCAGAAGACACAACAGAATACTTTGTCCGTACCAAAGCTGGTGGCATTTGCTTTAAACCAGGCACCAAGGTGTTGGAGAAACCACCCATGGGAGGTCGGCTGGAGGAGCGAGCGGATGGCGCGGCCTCGGGGCGGCCGGTTCGCAAGCCCCTGAGCGCCAGCGGAGCCAAGCGGCGCAAGTGGGTGGAGTGTGTGTGCTTGCCGGGCTGGCATGGCCCCAGCTGCGGCGTCCCCACTGTGGTCCAGTACTCCAACCTGCCCACCAAGGACCGCCTCGTGCCTCGGGAGATCCCCCGGCGGGTCATCAACGCTATCAACGTCAACCACGAGTTTGACCTGCTGGACGTCCGCTTCCACGAGCTGGGAGACGTGGTGGATGCTTTCGTGGTGTGTGAGTCAAACTTCACAGCCTATGGAGAGCCACGGCCCCTCAAGTTCCGCGAGATGCTCCTCAACGGCTCCTTTGACTACATCCGCCACAAGGTGCTCTATGTCTTTCTGGACCACTTTCCCCCCGGCGGCCGCCAGGATGGCTGGATTGCTGACGACTACCTACGTACCTTTCTCACCCGGGATGGCGTCTCTCGCCTCCACAACCTGCGCCCAGATGACGTCTTCATCATTGATGATGCTGATGAGATCCCGGCCCGTGATGGCGTGCTCTTCCTCAAGCTCTACGATGGCTGGACAGAGCCCTTCGCCTTTCACATGCGCAAGTCACTCTATGGCTTCTTCTGGAAGCAGCCAGGCACCTTGGAGGTGGTCTCAGGCTGCACCATGGGGATGCTCCAGGCTGTCTATGCTACTGACGGGATACGATTGCGACGCCGTGAGTACTACACCATGCCTGGTTTTCGGCAGTATGAGAACAGCACAGGACATATCCTGGTGCAGTGGTCGCTGGGCAGCCCCCTCCACTTTGCTGGCTGGCACTGCTCCTGGTGTTTCACCCCTGAGGGGATCTACTTCAAACTGGTGTCAGCCCAGAATGGGGACTTCCCCCGCTGGGGTGACTATGAGGATAAACGAGACCTCAATTATATCCGGGAGCTGATCCGGACTGGTGGCTGGTTTGATGGTACTACGCAGGAGTATCCCCCTGCTGACCCCAAGGAGCAGATGTACGCTCCCAAGTACCTGCTGAAGAACTACCAGCGGTTCCGCTACTTGTTGGAGAACCCCTACCAAAAAGCAGAGGGTGCTGGGTGAGGCCACGAGGCTCAGGCTCGTGTGGGAATTCAGAACTTCACAATAAAGGGAAAGAGTCAGGCGTTTTCGTCTGTTCCTTTTCTTTCTTTTGTTTCCTTTGTTTACGGGCAGAGTGTGCCATTTCTCTGGGGTCTCTGCCCTCCCTCCCTCCTTCTTCTTTTTCCCTTCATCCCAGGGTGATGCCTGGGAACCTGAATTCCTCAGTCACATGGGCAGGAGGAGGAGAGATGTTGGGGACCTACTCTGATAGTAGCATAAAGACTTTATTGCATCCTCCAAACCTCTCCTGCTGCCTGGAGAGAATCTCTGCAGCCAGCTGGTAGATTTTCCTCCGGGAGAGGCTGGGAGGGTACTTTGGGGAGAGTGGGCAACTGTTCCCATCCACCCTCATCCTTCATGGATTGGAGCAAGCACAGATGCAAGCCTGGGCTATTCAGTGAGTGTGTGAGTCAGCAGACACAAACCGATGCAAGTGGCCATGTCTGATGTGTGTCACTAGCATTTTTTGGATGAGTGAATGTGCAGAAACGTCTCAGAATGCTTTCTTGTTTTGTTTTGTTGTATACCTCTATATTCAGAGAGTATTTTGGGGAAGGGGAATCCTTTGCTTCTAAGGTGTCCTCCCCAAAATGCATCCCCCTCTACAGGTTTAATGCATCTGGGCTGTATGTTGCCCCAATGCTCTACCAATCCTGGAGCAGGCAGATGGGAAGCAGAGGAGAAAGCCAGCTTTTGTTGTTTGCTTTTTTCCACTCATTTTCTGCCCCTGCCCCCATAACACTGAACTGGCTTGTCCCACAGAAGCCAAAGTGTTTTCCCCTGCAGTATGTGCTTCTGTTGGGGCTGGGGTAAGCTGCAGGGCGCTCAACCAGATGGTGAGAGTGTGTGTTTGCAAGTGCATGGTTTCCTATGTGCATGAGTGCTAACATGCATGGGTTTGATGTGCACGTGGGCGTTCGTTACCAGTACTGGGGGGGAAGGGGGCACAGTTGGGCTTGGCTGTGTGTGCTTTCAGGAAATAGTGGGATCCAGAAGCTGCGAACTCAGTCTTGGCATGGATGACTTCTTGAGGAAGTCATACAAGAGGACCAGGGATAGCATTGGCTCTGCATAGCAGTGCTATACAAGTCGGACTGTTGCATGCCTCTCTGACTGCCTCTGCAATCCCACAGGCAGTGCCTGCTGCAGAGTTGCTGCTTACACATGCTGGCTATTCCTTCTTACCATGAGGTAGTAAAAGGGAGAAGATGAAGGGCAAACTTCTGAGTTTGTTGTGGGGGAAGCAGAGCTGGTCAAGGCACGGGATCCACCTGTCTGCTCTTAGGGTGTGAGTGAGCTCATGAAGAAACAGGACATGGGCAGATTCTCATGGGGCCAAGAGACTGTTTTGGGACTACTATGCAATCCAGAGAGTGTGTGCAGCCCACATCTCCAGCCTGGACCATGCAGAGGGGAGGGGATCTAGGAGGACGCTAGTTGCAGCTGTCTGGGCTGGTGTCTGCTCAGTTTGCCAGGGATGGGTAGTGAGGATCTGGCATGTTGTATTGGATTGATTCAGTTCATTGAAGAGGCAGATTCATGTCTCCACCCTTCCTTAGCAGATGGCTTGACAGGGTGCCCAGACCCTGGGCTGTAGCAGGTAGAGGGTGAAAAACATGATGAACTTGCTCTCTTAGCCTTGCAGTGGAAAGACTGACTCATGTTCCAAGCAGAGATCATAGGGAGGAGGAGAAAGAGGAAAACGTTGGCATAAAGAAGTGTGACCCTTCTGGCCAGCTGTTCTAAAGCAGGGGGGTTTCCTTTGCCCTTAGCTCCACCAGGGCTCTGTGTTCTTGTGTTGTCCAGCATGTGCCACCCTTGTGCTTCATTCCTATCCACAACTCTCTTTTTCCCTCCTAATCCCTCTCTAGAGAAGGGGAAAATGTCAGCAAAAGTAACTTGGTTGCCTAATAAGGCTGAGACTGGAACAGAGTGAAGATGAACGTCTTTTTCTGATCAAATTGAGATGCAGTTCATCTTAGCCCCTTTCATGTCTTGTGTGCCATAATGCCTGCTTATAAGAACTGAAGGAACCTCTTTTCTTGTTATTGGGGGTTTTTTGTCTTTTTAAATCACTGTTCTCACTTTTGTTGTGCCTTCCCCTCAGGCAGAAAGCCCCCTTGGGAACTGGGTGGAGTGAGAAGCTTTGCTAGGCAGAATGCTCTTCCCCCACAGTGAAGTTATGGCTCTTCTAAGTCCAGACTTGTTGATGCAGCAGGAGGGACTCTTGTCATGGTCACGAGGTCCTGGTGCCAAGCGACTGTGTGGAGGTCTTGGGTGCAGAAAGATTATAGAGAAATGGGGACCCAGCTGAGAAAGGGGGAGCCTGTGTTGAGCAAGATGAAAGCTGTACCACTGAGGCTGTAGCACAAGGGGAATGTGCTTTCCCTGGGGACAGCAGGAGGAGAGCAGGTGTGTTAGCTCATAGGATTCAGCAGCTGAAAAGTATAGCAGGAAGAAGCTATTTCTCATTTTTACTCATAGGAGGGAGCCGGAGATCTGCTCTTGGACCTTTGGCATTGCCTTGTCTTAATGATTGTAATACAAGGCCAATGCCAGGCTTTGCTGGAGACAGAAGAGAAAGACAAGTCAGTCTTTGCATGGGTGCTTTGGCATCACTGGAGCCCTGTGAAGCAGGGGCTGAAGTGCCTGTGTGCTGGGACTGCACCTCATTATCTTCCACAGTGGGAGCAGCTTCTCATCTAATACCAGCCCTTCTCATGCATGGCCGTCCTCAGGGATTTTTAGTGCACTGCAAGTCATGTTTTCAGTGTTGAGGTATGGCCCTTGTCTCTTGGGAGTTTCAGATAAGTCTACAGCTGCAGTATCTGCAACTCCTGTTCCTGAAGTACAGCCTGTTGTCTTCTCCATTATTTGCTCCATCATTCTCCTCTTCTTCCTCTGATTTGTTTTTCCCTTTTGCCCCCTTAGGCTGGAGGAGAAGGTCCTACTGGAATAGCAATGCTCAGGTTCTTCTGTAGGACTCTGGCCCTGTCTGCCTTCTGGACTTACTCACTTCCTTACTCTAAGGAAATTAAATTTAAACCAGACTTCTGTTGTGGTGGAAGGAAGGGGCTTTACAGATGAAATGCATTTTTTTTTGTTTCTCTTTCTCAAGAATTGTTTAAACATTTTTTTGATATAAGGCCAAACTAGTCAGTGTTTCTGTCTAATTTGTCTGGCTAGCCCTGTGTTTATTATCCTTAGGGAGCTAGAATGCTTGTCATTAAAAATCTTCCTTTTTGTCCCTGGAGGAACAGACACCAGCAAGCTGACTTTTGCACAGTAATTTTCCAAGGTAGTGGCTTGCCCTCTGTTCAGCCTTGCCTGTACTGCTGTGCTAGGACCTCTGCAACCAGTGCATGGAGGGGACAGCCACCCCCCAGACAACCACCACAAGAGGGAACCCAAAAGCTTGTGGGTGTATGAGGTGGGAGAAAGGCAAAGCAAGAGGCAGGTTTCTGTTAGATTGTTTCGCAGTGCTGAACTCTGAGGTGAGTATTGAGACTCCGTCATCTTATCTGAACCAGGTACTGAGGCTTGAGAAGGACCAATAACCCTGTCCTGCCGCTGGGCTGGAGCTGGGATAAAATTACCAGAGCCTGAGGTCTGTGGGTTGTTGCAGCCATAAACAGTGAAACCTGCTGTCTCTCTGGGAGCAAACTCTCTGGTGGAAGGAGGGAATGCATCACCTGCAGCCCTCTTCAGCCTTGTGCTTTTTCTTTCCCAAGATGTTTCTACCTTCAAATTGGTGCAAAGGAAGGCCAGGTAGTAGGTGAAGTAGTGAGTGGCACACCCAAGCCTTGCATTTCTTTCTGCCTGCCTAAATTCTGTTGTCTGTCTTAGTGCTTCCCACCTAAAAAAGGAATTGTGTGCCCATGCATGGCTTTAGTCGGAGAACCCATCTTCCTCCTCTGCCCTGAGTGAAGGGAAGGACATGGGCTTTGGTGGACCTGCAGCAGCTGAGTTTGCTAAAGCAGGGGGAGTAGGGCAGGTTAGACATCTTTGCCCCTTTGTGTGTAATGCCATGCCTAAGTGACAGACAGAAAAGAAAGGGTGATTTTGTGCCTGTGTGGTTGGTATGAAGGGTGACACGCTCAAGCCCACTCTTGCTGTTGCTTTCTCTGATCCCTGTGTCCTGCTAAGGTGTTTGCTGTTGTGCTGCTCAGGCCAGCCTGTTCTTTGTGTCTCTGTGACAGGTAAACAAGGAAACTTTGTGTCCTCCAGGTAATGTGAGTTGTGATGGAGGGAGGGTATTCATTCCCCTCCGCTCACCTTGGTGTGTCCTTGTGGGCTGTTAGTGTCTCTTCCCCTCTTCAGTATCCCCCAGGCTCTCTCCCTGTCTCCCAGCTTCTGCCAGCAATCTCCATGGCTGCTATGCCTCTGCACTGTGAAGACACATGTCCAGGGTCACTCCTGGTGCGATTAGTGAACACTGGTGGTGAAGAGGAAGGGATGACTCGTCCTGGCTTCATTGGCGAGAAAGGAGGGAAATGAGTGGGAAAATGGATCCTGTATACCTCCATTACTGTGTTCTCCCTACCCTCCCCAAACCCCTCCTTTCTGATATCTGAGACATTGGACAAACTCACGCTATGGAAAGAGAAGGAAGAGAAGGGGAGCTGGAGAGTCAGGGGGTAACAGGAAGGGCTCAGATCCAGTACCAAGAAAGAGCCATTTCTAATGCAATACACTGTAATTTTAAAGCTTTGGGGACTATATATATTGAAATAAGAAGGGATCTGAAATACTCTGAGACTCTAAGAATTTGAACCACTGGTTTTTCCTTCCTGTGAGGATGATGATGCAGTATCGTCCTGAAGGTGGTCCAGCAGCACTTCTGAGCCTGGGATCGACCTGGACCTACTGGTGGTGTTGCCCCTGGAGTGGCTCCAGAACACCCTGCTTTGGAAAAAGAATGTGTGGACTTGCCAAAAAAAAACAAAAAGAAAAGAAAAAATAAGAGCATCTGCAAATCTCCTTTCCACTCTGTAATTTATAAACAGCAAGTAATAATGAACTTTTTGTAAGGATAAATCAAATGTACATTCTGAAATCATTTTCTCTGTAAATGGTTGGATTTCATTTCACCCTTAAAGGGATGCTTAAAAGGAGGAGATAATAATAAAAATTAAAAAATTTACAAAGTATGAAAGGATGTGTGTGACACCTTTTATTTCTGATTGCCTTGTGGAGGGGCTGCTGGAAAATGGAGTGAGGGAGCCTCCCAATCTTGGTGGAACACTGTTCCCAAGAAGGGAGATTGAGGGGCAGCCCAGCTAGTTTGGGGACTGATTGCTGATTTTGTGGGCCCAGGTCAGACCTAATCTGTATGTTAAGTGAATATAAACATGTAAAAGCATAAGAGTGGGGAACAATGGCTGCTAAGTGGCTCTCAGAAGAGCTGGTGGATGGGAGAACCAACGTCACCTGCTCATGAAATGGTATTTTGACACCATCTTTGCTCCCTTGGATACGTCCCTTTTTCCAAGTAAAGCACTGGAAATCCTGAAGCCCCAAATTAAACCTCTCCATTGCAGAAATGCCTCTCTGGCACATGACCTCCTTGTTTTAGTTTATTTTTAAACCTGTCTAACATAGTTTTGGCTGTTCCCATTACTTGGTATCAAAGCCTGATCCTGCTCTAAATCCTTCTAAACATCCAGCCTCTAAAGTGTCTTTGGTAAGGGCCTTTTGTAAGCTCATGTGCCATCTACTGCCATTTCATTTCTTACCTTTTAAGTGTCTTAGACTTCAAGTTCTAAGATAGTGACTGTAAACATCATAGGTTAGTTTCCTCATAAACATTAGCTCCAGTGCATTCCCCTCTTCTTTCTGCCTTCCATGTCAGCCTAGTGTTTTCAATTCTCCTCTTGTGGAAGGCTCTCTTACCAAACTAGTGGCTTGTGTTGAGCATTGCTGAAAGGGCCTGAAATAAACATGCCACCCAAAATTAACAAAATTTTCTATTAAGAATTTTTAGCATTTGCAGCAATGACTATATTTTTGTGCCTGAACAGGGAATAATCTAAAAATAGATAATGGCCAGCATGCCTGAAATTCAATTTTTCAAGAGGGAAAGTATAAGTATATAAGCTTAGACCAATGGCAGTTTAGTGAGACAGTTTAAGAAATGAGACATGACTAGGTCAAAGGTTCTCCCACGTTATTTTAATTGCCTCCAACACAAAGTCTTCACTGACATTTATATTATTTTAAGAAGTAACCTACATGGCATTTCTTTAGTTTCTTGCAAGGTTTTAAAAGAAGGCATTGACTGAACCCAGGACTTTTTTTCCCCAGAAAGCGCAAGCTTTTGCTGCAGGAGTCTTTGAGAGAAGGGTTGACTCTTGGGCAAACAGTCTGCTGTGGAGACCCTCATTTGCAGGAGCAGTGCTGATGGTCAGCAGAGTGCAGGGAGCATGTGGCTCCACCACCAGCCCTATATACCATCTCTCAGAGGGTCCTTCAACATACCAAAAGGGATCTAGATGCATCCTAGGTGTGGATATGGAACCTTAGGCACCAAATTGAACCAGGAGCGTGCAAACCATCCAACGCTACGTAAATCTTGTGTTTTGCAGAATTGCAGTGCCCCAGCAGATGTCAGATGGGGCGATGGATCGTGGAGGAGCTCTGGCGTGACGTGCCTTGGAAATAAGTTGTTCCCCTGAAGCTCTCGCTGTTGTTCAGAGATTTGTGGTGCTCATCACGGGCACCATGCGACACACTGCTTGATGGGAACCAAGGCCGTGGCAGACTCTCCATCCCTGGCTCCTGGAGGGTCTGGCTCCAGCTGACTCTCAGTCGATGCCTGCAGCAGGTTAGCTGGTACGGGAATTGACGTGCTGTTTCCAAACACCAAGGTGCTTGGAAAAAAAGTGACTTCAATATAAACTTACCCTTTCAGAAAGCTGGAAAGGAGATACCAGACCCTGGCTTGCTGGTTGTTTGCTTTTGTTGCTCGGAGACATTTGTTCCCTGTGTAAGGATACATTTTAATATGCTGTTTAGCAGGGACAGTTAATTTTTAATTATTAGTCCAGTTTTATATTATGTTTTTAAATCTTGCTGCTTTAGTGGCTCAGCTGGGGGAGCAGTGAGGTCTCAGCTGGCTGGCAGGCAGCCCGTGGAGCAGCCAGGGAGAGTCATCCCAGCCCCAGAGAGCGTCACCAGCAAATGGCTTCATGCTCACATGCCCGCAGCTGCAGGCACTGGCTGCCCTGCTTTCCAGAGCACTGTGACAGAGGGGATTTGGCCACAGCCATGGCAGAAGGGAGGCACGTTCTTGCTCCCTGGCAGTGGCACATGTTCTTGTGGCTCACGGGCACCGTGTGTCAAACTTTCACCTGGGAGCGAGCTTTGCAGGGCTTTGCTCTGTCACTGCAAAACAACCTCAGAGGAGCTGTGCAAAATTGTCCCATCTGGAGAAGGATCTCCGGGTCACTGAAATGAGAGGCTGACATAAGGAATATAATCCATGGACGCTAGGGAGAGGAGCCTGGCTTGGGGCCAGGCTGCTGCAAGCTCTGCCTTGGTAGCTGCAGCAGGGACAAGCACATCAGCAAAAGGGTAGAGGATCAGCCCACTTCAGCTAATATTTGGGATGTTACTGTAAGCACAAACCTTTTCTTGGAACTAAGGAGAATCCGGCAATCCCACATTTCTAGCATTTCTGGGTGTGCTTATTTTTTTTAAGCGAAGTGAGAAGTGAAAATAGTCCTTACTGTCTTTTGAAATATACTATAGCTATGTAAGACTGCAAATCTTTCAAAACCATATCTCTCCTCACCCTGCCAAACGAAACACAATATAAAACTCCATTGTTCTACTCTTATGTTTCCTGTGCCTTATGGCTTGAACCATGGATCCTCTTGGCTGAGGTCCATCCCAGAAACGATTTAATTTGGGAACGTGCTTCACCTTTCTAAAAATAAGGAAAACTGAGAAGAAGAGCAAATAAGCTGTGTTGAATAAAGATCTAAAATGACTTCTCCAGGATCTCAAATTAAAGAAAATATGTTACCCAGGGAATGTATAAAATCAAATAATATAAGCCTGCCTCTATGCAGCAAACTCTTTCCTGGCATTTTAACCCTGTTCTATAGTCTGGACCTTTTCCAAAGAAAGAGCAACAAATCGTCAGTCATATCTTTCTTTTTTTTCCCCTCAGACACTTACTAAGAACCAGGCACACATACAAAAATAAAAGAAGGTAGAAAACATCTACCCATTTCTGTTTGCTTTGCAGTGTTTTTAAAGCATTTGACTCAAACTGTTACCCAGAAGTGAAATATCAGGCTACTGCAAAACCAAAACCAGGTAGATTTCCCAAAATGAGGCAGAAATAAATCTGTCTAAGGACCCGTGACTTAATGAGACAAGATGTGCAATAGGTGCCTTTACCTGGAAAAAGAAGAGGAGCAGCAGGATATAGTAGCTGTGCGCTTCTCAGGTTGTAGGTCTGTACAAAGGGAGGGTATAGCTCAGTGGTAGAGCATTTGACTGCAGATCAAGAGATTCCTGGCTCAAATCCGGGTGCCCCCTTCTTTGCTACCTGAGATTAGCTCAGTTGGTTAGAGTGAGGTGCCAATAACACCAAGGTCATGTGTTCAATCCCTGTACAGGCCATTCCCTTAAGAATTGGATGCCGTTCCCTTCCAGCTCAGAATAATCTGTGAAAAGGGACCAAACCCCATGTGATACTGGGAGTCCAGATAACGCCTTACACAAACCAAAGTCCCATGTTCATACTGGGAGAACCTCATTGCAGCATGTGAAGGAGCACAAGAAAGCCTGAGGTGGTACCACTAGCTGCAAGCTCTCTGATCTCTGCAGACACTTACACTGTAGAAGGCCCACGAGGCTGTTGGAGTGATGCAGGAGGATAACAACACTCTCAAAGCAGGATCTCTGAACGGCTCTGTAAATCTCCTGCCGCATGCAGCTGGTGCAAACTGAAAAATGGGGTTGGAATTTTATTAGTCGGGGGTAACGAGAAAAATCCCCAACGAACCCAACCATGGGGAAATTTGGTTGAAGAAACATGAGTTGTGCTAAGAATGAAAGTGGGCACAGACCAATAGTAAAAATACCACAGCAGCAATTTCAATTTGTTGGGTAATAAAACTGAGCCTCCTCAGTGACCTTGTGCAGCCCCTTGCAGGGGCAGCAGCTCTGCATCACACAGACCACTTGCTGCTGGCAGTGTTCGAGCACCTTGGGCTGCAGGGCTGGAATCTGGGGAGCTGAAAAGACCCACTTCAGCTGCAGGAAGGCTAGGACTTCTCCCTTCTTTGCCCTGTCTAAAACATACCATGAGCATGGCTCCCCAGGGTGGATAGTTACCGTCTGTACTAAAATCTGGGTCTCGGCTGTAAATCAGGAATGCTCCTTGAAAGGTGGCTGCATACCAGTGGTCTCTCCTCCCTCACCATCCATCTTCCTTTCCACATGCACTCAGCATCAAAGCTGCTGGGGGTTCAGGAAATGAAGCCATGTGGCCACCCTTGGCCCTCTGCCCCTCCTGGCTTGTTGCAGCTGGAGAGCAGGAGCCCAAATGTCATTAATCCTTGCGATTTCTCGAGAAAAGTGAAGAAATAGGGCTGCAATGAAAGAGAAAACTGTTGAACAGGGTGAGACTGCCAAAAGGCCTCCTGCAAGGTCCATTTACTAAAAGATATTAAGGATATTAAGCCCAAGTTTAGATGGCATTGGTGGGTCACTACCCATCTTCCCTCTCGCATTTTAGAACTGTTTTCAGTCTCCTCTAGGAGGCCAGCCTTCTGTTCCAAGGACAGTTTGTTTTCCATCCCCACAGAGCCCCTCCAAGATGCCATTTGCAGCTCTGGGGGTCACATTCACCTCTCTGCTGCCAAGGGAGGTGGCAGGCAGCACAGGGATGTCTCCCTGGCTGGTAATGGTCCTGCCCTTGCAAAATGGGTGATGGGAAGCCCTGGGCATGGCCCTTGACTCCCAGAAGCAGAGGCTGCAAACCAGGCTTGGGGCCAGCCATTTGCTGCTTTTGGTAGCCATTAAAGCCTGCTTGAGTGGCAGGACTGGCTGCAATCATGAGAAGACTGTCAGAGGAGTGGCAACTCTGGAGAATTCCAAGGAGGCAGGGTCTGGGGGAATGTCTTAGCTTTATCCCAAGTACCAGCATGGGTTACTGTGCCCTGTCACACATGCTGCCTTTGATATTTCACAAACTCAGTCATTTGGGGAAACAAAGGTCGTTACTGTTCTCCAGGAGCACAGTGGAGGTGTGCCCCCCCTCTCTGCACTTTGCCCCACTGGGGCAAGTAAATTCCCTTTTTTACAGGGACACAGGCTGGAATCTCAGGGGGAACCCCATTCCCAGTGGGTCCATGGGCAAAGAAACCACCAAGCAACAGGGTTCTGGAGGCAATGGGGCGCTAGGGCCAGTATCCCATCAGGGCAGCACAAGTTTTGGGGGTGCTGGGTGTGTCCCCACTGGCACAGCTGCATGTAGTGGGTCAGCAGAGGAGCTGACTGGGTTGGGAAACACTGGAGAGAGTGGGGATGTTGCTTCATTGTCTCAAGGCATAGTTCAAGTTTACAACGCCCACCGTGTCACCAGAGGTCTGGCGCTCTCACAGCAGCTGGGATGGCGTTGGTCATGTGCTGCTCTGCTGTTGCACTCACCCTCCTCCTTACAAGGCAGGAGGGGCAGGTTGAACACTCGTTCAGTGTAGGCGTGGGGAGTCCACATTGGGCAGTGGGCACAGAGAGTGACCTCCATGGAGGGGCTGGGGCAGTTTTGTGTGGGTGGAGTAGTTCACAACACGCGCATGCAGCTGCTGGCAAGGGGCCCGGGAGCTGGCAGACAGCCTGAGGGGGAAAAGAGCGGAGAAAAACACCAAAATAAGCACAAGCCAAGGGGGCCAGGCTGGGGAGGGGGCACTTACGGAGGCACACAGTCCTTGGCTGCAGGGCAGCAAGGAGGGCAGCAAGGGAAGTCCATCATTGAGCAGCGTGATCCAGCAGATCCCATTTGTAGTATATCAGGGGTTGCCACATGGAACTGCTCCAGTTTTGATACATACTTGAGAGTTTTGGAGACTCTCCAGTGTTTCCCAACCCAGTCAGCTCCTCTGCAGCACACCTGCCCTGAGGTGACAGAGGCCTGTTGTGGTGAGTGAAGTATTTCTGTGGATTAACATCCCAAGGAGGAGGCAAGAAGCTGGGAGGAAAGTTCAAAGATTGATTTTCATTCTGGCAGCAGGTTAAGGGTAGGGAATATGAACGCTGCCTCTGAGGTCCTGGAATGCCCAGTATATGAACTGATGATCTGGAAACAAAGATGAGCAATATACCAAACATTTTTGAAGAATGACTCAAAGCTATTGACTCTTGAGGAGATCAGAAAGGACTGAGTAAAATGCAAATGTGGCAAATGGGCAACACCACACGTTTGCCAAGGTTTAACTGGGCACTTGCAAAGTCAGAAATCAAATTGCGTGTAAGAATTACAAGGCTCCAGATGTTCTCTAGCAACTCAAGAAAGAATCTGGATGTCACACAACCCCTGATTCTGTGAGTAGCTGCAGGTTAAAAAAAAAGCACACACAAAATATTAGCATGCAGAAAGAAAAGGGGGAGAATAATATGGAAAATATGATAATGCTATTATGTAAATCACTAGTGTGGACTCTCTGGGAATACTGTCTGCAGTTCAAGTAAACCTTTCTCAGAAAGAGCTGATTAGGGGCATGGCAAATTCGCTCACAAAGAGAGATCAAAATGATTGGGGTTGTTTATCTCAGAAAGGAAATGAACAAGAGGAGATTGGCACAGAGTGAGCCAGTCTGGAGATTCTGGTTTTCTTCCTGTTCAGTTCTATCACTGTCATATCTGGTGTCGCTGAGAAGTGTGTGAAGTGATGTGGCTCTCCTCTGTCACACACGGTTTGCTCTTTCTCTCACCCTCTCCCCCAGGGGAGGCATGGCATATGTGGTAATGTTTTATAATTTGGTAGGACCTGGGGAGGAGGAGACAGCTAAGGAGGAATATATGCATGCCCCAGAGTAGGCATATAGTAGAAAATATGAGAACAGAAAAGGGAGATTTGCACTCAGACAGCGGGGGCAAAGGTTCTGGCTTCAGGAGGCTCCTTCTATTAGCTCAGGCAGACCCCAGAGAGGCTGCCAGCTACTGCTCTTCTCCTAGAGACCTTGAGACTTCCAGGCTAGGCCTTGGGGTTCCTTGGAGATAAAGATAAGGAGCTTGAATTAGATAAATTATTCTCTAGAAAGCATCAGGGTAGTCAGAGGTACCTTGAGACACACAGCATTAACCCTGCTCTCTGCCAGGGGAGGTTTAGGCTGGACATCAGGAGAAACTTCTTCACAGAAAGGGTGATCAGACATATGGAATGGGCTGCCCAGGGAGGTGGTGGAGTCACCATCCCTGGAGGTGTTTAAGGAAAGACCGGACGTGGCACTGAGTGCCATGGTCTAGTTGACATGGTGGTGTTTGGTCATGGGCTGGACTCGATGCTCTCAGAGGTCTTTTCCAGCCTAACTGATTCTTTGGTTCTGTGACCCTGGAGCACCAAAGGAATCTTCTCACCCTGCCCTCCCCCGGCAGCCGGCACGCTCAGCCCTGGCGCTCTGTGCTGTGGGTGTCACTCGCTGCGGCGCGACCAGCGCTCCCCTTTCTCACATAAACATTTGATGGCATTCAGGCGCGTCTCAGCCAGAACGACAAAAGGAAAACACTCTTGATGCTCCGGCTGTCCCGGACACGGGAACCGGCCGGGCCGACATTCCGGGGAGCCCGTGCTGCCAGCGGGCCCTTCCCGGCGGGAGCGGCGCGGGCACCGCTGCCCGCGGGTGCCCCGCGCCCGCAGTTCCCTCCCCGCCGCCAGGGGGCGAGAGCGCCGCGCGGCACGGGCGGCCCGGCCCCCTCGGGGCTCGCGCTGCGATTGGCGCGCGCGGGGCCGCGGCCCCGGAAGCGGAAGGGCCGCGCTGCCGGGTGACCCCGGGAGCGGCGCCGGGAGGCACCGGAGCGACCCCCGCCCGGGGCCCGGGCCCGCTCGCTGATTGCGGCGTCGCCGCCCGCCTCCCGCGGCCGGGATCAAGTGCTGCGAGCGGACCCGTCGGCGAGCCCGTTACCGCGGCGTCGTTAGAGAGGCGGCCCCGGCCCTTCCCGGGGCCTGGCACGAAGCGGAAGGCGGCGACCGGTGCCTCTCGGGGGAGGGGAAGAGCTGACTGGGATCTCTCCTCGGTCCTTCCTCCGCAGGTCGCCCGCCCGCGCCGCACGGTTGCCCCGATGGCCGCGTGGTCCCGCGGGGCGGTGCTGGCGCTGTACCGGGCCCTGCTGCGCCGCGGCCGCGCCCTGCGCTACACCGACCGCGACTTCTACCTGGCCACCGTCCGCCGCGAGTTCCGCCGCAACCAGGGGCTGCAGCGCCCGGAGGACAAGGAGAGGCAGCTGGAGAAGGGGCAGGCGTTCCTGCAGAGCGGGCTCGGCGGCCTGGTGTAGAGATTCCCTGTAGCGGCTCCCACTGACTCCACTTACTTCCCTCTTCTTTCCAAAACAACCTCACCAAGCAGAAGAGATGATTAACACTCACTGCACACCACTGTCTTGAAGAAGTCTGGAAGGTGCTTCCACGGGTACACCAGGAGGGCTCTCCTGTTCTTTTCACAAATGCATTAGGTCACAGGTAGGTCATTTACAGTGATATCACCGTGTTCTTCATGCTGCTGCTACAGCGGGCTTTGTGAAGGTGCATTATCTTTTCTGCCTGGCAATCACAAGTGACTGTATTCCTGGTTCATCCAGGCAGGAACATTTCTCCTGAGATTGTAGCTTGGATTTAGAAAAACCAATGGGCAGTTTTAAACCACCCAAGTCAGGCAAGCAGGCAGGCTGAGAACCTTTGGAACTGACTCAGAAAATAGACCTCAAGTCATGTTGGAAGAGTTTTCTGGTTGTTTTCATGTTGGTTCCCTGGGGATCCACCTATAGGTACAGTGGTGCCAAGGTGGGTTTTACAGAATCAGTTAGGCTGGAAAAGACCTCTGAGAGCATCGAGTCCAACCCATGACCAAACACCACCATGTCAACTAGACCATGGCACTCAGTGCCACATCCGGTCTTTACTTAAACACCTCCAGGGATGGTGATTCTGCCTCCTCCCTGGGCAGCCCATTCCAATGTCCGATCACCCTTTCTGTGAAGAAGTTTCTCCTGATGTCCAGCCTGAACCTTCCTTGCTGCAGCTTGAGGCTGTGTTGGCTGGAGAGACCCTTTAATTAAATCTCAAGGTTAGGTGAAATGGTAATCAAAGAATACAAAAGTACACATGTAAGAAAATGTTAGTGTTAATGTTATACATTGGTTGTCTGAGAGTCAAAACCCACTGGCCTTAAGGGCAGGAGAAAATGTCCAGTGAAAGCAAGGGAGTTGTTCCCTTTATGGTGCATTATGGTCTCTATTGTTGTTTCTTGGGTGTTTTTGAAGTATCTGAGATCAACCATTATCCAGAAATTAATCTGAAACCACCTGTCAGGTCTTGAGAAGATTCTGATTTGTTACAGACAAGCAGGTAACCATCCCTGTATCTCCCTGTCTGTGAGCAAAATTACACTCAGAGAATTAGTAAATAAATTGGCCATGCTTTGGTTGAGAAGCCCAAACTAGAAGGAAAATACCAGAATGGTCATAGAGTTCTCCATAATATGCAGGATTTTATTACAAAATATTGTGGAATTAAGCCCTACGTTCTTTTATTAAACCTGCTTCAATGATTAGAAACCCCATATCAAATTTGAATGTTTTCCTTCAGGTAATGAATGTTGCTGGAAGCAAAGAAATGCTGTCATTGCAGGGTTTGGTCACTACTGTCCTGGCATGACTGGGAACAAGCAACTCCTTGAGGGAACACGATTAAAGAGGCTGCAGGGTTAGGTGGTCTCTTCCTATGGCTCTGTGCTGAGACCCCAAGAGCCGTGGGTGTGAGGTGGGGGAGAAGGGAGTGAACTGTCAGGGTTGCGTGTTTTGACCCATCTGTTTAACGTTCCTGCTCCCTCCAGGTAAAATGGCAGGCGCTGGGCAGCGCAAAGGGAAAAAGGATGACAACGGGATCGGCACAGCCATTGACTTCGTGCTGTCCAACGCCCGGCTGGTGCTGGGCGTGGGCGGAGCGGCCATGCTGGGCATCGCCACGCTGGCCGTCAAGCGGGTGAGTGGGCAGGGCAGCGCGCTGGGGCTGGAGCACGGGGCACTGGGAGGAAGGAGTGGGAAATAAAAAGACACGGTACGGGGTAAAATGCCGGTGCTGGGCCCTTAGAGACTCAAACTGTTCCTGGTAACGTTGGTTTAGATGTACGACCGGGCAATCAGTGCTCCCAGCAGCCCCACTCGCTTGAGCCAGTCGGGAAAGAGAAGCTGGGAAGAGCCAAACTGGCTGGGCTCCTCCTCACGCTTGCTGACCCAGGACATGAAGACCAGCCTCAGCCGCTCCCTGCAGACTCTTCC
Organism: Corapipo altera; assembly: GCF_003945725.1. Classification (NCBI taxonomy): domain Eukaryota; kingdom Metazoa; phylum Chordata; class Aves; order Passeriformes; family Pipridae; genus Corapipo; species Corapipo altera. The sequence continues at coordinate 16,662,142 of NW_020884873.1, forward strand.
CACTGATCCTTCAGCTGCTGATGCAGGTATGGAGCACGGTCGTACTCCTGCGGTACAGAACCATCCAGGCCCATAAATCCTGTATTTGTTTAAAGGAATGCAGGAAAGAAAATATTCTGTCTGTCCCAGGATTTTGACACTTTTCTTTTAAGCAGTTCCTCTGGTAACTTCAGGAATCAGGAGTCACATTATCAACTAGGGAATAATAATCATCTATTTGCATTCTTCATTTCTCTCATGACTTCATGTTGTTAAGCTTTACTCTCTCTCTCTGGCTTTAATTTTTGAATCTGAATACTAATTTGTGCAATCTTTGCTAATAAAAAGCCATTCCATTCCTTTCAAGCTCTTCGTTGCCTTTCTTTGGGCCATTCCAGTCTGTTTCTTTTTAAGGGGGAAATATTCCCACTGTGAATGTACTAGCAATTTATAAGAGTATTTCCTATATTATTTCTACCATTTTTCAAACAATTTCTGTAATGGCATTTCCCTGTTTACTGCTGCTCATCACTGAGTTGGTCTTCATCAGGCTATAAAAAGTGTCCTACAGTCTTCTTTCTGAGTGGAATAATAAGTCATTTAGAGTCCAACAGTGTTTGTTATATATTTGGTTGTTTTTTCTCACCAGTTTTACTTTCTATCCCTGGTCACTTCAAGAGATTTGCGCTTGGAGATTTAAACTAAAAATCAGAATCTAGCTTTTAGCTTGATTTTCAGATTCTCTGTGAGCAAGTCAGCTTCAAGATAGTAATAGATTTTCTGCTGAAGAAACATTAAATAACTGTGTTAAGTGACGTCTAGATAATTTGATTGGAGTCCCCAAAGCATTGAGGAATAAAAACATTGATGGTGGTGTCTTGCATTCTTAAGTTAAAAGTAAAGTAAAATTCCTTATTGAAAAATAATTTTTTTCAGGCAATGAAATCCATTTTCCTGTGGTTTTGTGGGCTATTTCCTTTTCACAGGAAAGCTCAAATCTTTCCAAAAGAATTCAGTGGGACAAGAGGCAGCAGCTGCTGAGGTTGGGCGAGATGGGTCTGTGTTCAGCTTAGTCAGCATTCCACTTGTGCTGTGTGGCAAACACCCATTGCCAAATGAACCTGCAACAGCTGGTTGCCTTAGTGGGGCCACTGACTTGGGGGTTTTCTTCTGCACCCTTTAAGTACCACAGTCCTTCCAAAGACCTCTTAGATCCGCAACTCTTCCTTAACTCTCATGGATAACTTCTGAAACTCTTGGTCCATACTAAGAGAAATCTGAAAGACAGATAGAAAGCATTGTCTTATTTCTTTGGGAAAGCAGTCAGAAAAAAAGGGTCTTAGAGCCTCTGTGCAGGTCAGACATTGCTTAATAACTCAGATGGCAGCGTAAAGCCTTGTGTAGCTGTACTGTGCCTCAGAGTGGGCTCTTGGTTCTTCGGCCATTGAAGGTTTGAGGGAGGTTTTCATTGGAGCTATGATTGCCTGAGCTGGGATGGCCCCAAGATCTGTCAGCTCATCCTGATAACTGTGCTGATCAGACTCCCAACAACTATTTCATTTCCAGGTGGCATGATCTTCTCTGATCTGATACCCTGTCAGGACTGGGGTTTGCTGGTAATTTGTGATAGTCTCTTACAGTGTTAAAAACTTAAAGAGATCGTGATGGTTGTTCAAGAGTGTTTTGTCCACTGGTTTTGGCATCATGTTAAAAGCTTCTGAACTGGTAATAGCACTGAATTTTTGAAATTGAGCTGAGATGCTGCCCACATGGCCATTAAAATTACTTCCTTGTGCACAATATTAATCTTATTCTGGTGAAATTCCAAATCTAGTAATTTGTTTTATCTGTTTTGATGCTCGTAGTACTATCTTTTGAAGTTTCTCAGCACCTCCCTTTTGACTGGTACCTGTGTAAAGCATGCAAAGTGTCTTCTGAGAGCTTTTTGAGACCTAGGAGGCTGCACTTCCACGCTGCAGATTTCCCTCTGCGAAACGCTTCACAGTGAAATACTGCAGATGATCAACAGTTTTCCTTCTGTCTTGCAGACTTCTTTCAACCTGCAAAGCCCAAGCCATCTGCCAGGAGGAGTCAAGTGGAGCTGAAAAAGTCCCGCCTTCGTCTGTCTCTGCAAGAAAAGCTCTTTGCCTATTACCGGAGGAAGGTGGCTATCCCAGCGGATGAGCAAGCTCGGGCCAAGCAGGCAGCCGTGGATATCTGTGCGGAGCTGCGCAGCTTCCTCCGTGCCAAGCTGCCGGACATGCCCCTGCGGGACATGTACCTCAGCGGCAGCCTCTACGATGACCTGCAGGTAATTCCTAGGCCCTGTGCTGGGTCCTTATTCAGAAGGCTGACTAAGCAGGAGTATTTCAGGCTTCCCAGTCGGCAGTGCTGGCTCAGCATAGCATTTCTCAGTAATAAGGCCCCTGAATAAGGTGGCCTTTCCCACTGTGGAGCCAAGCGTTGATTTCTGCAGTGTTGTTTGAACCAGCATGACCAGGCTGCTCTGGTGTTGTCTGCAAAGCCTTTGCTCTTTGCTGTTTTATTTCTCACCACTTCTTTCCTTCTCTTCTGTCTCTCCTTTTAGCTGTGTTTTTCTTGGTGTTTCTCTGGTAGACCTCTGTTTTCTCTCTGTATCTTATATCTATCCAAATACATGATATTCCCTTAGAACTCCTGTGTTATCATGTAGTTCTTCCCTACTCCTTTTTTTCTCTTTTTTTTTTTTTTTTTTTAAATGCATGACAGACTAGATTGGCCAGCAGTCACTGCTACAATATCTCCAAGATGCCCATAGCTATAGTGAGTGATTTATAGGCACACTTCTTTGTATGAGTCAGAGCTCTGGAATGGAGTGTCGAGGGGCCAGTGAAACTTAAATCTGGGATCTTAATCACATCGGTGAAAAGGGATCTTTAATGACCTATTTCCGAACAGTGTGGCAGACCAGGTGAGGGCAGTGTACCTAGTTGTAGCATGGCATCATTAAACCATGGCAACCTAAGCTTGTCTAGAAACTTAATACTTAATGCCTCCTGTTTTAAATTGTCATGTAGCGTTGCTGTGCCCTAGGCCAGCTGCATCTCACATCCAAGGAGCTGACTTAGGCAGCATATGAGGCAAAATGATTCATCTTTATGCAGTCCATGTCAGGTCTCTAAATAGTACATACCACGTAAGCACTAGCTTGGGTTATATTATTATATTATCCCACTGATAGTCCAAAATAGTCCTTCAGAATGCCTTTTAATAAAGGGAGGATGTGAATCCCACACAGAGAGGCGAATGAGACAGCTGAATCCTTATTCCAAGTTCTTTCGGACAGAAGGTTGTCTAAACATGGTGAATAAAATGACTGTGGAGGGAGAAAGCTTGTTCTTACCGACTTTTCTCTCTTGTGAAAGGTAGTGACAGCTGACCACATCCAGCTCATTGTGCCTCTGATGCTGGAGCAGAACCTGTGGTCGTGTATCCCTGGGGAGGACACTATCATGAACATTCCTGGCTTCTACTTGGTGCGTCGAGAAAACCCAGAGTACTTTCCCCGTGGGAGCAGCTACTGGGACCGCTGTGTGGTGGGAGGTTACCTTTCTCCCAAAACTGTAGCAGACACCTTTGAGAAAGTTGTAGCTGGCTCCATCAACTGGCCAGCAATTGGGAGTCTCTTGGACTACGTGATCCGTCCAGCAGCTCCCCCAGCAGATTTGACACTGGAAGTTCAATATGATCCAGATCGTCATCTTTTTATTGACTTTCTACCATCCCTGACACTGGGTGACATCGTCCTTGTTGCCAAACCTCATCGATTGGCCCAGAATGACAATTTGTGGCGACTGAGCCTGCGGCCAGCAGAAACGGCTCGCCTCCGGGCCCTGGACCAGGGGGATTCTGGCTGCCGTTGCTTGTGCCTGAAGATCTTCAAAGCAGTATGCAAGTTAAACCCAGCTCTGGGTCACCTCACTGCCAGCCAGCTCACCAATGTCATCCTGCACCTATCCCAGGAGGAGTCTGACTGGTCCCAGGACATGCTGGCTGATCGCTTCTTGCAGGCACTGAAGGGGTTGATCCGCTACTTGGAGGCAGGTGTCCTCCCTAGTGCTCTGAACCCCAAGGTGAACTTGTTTTCAGAGCTCACCCCTGAAGAAGTGGATGAGCTGGGCTACACCCTCTACAGCTCTCTGTCAGAGCCAGAGGTCTTGCTGCAGACGTAATGGGGCCTTACCTAGGGAAGTGTTGATAGGGTTTAGCCAATGCAGACTTCAATTACTGCAAATTATGTCTCCTCCACTTCTCCCTATCTTCTCTCTCTCCACCACTCCCTCCTTTTGGTTCATTAGTAATTCCTGCTGTGGAGTTGGTGCTCCCACTGAATTTATTGGTGCTACTGGTCCATTTCCACCATCTCTGCCCCAACAGGTACCCATTGGCTAGGAAAGAGAGGCTAAAACTGCAGCTCTAAGATCTTCATATAAATTCTGCTGAAGTGTTTACCAAAAATTAAACCAAACTATGCACTTCTTTCTTCTGTAGTACACTTACTGCAGCGAGTCCATTTTGGTCTGAAGAAGGTGGAACTGGGCTGGTAAATCCAATGACAATTTTAGCAGACTTGCATTGAGGTAATTTAATTTCCTCCAGCATGACTTTGCCCCATGTTTCTTTTTCTCTGCTGTCCCAAACTGTCTCACTTTCCTTTCTTTTTTGTCCCTTTGACCCAGTCATGCAGGGCAGACTGAGGGAGATGTTTTGGATAGGGGTGTGTTTTGTATTTCTAAGTGGATCATAATTACACTGGCAGTATTTAGGGCTGTAGAGCTTGGAATAGGAGAATTCCCACACCTCCTGCTCCTACGGAGCCTTCTCATCCTTTGCAAGTTGGGTTCAGGATTAAGGGCTAAGGCTTGTCTGGTATGCTGCAACACAACCTCCTGTATGGGCACTTCTCATCAAAGCTGTCATAGGGAAGGAAGGAACCTTTGTGGTCTGGCTGTGTGATGAGGCCAAAGGAGGAGGGCTTGCCATTCCTGCCTAGCCAGATCTGCTGGGAATGGCCTCGGGAGTGGAGAACAAGGCAACTCCTTCGCTGTCTCTGGCGTAAAGGAAGAGAGGAGGGGTTTTGGTGAATGGGTGGGAGAGACACATATGGGAATGGGGATTGGTTTTTTTCATCGTTTCCCCAGGAGCTTGTGGCTGTTCTGATTTACAGGAGGTGGAAACAAGACTGCATGCCTCAATGGGCTTTGTGATAAGCACACGCAAGCCAGATTCTCACCAGCTATAAGTCTGTGAAGGTGATAGAACTGAACTGATGTCATCAGCAAGGTTTTATCCCATACACTGGTATTAGGGTACATATACAGAGCTGGCATTTAGAGATGTATTAGGTTTGCCATCTGCTCTGTGTGTGTTTTAGTCTCCTCCCCAGAACTGTGGCTGTCCACTCCCTTCCTCATTCCCATGTGCTGACTTTCCAGTGCTCCCAATTTACAATACTCTTAGAAAGCTGGTGAGGGCACACCTTCTGCCCGCTCTTGTTTATGGCTACTGTCAGGCCATCGACTCTGCATACTCTGCATTAAGCCACCCGGCCTGCTGTCTGCAAAAAGGGGGAGAGAGGGCGTCCCCCCGAGTCTGGGCTCTGTGTGTGTCTCAAAAGACCAGCATAGCTATCATTACAGAAACATACTTGCCTTTTCCCAACTTTATCAGCTTTTTCCCCCCCTTACTGTCCAGCCTCCTTAGCCAATGGAGAGGGCTACTGCAACATTAGGGCTTGGAGGGAGCAGGAATCCCTTTATCCTTTCCTCCTCCCTTCTTCTCAGGACTTCCCCCTTCTTTGACAGAGAAGTTTCAAGGTGAATTTCAGGAGTTGAACCACAGAGGGAAGTCTTTTGCCCCTGGGTTTTTTTAGAGGCAGTGCTGGTGAGATGAGGGAGGGAGCATCTTTCTCGGACAATCCATCCATTTTAGCCAATGTGTCAGATACTATTCTGTAAACAGTGATAACATTGCATTTTAAATTATTTAATCCTTAGGGTACTGGTATTTTCTAGACTGCCAGATGTGTACTTTGAAGTTTGTGTGTGTATATAAAATCTATAGTCTATCAGAGGTTAACAGAAATCCCATTTGTATGACTGTGTGTTTTGTAAGTTTTGCAGCAGTCAGTGTTGGTCAACTGTTGATTGCTCTTCACTCTGGTTCCCAGATTTTTTTCCCCTCTTCCTTCCCTTGGCCTCCATTGCCTTTCTAATGTCAGCCTTCCTACCCTAAAAGCAGACAGATGAGACTTGGAGCTTACAGGCTATTGGGGGAAATTCCCCTTTTTTAATTACTTGAAGGTCAACAAAAATATTAAAATATCTGGGTTGTCAGGAGTTCCCCCAAAGTTCATTTCTTCAGCATGATGTCACCGCTCTCTTGGTGCTGATTCCAGTACCATGGTCTTCACACAGAAATGAGCAGCAATGTGGTTGGAAGTGATCAAAACTCTAGATACAAAAAAAAGGTGAGATATGAACAGGACCACTGTCTGAGCTGACTTGAGAACAGTTGTCACACATATATCTGTACATAGAATTTTTTACATGAAAGCTTTTACTTCTTCCTGGCAACCTAATGAATTAATATTTTATGGCCATTTTTTGCTGCTATTGAGCTCAATTTGTGTATCAAATCGAGACTGAAGCTGCCTTTTTGCCTTTTCTGTAGACTCTACTCAACTTCACTTGAATTCAATCACTTCCATCATATCTTCCCTTCATTTTGCCCTCCTCTGAGCTATTCACAAGCCCGTTCTCAGGAGGCAAATGCTCACTTCCCTACACGCAGCCACCACAGCAGGCAATAGCTGCCCTGGTAGTGACAGTCTCAACAAAGGCCAAAGATAGGGACACACTGCAACTAGGGATCTTTTAAAAGCAGGGTCAGGCATAAGGGGCAGGGAAGAAGGTGTAGGGTAAGGATGCGGGAAACTTACAGTAATGCTGTACCCAGCCTGTGGGTCAAACAGAATGTTGCAAAGTCTAACTGGCACCTTTCAGTATTAAATGCAGTGCACATGTTTATGTACAGCCTGGAGGGCTGTCTTACCTATAGGTAGGCTCCTTCCAAGTCAAATCTGTGGCACAGAGCAGGAGAACCTAAAGCTGAATGTAAAAAGGGCAGCTCCAGGCCACCTTCCTGGCAGAGTGGCTCAGAGACAGATTGATTGTAAGAGACCCAGGGCATGTGTTGAGCTGGTTGCTGCCTGGGCTCCAAGAATGTCTTGGTGTGTTCTGCTATAGCTTAGCTCACACAAGCTCCCTGTGAGATTGTCGTCTTATTCCCTGTAACCACAGGATGAGGACCAATGTGCTCAGCTGTGGAGTTTCACTGCTGCTGAACTCCACTGCTATTTGTTCAAGTCAGATGGATTTATTTTCCCCTGTGGGAAACAGGAGGCTGCTTTCTGCCCCCAGGTGAGGTGTCATCAGGGCCCTCGCTCTTAGTATGTGGGCAACTCCCAGTGAGAATGAAGAGATGATGCCCCATCTCTCCCAGGCCTGGAGGCTGTGGATTTGCAAAGGGGAAAGTCCAAGTGCATGGTCTCTGACAGAGTGCGTGGAATTCTGAAATAAAATGACTTTCCACAGTAACCCAATTGTCTCTAGTGTGTTTATAAACAAAGGAGCATCTCTCTCTGCTTTCACCTCTATGCATCATCTTCATGCTGATATGATTCTGCACCTAACCAGTGCCTGGGGACTGACATGCCCCTTGCTGATTCACTTGCTTTCCCTTTGCAGCTCTGGGCATGCTTTGCAGCTTGTCTTGAGGGAGCAATCAGCTCAGTACTGCAGCATCCCAGCTCCTGGCAGCATTTGCACCAGTCACAAGATGATGCGCAATTATGGCGCGGTGCCTCCTATCCTTTCCCTGATAGCCCGCGTGCCCAGGCAGGCACCTGCTTTTCATGTGGCTCCCCAGACCTCAGAGGCTTCCGTGCCTCTGTAATATTAAACTTTCCTGTGCAGACTCCCCCGCCCTTGTTCAAGTCACACCTTGGTTTTTATGTGCCAGTCCTCTGTCCTGCCAAATACACTCCTCTTTTATCCAGGCATCAGCCTTGAGGCAGTGAGGAAACCTCTTTGCCAGGGGCCTGTGTCTGGTGTATTGAAGCTCTTTGCAGTAAGACCCAATGCCCGCTTGGGAAGGTGTGGCAGAAATGCTGGACATCAAATAAAGCATGAAGTGATGCTGCTTTTAATGGGTCCCAGGCTCCTTAAATCTGGGCAGATAAGCTACAGTGACAACATTGCCCTGTGAGACTTGTTTTAATGAGGACTCTAATTAACATTTAATTATTTTGGAAGATATTTTATGATACAAAGGGAATCTACAGTTCTTTTTCTTCCTGATACCCCTTGCTTGTGTTGTTTTGGTTTTTTTCCTATAATCTGTCCCGTTGTAGAAACAGCTCAGATGAGATCAAGCACATTTCATGCCATACAGACTCTTACAGGAACATCTAAAATCAGCTGCCTGTGGAATCTGCAACAAGTATTACCCCCTCAAGTCAAAGCCCCTGGAATGCCTACAGCCTACAATACATGTTTAATATATACAGCGGTTTGCATCTTTGCATACAAGCTGTTCTGGCATGAATAGGGAGGAAAGATCAGAAGATAAGTGACTGATGGAGAGAAGAAATAATTGAGCAGAGTGATGATAATTATTTCAAGTGTCCACAAAGAAGAAAAGCATAAACAGAACTCCAGGCTGCAAAGACTCAGAATCTCTTTTGTTCTTAGCCTAAGGAGCAGTTTAGGAGGAAAGTGAATTTTGAAAAAAGTATAATTTTTTTCCTGCTCTGTTATAGAACCACAGTCCTGTCCTGGATATTAATGAAGTTGATCTTACATTTTACTTATTTATTTTTGCATCTCTTAATTTTAAAAATAAATAAATTCCAGCCTGCCTATTTTGTAGCTAATCTTAAGCTAGGGAAAAAAGGATGACTGAACCCCAAATTTGAGATTATCATACTAAACTGTGTGATGAATGTTGTTTGTTTTTTTTTCCTAAATACTTAATCGCATCCACGTCTTTTTAAGTTTTAAGATTTTAAACTCCAGGAAAGCTGCAGACAGCTGCTGTGCTGTTTTTTACATTTAGTCTCATGGAAAAAAAGAGGAGCCTCTTCTAAATGAGGAGTTTCTCTTTCAGATAAGATAAAATATGTTTACCCACTACCTGCACTAGGTATGATTCAATGGCTCCAGCATGGCTCACTGAATCCGGAATGGATTTTGAAATGCTGGGCTTTGCCCACAGATGAAGCAAGCAAGGAATGGGAAACTCTCCCTCCTTTCAGTGAAACCCAGTATTGGCTTCCAGCCCTAGGAGAACTGCTGAAGTCTAGACACTTGGGGAACTGTTTGAGATATCTGGATTTTGTCTTCTTTATTCTTGTCAGGCTCAGTTATGATCTGATTTTATGATCTAAGGGATTCACGAAATGTCCTCCCTCTCAGGTTTTGTTGGGGTTTTTGTTTTTTTTTTTTTTTTTTTTTTTTAGATTCAGCACCTTCTTGAAATAGCTCTCATTTAACAACTGAGTCCCCTACACAGTCAGAGATAGCACAGTCTAAAATTTTTACTAGTATACTCTGAGAAGGAGTGCATTATTCACAAGTCATGGAGCCAGAAATGTCATGGTGAGCAGGCTATTCATATCTTTATAGTATGTGATCTGGTGGAATAATCTTGCAAATAGATAAGGCAAAAGAGGGTGATGAGACCAAAGGCAGGGAATATCTGAAATAATTCTGTAGATAGAAAGGGTTCTTGTCATTTTATGAAGAGCAGGAGAGTAGGAGACAAACTTCTCGTGATCTCAAGCTTTCCTAAGTCCTCACACAGAAGTCAGTTCTAAACAAAATCACATTAAACACACTAAAAGCCAGATTGATTTTTATTTTGCTGCCCTGGTTCAGTTTCCCTGACTCCTGTGGCTAAGTAGCTCTTTGATCTGTCTATTAACACTCAGTGCTAAGCTTCTCAGGGGAAATATATATATACATATCTCAATGCTAACCACATTCTTCATGAAAAGCCTTCTCCGTACAAATAATGGGCAAAAGTTGCTTGCTTGTGTTTTTGGTTTTGTTTCAGATTTTATTTTTTTAGGCAACAGTTCCTTTGGTTCAGTGCAAATCCACCCCTTCCCCTGCCTTTCACTGTGGTAGAATTGTTGTTTTTCCACAGAAGCATGGGGTGATATAAAACCCAGTGCCCCATAAAACATCCCACTACAATGATCCCAGTTCTGTAAGACTCTCCTCTCATTCTGCTTAGCATTGCAAAGGACAGGCCTAACAGACAACAGACACGAGGGCATAGATGGCAAATGATGGACTGTGTTGGCTCTTTACCTGTCCCGTGACAGACGTTACTTCAAAACCTGTAATGCCCTGGCAGGCTCCTTACCCCCTTTGAAAGGCAAGAAGCAATCATTCCTGGAAGCAGTATGGCAGAAAGACATTTTTGCCTTCAAAGTCTTGAATTTATTTAGCACAGAGTATTGTTACGTATGGCCTTGGAGACAATAACTACTGCCACTTATCTGGATAATATAATGTGACTCTTTCAACTGCTGATTGTTTACAGCAGCAGTGATACACTGTCAGAGGGCTGAGATACACTGAAGCAAAGGTAGTACAAGACACAGTGGTCCCACAGGCTGCAGAGCCGCAGCTCCCACGTTGCTTGTTAGAGAGCAGGCTGGCAGGGGCCCAGCTCCCTGGCATTCACAGAGAGGGTGGTTTTTGCCGAGGCAAGAGGGAGACCAAGGCACAGACCTTCTCTTTTCCAAATCTCTGCCTGTGGTCATGAGAGAGACAGTAGAATGCATCTAGTCCAGTGCCTTTTCTTGAACAATGAGCTAATGTTTTGGGTTAGGAGTCCTTCTCCTCTCTCTCTCTTTTTTTTTTTTTTTTAATATATATTAAATTTTGTAGTTTCTTTCTTACGTTAAAAAAAAAAAAAATTAACAAAGTGTGATCCATCTTCAGTCCATCACTTTGCACTGCAAAGGAGGGTGCTTGGTGTCACCAGCAGACTGGTGGTTCCCAAGCTTTGTGTCCTGGTACAGACCTACCCTTTTGTGGTCAGACAGAGCCTGTCTGAGACCTGTGTTTCTGATAAGTGCATCCAAATCAGTCTCACTGAAACTGGGTGACTAAGGTGAATGGCTCAAATGTTACCTTCCTGAATAACACTTGTGTTGCCTCAGACCCAGAGGAGATGCGTCCCATCATCACAATGCCAGGACAAGGCCTCAACAAAGTCTCACCCTGTGAGTGCCAAAAAAGCAGGCCAACAGTACCTCCCCAACAGAGCTGGTTTACTGCGGATGGTTCCTCAGACAGATCAGACAGATCTGGGGTTAGTCTCAAACCAGTTCTCTTAGCAGTCAAGCACAGAAACCTCCTCCTGTCACAAGAGCTGCAAACCTCCCTCACCAAGCACCACAGTAATAGCAGTAAGAGAGTCAGTGGGTTAAGAAGCCACAGCACCTACTCAATATGATACTTTGGCTGCAAAGTCTCTTTGGGAACTATTATCCAGCTTGCCCATGGCCAGCTGCCCTGTAGTGCATGTGAGGAGGCTCTGCTGAGGCCACCCACAAGCCCATGTACAAGCGCAGGGAGAAGAACAGTTTCAGAGTCTTCTGAAAGAATATTCTTTCTGACAATGTTTGCCAAATCCTCTAACACAGAGAGCTTAGGAGGAAAAATGACATTCCTTCAGGAAAGAGCTATAAACTCAATGGTATCACAACTGTGTCAACATCCACCAGGAATTTCTCTCTCCCTTTGTAAACAAGTATATATGAAAACAGAACAAAGTGTTCTTGTAAATCACTGAGCAGTTGTTGCCTATGAAGAGTGGAAAATTATTGCTGAATAATGGCTGCAGTATTCATCCCCAGGGACTTGGGCAGCTACAGCCTCAACAGTGATTTATCCCCAAAAGAGTTTCAGAGCTTCATCTGAACTACCTGGTTTATCAGAGTTCTTGCTGAAGCTGCCTGCCAGCATCAGAATAAAAGAGACCTCATGCACACCCCAAAGATCCCCAGAACTCTGTTTTACTTCGTTCATAGAGTATACCCACTCACAGTCTCTCTTCCTGGCCTCATCAAAACACTCTGAAGTGACGTGAAGTTAAAAACAAATCTCCAGATGGGGCTCACAGAGCATAGTCTGGTATTATCAGCCTTTGATTGTGTGCCCCCTCCCCCTCACTGAACACAGAGGCTGAAATAACTCAGCTCAAATAACTTTTCCAGACAAAGCTGCCAGTTTAGAGGCCAGGTTCAGGAGTGCAACTGCCACTGGGCTGATGCAGCAAGAAGTCCTCATGCTGTCAAGTCTAAGAGGCACTGATACAGTGAAAGAGAAATCCACTGAAATGGAGATGAGCTGTTAACTCACCCACTGGTATCTGTGGCTGGCCGAGGTGCTGCAGTCTCATAGTCCGAACCTGATTGTCAGGCCTCAGCTCTTGCTAACTTCACACTGCTAGAAAAAAATCAACATGCACTGTCAGTCTCCTCTTTATCCTTTTGCACAAAATGGCACAAGGCACCTGGCACGTGTGACTCCAGCAGGTGTTTGTAACATACAGATACACACATTTTGATATGCACTGAGCACACTGTTTGCAGGGGGCTCACATCAACTACAGACCCATGAAGAACAATAGTTGCCATGAAATTTGTTTCTGTTCATTTATTGCTTGGACAACGGGAAGGCTTTTGTGTCTGTGCTAAACTGAGTCCACGTGTGCTAATACACATGAGGGATTATTCTTGACCCCCAAATCCATTCATCATAATAAAACAAGGCTGGACAACGAGAAAACTAAAAATATCCCCCATGGTCTGAACAAAAGCCAGCACCCCCCCCCTTCCCCTCCTTCACACATATTTTTTGCTAAACATCATTTTCAACCAGTTGTAGCTTTGCTCAGGAAATTCATGCTTGGGCAAGTTGCAAGTTAAAACTCACCTCACTCTTACTAGATCTACACAATGTTTTTACTTGTCCTGGTTGATTCTGAGTAACTAAGCCTTTGGAGAGACATATTTTGTGAGCTATCAGCATGTGCTTGGCATGCCCATGTTTGTTCAGTAAGAAAAATGTAGGTGGACAACCAGAATTGTTTCCATATCTGTCTAAAATAATTGAACTGTAAGTTACAAATGTAAATTGCAGATTTAATCCTCTTTTTTATTAGTCTCATTTCTAATGTCAGGGATATTTACATTACAGGATGGAAACAGAAGACAGTGAAGGGGCGGGTGGGTATGTAATGAATGATTTATTAGAGATTCCATTTGGTGTAGTAGTCCAAAACAAATGAGGCAGAGCATATGGATAACTTATTTTCTGTTTGTATGTAATAAAAGATGGACGCTAATACCTCCCAGCCTGATCTTTAATCACATATATTTGCTTTTCAATCTAGTTTCAAAATGGAATGTCCATAAAGGAATCTCTAAAGAGCTTACAATGAGAATCTGGCAGAAACGATCCTTCAGATATCTGTTTGTGCCACTGAGGACAGAAGCAACTGAGCACTGCAAATTAGCATGTGCCATAGAGGTTGCAGGTAATTCTCCCTCAAAATTGCTCAAAATGTCTATCTGCTTTGCTTCATTCCTCCCTTATGTTTCCCTCAGCACTTCTGTCTCTCAGAAAGATTCCTGCTGGTCTCTGGAAATGCTCTGTTCATTGAAGTGTGGGATAAGGCTTCCTGTCCCTTCTGATGAAAGGTTCAAAGGATTCAAGCTACCATACACAAGAATTCCCTTGGGGACTTGCTCTCACACTCATCCCTCCTCCCCAGCCACCCCAGCAGGACCCAGGGCCAGCAGGAAGCCCATCTGCCCCTTCTCTGGGGCACTGAGGCTCAGTGGGGGCCCAAAGCTGCCTGCCCAGTGCCACCATAGGGGTCACACTCCCTCCTGATGCAGTGTTAGCCAGCCCTTCTCCCTGGCTGCAGCTTTCCCAGCACTCCAGGGAACAGCAAACATCTCTGTCTCAGTTACTCTTGCTGGTTCCCCTCCTGACCCCAGCAACACCCACTGCTCCCCACCTTCCTTGCTCCCCTGCTACAGAGGCCTGTTTCCCTGCCACTGACAGCCCCCAAGAGCATCCTATGCAGACTGTGCAAGGGGATGTTACTATGGAAACATTTACGTCCTCCTGGTCTTTGGTGTACTTCCTAACAGCATTCAGAATGTTTGTTTCCTGTATACTTGGTGGTGGAAGAAGAAAGCCTCTTTTCCTCTGCAATGTTTACTTAAAAAAAAAAAAAAGAAAAGGAAAGAAATAATTAAAGAGCATACATTGACCTTCCATCTTAATGAAGGAGGAGGGTGAATGGAGGAGTAATAGTTTTCCACCTCCTGGTGATGCTGTTTGGCCGGAGATGGCTCTCTGCCGTGCTGTATTTATCAGGGCAGTTCATCACTTCCCAGCCAGGTCTTTGGCTTCTCTCCCGCAGTGAGCTCTGCACGAGCAGCTCCTTTCCCCTGCAGCTGGCCCCTCGCTTCTGGGTCGGGATGGATCTCGCTTATCACAGGAGCTCTCTTTGCCGTGGTACAGTATCCAGGGCAGCACAATAACATCCATGGTGCTGAAGCTGTTAACGTGACAGCAGGAGTTACTGACCCCCACACGATTTGATCTTCCTTCAGACGCCACCTTTTTGTGCTGTAAATAAAATTTTCTTCAGAGCTGCCAGACTTCTCTCCTCTGTCTCTGAGCCACAAATATATTGTCATACTGGACATTTTTTAGTTAGTAGTGGGTAGCTAGTAGTTCTCTGCTCAGAAAATACTTGTAATTTTTTTTGTGCAAAAATTCACAAGAAATTGTTACTTGTGCTTACCTTGGTCAAAAACTCTATCCGCAGTGGAGACATCTCTGACACAATATGTGCAAAAGAAGAAAGATCATTTATAAAGGAATTGGGATTAACTCATGAAATTATGGAACAACAGTAATCCTGCAGTCTTGCAGGAAAAATATGCTTGTCTCTAAGTGGCTGGCTTGTTGTTACTTGATTTCACTTTCTGGGTTGGGCATTGTTACAAAGTATCTGTCTAGGACTAGTAATGCAGTCAAATTTCCACGTTACTTCACACACAAAATGGAGCTAGGCAACAGGCAGATCTGGGTTAAGTCCCTCATTGCATATTTTATTTTTGCTTACGTGATTCTTGCGCACACATACCCAGAGTCCTTTCAGAGAAATCTATAATTATCTTTTCATGATGAAGGATTGGGTGTGTATAGCATTACTGTTTATTTAGCTACGATTATGGTCATAAAATCACCCTTTTCTTTTCACTTAAAGCAGGGGAAAGCAGGTACAGCAGGGGATGTGAGAGCTCTCCCTTAAGCCAGTGAGGACATAGAGGTGCTGTCCACCCAGCCAATCACTCACTTGGCTTCTTTAAAAGCTGATGTATCCTCTCAGTTTTTCTTTGAAGTTAAGATCTGCCTCCTCTGTAATGTATCAGAGCAGTCATCTGAGATCAATCGATTGCTACTGTGGTGCTTTTTGGCATCGGAGGACATTTTTCTTTGCCTCCTCTATTTTAATGAGTCATTACAAAATATATGTCCGCTTCTACACACAAAAAAAGGAAACAAACAAAAACCTAAAAACTCAACAACACCCTCCCACCAAACCAAATACAGATGTGGAGTGGCATACTCTGCTTGTAGCAGTGATGGTAACATCAGACTGCTAAAAGTAGAAATTGTGTCACATCACATCCTTGCCAATTATCAGTCAAGCTGTTTAAGAGGTTCCAGGCAGTTAGACCTGAGCAAATGTGGCTATGGCTTTACACAAATACTGTGGAGATCGTAACTGGAAAATAGTGGAGCCTTTTGTAGAAGTAGCTGAGAGCAAGTTGACCCACAGGACGATGATGTTTGAACAAGCGAGGACCCACCAGAGCTGATGGTGCTGTGAGGCTGGCAATGAGGAAAACCAACATTTTGAAGCCAGATAACTCTGACAGGAGGGACACAGTACTGAACCTCTCAGCTCACCAGAGCTGGCCAGTGCTCGTCTGACCAGAGTGAAATGATGATGGAAGAACTGAAACCAGTGGAAAACTGTTGACCCCTGTGAGTTTCCTGCTGGCTGTGAGCTGTCTCAGAGAGGGCCAGGCCAGCTGGTGGAATTGTTAAGCAGGAATAGGGTGGGGGAAGATGTCTCACTTCTTTCCTAGCAGCAAGTTGATTTGGATCAGATAAAACATAACATGAAACCACACTTTAAAAACTATCCAAGGTGACACTGCCCTTTACAGCAGCGAGGCTCTGTGGGTGATCCAGTAATGCTCACACCACTCAGAGTAACATCTGCACAGAGAACAGAGAATCTACTGCATCAGCATGAAACCGCATGGCAGGAGAGGACGTTCTCATTTCTCAGGTGGGGAATAACAATTTCATTTTCAGCCCTTGCATGGGTTGAAGGCTCTAATTAGACTGGTGGTCTCGGCTGCCCGGCTCTCCAGCTGAGAACCTCTGCGGGTCCGTGCGGCGCCATGGCCGCTGTAAGGACGGCAGGCCCCGGGCAGACGCACACACACACACAGTGCCAGAGCAGCTGTAATCTAAGCGCTGCATGTGTGGGGCAGGCAGGCAGGCAGGCAGGGAGGGAGGGAAGACAGCGCTGCCCTGGGCTGACGCGTTATCTGAGGGAGCAGAAGGCCATGGCGGGCCGCCTCAGCCCGTTCTGCGCGCCATTGCCGCCACCGCCGCCGCCCGCCCGACCTCAGCGGGCCTTTGTGTAGAGAACAAAAGGGGCCGTTGGAAATCAAAGTGGGGAACACACGCTGCTTCGAGAGGGGCATGTCAGAGAAGGCGCGGGGCTGCGAGGACAGGACCACTTCCCTGCCCAACTCCTCCTTCCCGCCCCATCTCCATCCCGCTCCCCCCTCCCCCTCCCGGCCCGGCGCCATTTCCCTGCCCAGCTGCTCCTTCTCCTCTCCCCCTCCTCAGCGTTGGTCTCCTCCGTGCCTTGGCCAATGACAGCTCACGGTGCAGGTTAACGACTCGCCAGTAGCCAATGAGCGCCGCCCTTCCCACGTGGAGAGGCTCGTGATGCCTTCCGCGCGAGCGTCCTTGTTGGCGGGTGAACCTTCCGCAACGCTCCCCGCGGGGGGGGCGGGGGGAGCGTCCTGAGCCGCTCCGGTCACGTGGGGCGGCTGCGCCCGCCGGGGGAGGCGGCCGCGGCGGATATACACCATATAGTCCCTCCGTAGCTGTGCTCCATAGAGTCCTTCCGTGTCTTCTCCGTCTTGGAGCCGTGGTTTTGTGTCGGCGGCTCCTGCGTTTAACCCGTAGCAGAACGACAGGAGAGAAGCCCAGAAAGACAGGACATAGGCCGATAGGCTCTGGCGAGAGGCAGATGACGCTTGGCGGAAGAACACCTCACTATCGCATCAGGTCTGCCTTAAAGCGGATCCTATATAAGGGCGGCGCGCGGGCGGTGCCACCTCATTGTGTGCTTGTCTCCGGTGGTAGAGGTTGTGTCGTTGCGAGTGTGCGGAGCACCTCCCCACGCGGCGCGGACCCGAGCAGTCCCCCTCCCCTGGCCGCCATGGCTCTTTAAGGCGGCAGGGCCAGCGGCGGCATCGGCCAGTGCAGCAGGCGCAGCAGCAGCGGCGGCGGCCCCAGCACATCCCCGGCATCTGCAACCATGGCGTGAGTATTGTGTGTGAGGGATGGCTGCTCCCTCTCCTTCGTGTTGATAGTCACCCTCTTCTTATTCCCTCTGAGTGGGCTTCTGGGGCGGGTTTTATCACCTCTGTGGTGATCGGTGGTGTCTCACGGAAGGCGGGGGGAGATACCTAGGTATACCGAATAATATATAAAACACTTGCGTATACCAAAATTGGTGCGGGGAAAAGAGATCTTTGTGGGGCTCAATATCCCGAGGGCGGCGGGTGTCAGAAATGGCAGGAAATGCCATTTCGGAATAAGTTACGAAGAACGTCTATGTCTCCTTTCGTTCAAGAAATCTCGATTCCAAAATGCTTAACTTTTTATTCATGTGGGCTTCGTGGGAAATAAAGTAAGAGCAGTACATTCCTAGGGAGGGTTTTTTCCCGCCCGCGAGGGGAAATGCTGTACCTGGTGGGAAATGGGGCACTGGAGGTATTGGGGCTCTGAGTATCAGTGCCACTCTGGTTTATAGTCAGGAGTAGATAAACGAGGGTTGTTATCAAGCTGGCAGCAGTGCTAATACCAAATAACTGCGTACTGTAGCGTAAAGCCTGCCCTGGTCACGGGGCACGAGTGAGCCCTGTGCAGGGTGGGCGGCTGCCTGCGGTCGGTGCTGGAGCCGCGGTGGAAACGTGGCACGGCACAAAATGGCGGCCGGATCGCGAAATGGCGGCGGGTGGGCGGGGCCCGTCCCTGCCCGGGCATGAGGGAGGCAGGGAACGCGCAGCTGGAGCCCGCGCCCGGCTGTGCTCAGCCTGCTGCCCGGGAAGTACCACCGCATTTCCGAAGCGTCGCAGCTTTAAAAGGCTACTATGTTGGTCAAACCCAGTACTCATGAGTTTAAGTTCTGTTGGCAGGTTTTTCACGGCATCGCACAGCAGCATTGCTGTAGTCGACGAAAAGACCCTCTACTTGACCACATCCTTTGACGTCAAAGCGTTAAAAACTGACGAAGATGAGCTTCTTGAACAACGAGATGCTGTTGGGGGATTCAATATCCCCCTTCAGCCAGCCGTGTTCGGTGGCTGAGGAAAGTCTGGGACTCCTAGATGACTACCTGGAGGTGGCCGAGCCCCTCGGTTCGCATGGGTTCTCCAGCGACAAGGCTAAGGCAGTCTCCTCCAATTGGCTTGCTGTGGACAGTTTAGGCAACACCATAGATAGCAGCCAGGGTAAGATATTATTTGTTTGCATGAAGTACATCAGTTATAGTGGTACATATAAGTTTATTAATGCTCAGGTTAAAAAGAAATTGCTGGGTTTTCATAAATATGAAGGCAAACTCACATGCTATACCTCTGCTTGGAAAGCGCATTTACTGCGCTGCTTACACAATACAGAATTGCTGGTTATGGTAAGGTGACACTTGTATTGCCCTTTTAGTAACATACCAGTTGCTAATGGTACTGTTTCCTGGCAGAGGTCACAAGAAAAAAGCATGGTTGTGTGTTTCAAATGTCCCTGAATTCTTCTGGTCTTTGAGTAAGAGGGTTGGAATGTCGCAACAGCTGACTTCTTACATTGTACCCTGTAGTCTTTGGCAGTTCAGTGGCAGGGTATTTTCTTCTAATGATTTTCTCAATATAAGAGAGAAGATGCTAAATAATGATGAGCTGCTAGGTGATTTTCAAAAGCTTGAGTTGTGTTGGTTGATAGTTTACTAAGGTGGTTATTTTTTTTTTATTGTGCAGAGGATGCCTTCTCTGGCATGGAGTGGATGGTGGAGAAGATGGATCTGAAGGAATTTGATTTCGATGCCCTGTTAGGTATGGAACATCTGGAAGCCACCGTCTCACCAGACGAGCTGATGGCCACGTTGGAAGACACGTGTGATCTCCTATTTAATGCTACCATCCAGGAATTTCACAACAAAGAACTTCCACTGATAAATGACCTAATCACCCATGTCCCCGAATCTCCAATTGCAGCAGATCCAATGATCCCATTGGCTTCTGCTTCCCTTTGGTCTTTTCCCCTCTCCCCAGGGTCTCTGACTTCCACTCCAGACCACTCATTTAGTTTAGAACTAGGTAGTGAAGTGGATGTTCTGGAAGGAGAAAGAAAACAGGAGTGCCCTGCTGTTGTGGTAGTGATCACCAAGTCTGAGAAAGAGGAGGAGAACCATTCCGATGATAGCGGAATATGCATGAGCCCAGACTCCTACCTGGGAACCCCCCAACATAGCCCCACCAATTCAGTCGGATCCCCCAATGGCAACCCGTTGCCTGCAGATGCCAGCTGTGGCTCTGTGCGGTCCAAACCATACGATCATCCTGCAGAGAGGGTAGTGTCAGCAAAGGTGAAAGGAGAAAAGAAAATAGATAAGAAACTGAAAAAGATGGAGCAGAATAAGACTGCTGCCACACGTTACCGGCAGAAGAAGAGGGCAGAACAGGAGGCACTGTCTGGGGAGTGCAGAGAGTTGGAGCAGAAGAACCAGGCCCTGAAGGAGAAAGCAGATTCCCTTAGTAAGGAAATTCAGTACTTAAAAGATCTGATAGAAGAGGTCCGCAAGGCCAAGGGCAGAAGAGCTAGGGTCCCTGAATAGAGTAGTCAGCAGTGTTGATGTGCATGTATATAAGCTTAATGCTGAAGCTGTGTATTGCTGTCTAATAAATAATTTTATAGTAAATGTACAATGATGTGAGATTAATGGCTACCTGTAAAACAAGATTTGCACCACACCTGGATGCAGGTACAAGCACAATCATCCATTAGGTGTCTAGCAGAGAATGCAGTGTGACACCTCTGCTGCTCGTTCTGCTGAGCAGTGGATGTTGTACAAGTGCACAAAAGTGCTTTGAATGCTTAATAAAGTGTCTCAGTGTAACTGCCACCCTCTAATATCCATATATACTAAAATAGAGAATCATACTGGGGTACCTTGGGTTTTTCAGCAGCAAATGTATAAACCTGATTAAAGAATTGACCTGGGGGAGTCACTGGAAGATAAACTTAGGTAATACAAGACACAAGGTCAGTGATGTTGCATGGTTGGGAGGAGGGATGTTTTCAGACTTGAATAGTGTGTCAGAAGAATAGTCCAGGGTCCAAAACCAAAACTAGAAACATGAAATACGCAGCTTGCTGGGAGACAAGTCCAGAGCAAGCAGTGGTGGTGTTCAAATGCACTTTAGTTTGTCATGTCTCTGTTGGTCTCAGAATGCCCTAAGTGGCAGGAGGTATTTCCTTGCCCCAGCTGATAGGGTTGGGGTAGGAGCTCCTGTCATACTGAGGTGGGCCAGGTAGGCTGGGTTACTGTAGCACTCTTATCGATGGAAGACACTGGTGTACCAAAGTAAAGATTTGGAGTTTTCTTCAGCTGCCCACTGACAAGTCAAATTTTAAGGTCTAAGCATAAATTTGACTTTTCTACCAAGGCTGCAACTTGAGTTCAGCTTTAGTCCTGACTAAGCTGGTGCAGTGAAGGTGCTGGTGTGCTGTGGCAGCACCTGTATGTGGGGGGGGTCAGGGTTGCTTCAGATTTGCGATGTGTCATTTTCAACTATTTTTTTGTTCAGGGTTTTTTTTTTTTTGCCACTGATACCCCCATTTAACAGCACCTAGTCCATCTGGCACATGGACGTGCACATCCTTTCCCAAGGAGTTGATTCCTTCTTACTTGCACTGACATGGCTCAGTGAGCTACCCAGCTGGGGCACCTGGACATCCCAGCCTGGCTGGCACATACACACAGGGTTCCAGCCAGTGTTGGGAGTGGGGAGGGAAAAGGTCTTTAAAGGCATTAGAAAATGGCTTGTCCAGTTGCAGCTTGGTGGGGGTCCTGGTTTCTGACACTTAAGCTTATGTCCTTGAGTTGGGCTGCAGTCCTCCAGCCCTACTTGTCCAAGCCATTAGTTGTCCATGGGATAACAGCCATGTGCTCAGGGACCTTCTGTGTGAAGGCTCCTCCAGCAGGTAGGTGAGGCAGGTAACTGCTGGCAGCAGGCCTGCTGGCATGGAGGGAGGAATGAGCCAGGCCCTCTGTGGTGTCTTGACCTGTCCATGCTCACAGCTGGTGCCCAGGTGATGTGGATGCCATTTAAATTAAAGTGAGAAGGCTCCCTGTCAGGAGTTAGGGCTCATGCCACGCTGAAAGTGATATGAGTAACTAAGACCCTCCCCTTGGGTTTTATGAGACAATGAGTTCCCTGTGTTTGAGTAGTCTCTCACCTCCTGGGTGAGGGCACTGACTACCATGTGCTGTATGGGATGCACTGCAAACTGGCAGGCACACCAAGGTCCTGCTTTAAGTACTGCTTTGTTCTCCAGAGCTTACTGGAGACTGCGTGCAGGGACAAGGGACTGTTGCATTTTGGGAGTTAGACAGATGTAATAGGTTTTCTTCAGATCAGCTGGACCTGCCAGGCTGGGGATGGGGATAATTAGAGGCAGAAAAACCCAGTAAGCAGGATAGGCTTTGCCTTGATGGGTCAAATCTGCACCTGAGGTGACAATGTGCTTGGTCTCAACTGAGCCACAGAAAATATGATAACTGGTATGAGTGCAGGGAAAACCTCTCCTCTCCATACTGATAACCCTTTCCCACCACAGGGCAACCACTTCCATTAGAGCCGTAGCAACACCTGCTTAAACTTGGCCAGGGCTGCAGGGACGGTGAGGGTATTTTGTAGCCCTTACTCAGTTCTTCAAAAGCCTGGAATGATTGTCAGCACATTTATCCCTACACCACAGTGCAGGGATAGACAGTGCTGTCTGTGAGCCCCCCTGGCTAAAATCAGTTTTTCTTTGAGTCCATACTCTGCAGGCAGATGAGACAGTGTCTGTGCTGGCCAGTAAATACACAATTCTGTTTTCTACAGCCCTCCAGAGAGCATGTAGCTCCAATTTACCAAATTACATTCATTCTAGGGAAGGAACATCAGTGCTGGAACAGGCAAGTAGGAATGTGTGACACATCCACGCTGCTTTGCTCTCTGTAGCCGTGTGTGCGTTTTATAGAACTCCTTGCAGGAGAATCAGGAACCTGCCCTTGAAGAGCAGTCAGCATCATCCCTGCTTGCTGAGCCTATGAGCTCGTGGCTTTGCAGATGCAGCCAATATGGCAACCTTATGCAATGCCTGCTGAAATGACGCCGTGTTTCCATACTTAGAAACTTATTTAAGATTTTACACGGGCTAGAGATTAGAGCTGACTCTTCCTCTGTGTTTTTTATCTAGACTTTTCCTCCAGGCTTGCATTAGGCACAGCCAGCATCACGCCACTGGGCTCTGCAGCCCAGCAGCTTGTCCAGCCTGCAGCAGGAGCTGAGGAACACCAAGGACACCGTCACATAAACTCCAGCCCACAGGATAAAAATTCTGATAGCCTCCTGGCTGGTGACTGATTTTACATTTTGCAGACTGCGGGGGTTGTCTCCTTTCTCTCACAGCCTCGCGGAACAAATGTGCCTCAATTGAATCCTGGTGGCTTGCATACAACATGATACCATGTCCAAAAATATATTGTAGTGCATGAAATGCAGGCTTTACCCATCCCTGGAGGAGCTCAGTTCTTCTACATCCTTGGAAACAGCAGAATTCCCCCAATCTACATTATAAAAAAGCTATTTGAATCTGAAGTTGGCACAGCTGATGGGATTTCTGTCTCAGTTATTTTTCCTCTAAATTAAGAGCAGTGAAATAGAGTTCACACACACAGCATGTGTGACCCTCAGGCTCCTGATCCCTTAGGAAATTTTGTGCTTCATGGTAAACAGGAGTCCAACATTCCCCCATGTAACCAAACAAGCCCTGGCGATTCACTGCTCACTGAGCTGCTCTGACAACCTACAGCCCCTTCTCAGGAGCTGGTTTCTGCTGTTGTCGTGATATTTATAACCATCTTCCTCTTCACCCTGCCTTTAGTGAGAGCCAGGCACTTGCACTTCTCTTTCAAAATGAAAAGAGGAAACCATGACCGCTGACAACTTCTTCACATGCCCGTGTGGAGGATCAGATACACCTTTGCAGCACACTTACAGAAATAAGTCCACAGCTGCAGTATTGGAGAATGAAGAAAGAATGATGATAAAATCTTCCAAATAGCTTTTGCTCTGGCAGAAGGCCCAGAAATAGCTGCAAGGACAGCCTGTCCTTTGGGAAATGAATGCTCCTCCAGTGCTCCCAAGCTGGACTATAGAAAGAAAATGTGGGTTATACTGATTGAAACAATTTCACACAGTGGTAGTCCATTCATAGCCTTTTTTTTGGGGTGGGATATCTATAAATTTTTGGCCAGAAGAATACCCGCTTTCTTTACCTTTCTATAGACTTAGGCCTTTTCAGGAAAAAAAATGAGGATCTATATTATTCTTCCTACAAGCATAATTTCCATCTTGTGCATACTGATTTTTTTTTAGTATGGTCCAAGTAGTGTCTGGAGATACCCTACCTTCCTCCGTCCTCTTCCTATGTTCACAGCCTTGCTGTGCAGTCCAGCACATAAACTCCTGTTACACTTCATTTCTAGCACAAAGGCAGTCTTGGGGTCTTACCATGAACGTCCCTTGCTGGGCCAGAAATGCTCACTTTTGCTGACTCTCCCATTGAAATGCTTCAGGTCCTGTGAATTAACAGAGGAGTTCAGTCCCCTGACCTAGGCAACACTATTTTGGCTCCTCAGGTATCCCAGGTATGCTGCCTTTGCATTATTTTTGGTGCACTCATGCAGCGTCACAAGCCACCAAATGAAGCTAGCTCTACTCACAAGCTCCAATTTCCCTATTACAGAGGTGCATGTTCTACAAGCAATGCCTAGCTACCTCTCATTTCTCCTTCAGTTGCTCTTTTTCTCTCTTTTACACGTACACACCCTGTTAAGAAATGGCAGGGAGCGAGTTCCAGGCACAGCAGATGCGTCAGCTTAATTTATATAGGGCAGAGAGCCTCCTAGTTCTGTAACTTCTCTGCATCTCCATTGCAGTGTACAGGCAGGCAGAGAAAGAGCCCTAGTCTTTGCCTCCCATTAAAGGAGATAAATGATCTTGCTGGCACGCAAGCAGTGCAGCTCAGGACAGACCAGCTTGGCTGGATCACTGGTTAACCCTGCCAAAAGCTTATTCCTTCAGAAAAAGGTGTGTGTAGCTCTGTAGACAGCTGCAGAGCAACCTTCATGCTTTTTATGTCCCCTGCCCCCATTGGTTAGTGGTTGCCACTGTTAATCCTATTTAATGTAACTATGGATAGACATGCAAACCTTTAAGCTGTCTCAAACCTACTAACCCTTCAGTCTGCCTTGGCTGCAGTTCCACATTTTGAGCTGTAAGCAGACATTAGGCAGCCTGCCTTCTTTCATTTTTAGTTGAACTGATGAGTCTTTGTGTCTCAAAATGAGAAACTTCCTTTACTGTAACTTTTATTTTCTGGGTTATTTAGGACCCTGCTGCTGTGAACCGTTTCTACAATAACTAGTCCCCTACCTGAGGCGTTCAGGAGCCTGTCTGTGCTGCAGCTGCTGGTGCTGTGTTGATCATCAGCAAGACTGAAATGGAAGGCAGTCATGGAAAACAAACCAGAGGGTGAGATTGACAAAGGTTTTTAGGACCCTTCCCCCCTCCTTGGTTTTCCACAACGGCTTTTTCAGTGTTTTAAATCTCATTTGCCTGAGCAAGTTTTACAGTCTGTCTTTGTTCATTGGTGGCCAGGTTTGTTACCAGTTTGTCATTTCAGAGGCAAGAAATTGGTTAGTGCCCTGAGCAAACATGTTTTCTTGGTTTACAATCGCAGTCATCCCCCCTCCTGATGCACATATAGCACTGGTAGTAGCTGTTGTTGCTTCCTATGGTAAGGAAGCGAAGACTTGCTGGTACAGCAGAGGCTGTATGGGCTTACATTAGCTTGTACCCGTTGGAACAAATTTCCTTTTTTGCTTTCCATTCACATAATGAGGGAGCAATAGGCCATTAACAGGCTTGATGAATCTTATTCACACTAAGCTAGCTCAAGATTGAGCATCTGGGAACTATTCTGCTTCCTCTAAACAGTTTCCCTGGAAAGGTTCTACCACATTAATAACACTCCAGAGCTTTTATTTGCATTTATATTAAAGCTGCTGCCGCCACCTCCCATTCTGACTCCCTGCTGCATGTGGGTGGAGATACACTGTAAGATGGCAACCTCCTCCTTCTTCCCCAGCTCAGCTACCTCTATTTTCTGCTGCAGGATGCTCAGCTGGTGTCGCAGAGCTGGGAAGAGAGCCAGCAGCCTGATGAGCTCAGCCAGCACACAGCCCTCGTCCCGCAGCAGTGGGACACGTCCCCGTGCTGCTGTTCGCAGATGCGTGGGAATGAAATGCTGTCCAGCAGGTCCAAAGGTTATGGGCTGCAGCCTGTCAGCTTCCAGCGTGGGAAACTGAGGCTGGAGGACAACCAGAAAAAGAAGCTATGGCAGCTGCTCCTTCCCTAACCCCCTCTTCTCTCTTCCACTGGGCAGAAAAATCTGGCTGCAAAGAACTGATAGATCGCAGAATCATAGAATGGGTTGGGTTGGAAGGGACCTTAAAGGTCATCTCTTTCCAATCCCCCTGCCATGGACAGGGACATCTTCCACTAGACCAGGTTCCTCAGAGCCCCATCCAGCCTGGCCTTGAACACTGCCAGGGATGAGTAGGTTGCTCCAAGGTAGCCACCTACTGGGGTTCCAGCATAACAAAGGAGCTGGCATGCTCTGGGCATGGCTAGACCATAACATAAGACAGCTGGGAGTACAAGAAGGTGCTCAGCTTTAGCTCACCACCAAGCATGTGCCTCAGGCTGATTCCTGTTCTCCCTTCTCACTTAAAGACATTTCTGTCAGGGGCCAACACCCGTCCTTATCTACCCAGTATGCAGATGGCACTGCTCTTCTTCCTCATGCCCTGCCAGACAGGGGGAAAGTCAAGGCTGGAATGTTTGCTCTTTGCCCTTGCAGATCTAGAGCCACCCATTCACTTCTGCTCACTTTTCCTTCCTCCTACTAAATAAAGTTTAATTTATTGGAGGATACTGTTGGCTGTACAACCAAGTTTGGTTTCAAATGGCAAAATTCAGTCTGTCAGGTAGCTTCACCCTCCTCAACAACATAATGCCTCACGGGAAAAGCCTCAAGAAGTATGTTGATCACCTGTGTTGGCCCTAATGGTCTTTCCAGAGGGTAATGAGAGCTACCATCCAACTTTTAAACTTCACTGATCTGGGTGTTATTATCCTCAGGGAGAACTGCTCTGGGCCTCACTTTAAAGTTCCTCATTGACTCTGAAAGGAGAGCTTTCCTGTTTGTTTATGTTTGCAAGCAAACAAGCTGAGTTTTGTACAAAGAATGAACTTCATTACCCTCCCGCTCTTTTCTGGAGCAAGGATGGTTTTGCTTTCCTCAGCCTGCAGAAGGGGCCAGGAGCCAAACAACCACAGAAACAAAGGTGTGTAGGAGGAACTGGTAGAGGAGGTGCAGGAGATGACATGAAGGACGTCTGTAAGGCCACAGGAAATTCCAAATACTGAAGACAAAGGCTCAAAAGAAAATAATACCCCAGAAATCTACCTCTTTCAATCAAGTTGTAGCACAGTCAGCTTTTAAGAAGCTGTAGTTCTTTTTTTTTTCTTACACTTTTTAAATTTTGGGAGCAAGAACAGACTGAAAAAAAGGGAATTGCTCTTTGAACTGTTCTATATTTACCACTTCTGGCTGCAGATAGTTGAACTTGATCCTATTACAAGAAATCCCCTCCCATGTGCTATTACACAATTTCCAGTACATACACTTCAGTATGTTCACTCTTTCCCCTGTCTGGACCTCATACATCTGAGTGACCTTCCCTCTCATGCAGACAAGTGGGAAAGAACTCAACGGAGGAGGCACAGATTTAAGAGGACAGCACCAGGAATCAAGAGGGCAGGGAAGGGATAATGAATTCTTGCCAGTGCTGACATCAAGCAGCTGCTGCTCAGGTCAGCCAAGCTCCTTGTAAAGCTTGGCATTAGCCCTTCCCCTTACCTGTTTTTTTCTGAAGGAAACACACTTCCAATCTTCTTAGGTAAGGGGCAGGAAAGGGCAGTGGCAGGAGCTCCCCAGAAGCACACTTAGTGGTTTAGTGAGGAAGTTTCTGGAACAACACTCCCACCTGCTGGGCCTTGTTTGTTACAACTGGGAATTTGGCAGTAGTTTGAGAGAATACAACTTCCCTTCAACCCAGCACCACAGCCTCAGGTTCAGATTTTAACTTGATGCCGAGACTAACATTTTGGTCACAAGCCCTCCCGGCTACAAGCTCTGGCAACATTCTGCAGGGGAGCCCTCCTGGCATGGCTACATCTCGGTGGGATGCTCCGGTATAAGCATCCAAAGGACAACTTTGTCTGACAGCTCTTCCTTGGAGAGAGGGGAGACCGTAAGTAGGCAAAACAGAGAAGTCATCTCCATTCCACTGCACTCTTTGAAGGCCTCAGCATGTCAGAGAGAAGATTAAATATATGTGTCAACATGAATCAGAGAGGCCATTCACACAACTGAGTCATCGTAAAGACAGGAATGCTTGGATCAGAACAGTGACACAGTTTGTCTTCATCAACTGCAGCTTGTCATAATAATCACTATTACAAAGGCAAAGAGAGACAGCGTCTGCAACAATTATTTAATCAAATGACATATAAAAGGTTTTTGCAATGACTGAAAGACCTGACAGGGGTTGTAATAAGAACAGAAACTGCAGGGTTTCTCACGTTTAACAGTCTTTCAGAGCATCCTACCCTTCCAGGGATTTATTAGTGCTGGTCCAAACACTTCTCCATTCAGATACACTACTTTAAATACCCCCTGCCAAATAACACAGATAGCAGAAGCCTTACATCCTGAGGAAGGGGAACAAGATTTGTATTTGGCTTGGTCCACCCTTCAACATTAAGAATGCAAGACTTGCTGGCTGCAGGAAGATAATTATAAGGTCAACACATCTCAGAGCCAAGAGAACCTCCGTGGCTTTAGCTGGCCAGTAACAAGTTCTGCACAGATGCAGAGCTGCCCTGCAAGTCTGACATGGAAGTCCTCGCTTGCAGAAGGGCATCTCTGACGTCCCATCTCAAACACGATGAGGAAATGTCCAGTCCTGTGTGCTGAGCGCTTAGCTGCAGAAAGACCGGAGCTGCAAGAATTCCCATCACGTTGTTTACGGTATCCCAAAGTATTCTCTCTCAAATTTACGGAAATCTTCCTCAGTAAAGACAGTGCTTTCGGGCTTCTTCTTTTCTGCCTTCTCTGGAGGCTGATCTTTGGACTTCCTGCCTCTGTTCTGAGCAAGAACCTTCAGGCAATACAAAAATAGAAAAAAGAGCAGTCATTGTTAACCAGACCAAACCACAAAATAGCAATTTTCAAGCTCACCTGCAGCATCCCTGCTATTCTACAAGTACCCTGCTATATCCTGGAGTGCCTCCAAAGAAAAGTGAGAGGCAATCACCGATGTTAACCAAAGCAGGTCACTGGGACAACCAATTTGGTATTTGGAGTCAAATATGACAACTTCTCTCTGTAGTAACAGTCACAGAGATAGAAACACTGATTTCAGTTCACATCTTTCTGAAACTATGACCTTCTTTTATCATCTCTCTCCATGAGACAACTGGAAAATTGAACAAGGTGGTGGAATTCCCTCAGCATTTTCTAATACACCATCACCTCCTTTCACAATCTCTTTAGGCTTCAGAAACACTGGCCTAAACCACTTGATTTGTTTATGTAAGTTAATAGCCTGTATCTCACAAAAATAGCCCAACACTAGCAATGTCAGCTATCCTACTCTTCAAATCCTGGCATGGGACTACCTTTTGGGAAAGACCACTGGCTTTCCCAAAAATTCTCAAGTTATGAGAAACACCATTCAAGATGCTACAAAATTCCTATTACATGAGCCAGCAGCACACCTGGTTCCTCATCAAACAGCCTCCAGCTACAGAGAGGGCCAGTTTGACTGACAGTAAGGAAAAGGTCTGAACCACAGCTTCTTTGCCACGTGAAGCTGTGAAATCTTTGGTAATTAAGCCAACAGTTGTCAGTACATTTGAGGAACCTAATCTAGCGGGTGGCATCTCTGTTCGTGGTGGTGCAGTTGGAACTGGATGATCTTTAAGGTCCCTTACAACCCAAATCACTCTGATCTTAACTAGTATCAGAGAACAAAACAGGGGACAACATATCAACAAGAGTTTAAAGCTTACTAAGTTATTTTTCCAGTCCACACAGAAATTCCTCAAGGCAACTTGTAAACAGAAACTTAACTTGACTCCCATTCACGTGTGTTCCTTAGTGGAAACAGATCCCCAAATAGAAGTTGGGTCTTACTTTTTCTGTGATGGCTTTGTCTGCAACAAGTCGTCCCTTCAACATGTACTGCAGGTTTTCTCTCAAGTGATTCACAGGCTTCTTCTTATGATACTCCTCTGGGACAAAGCAGAGTGGGACAAAACACATGAGCTGCTCATCCAGGCAGCTCACAAGGAGACACATAGGCGGATCAGCGAGGCACCGGGATAAAGACACACCTACTGCTCGGGGATAGGGGTGCGCCCTCAAATCAGCCTGTGTTCAAATGACACCAAAAGGGCATCCGGGAGGATGGGAAGGGATGGGATACAGCGACCGGCAGGGTGGCTGCGGGACATCACAACGGGACCCGGTGCGAGGGCTGTGGAGAGGCCGGGACTCACCTATTGCCGACCTTACGACTCTCCCCTTGACCGTGGCCTTGTTCCTGCCGGGCTCCGGCGCCCTCTTCCTCCGCCTCGCAGCGCCCGCGACCCTGGGGCCATCCCGGCCCCGCTGGGCTCCCGGAGGCACCTTTCCCTGCCCTGAAGCGGGAATAGGGACGGAGTTACTCCAGCCGGTAACCACCCGCTCCCCGCCCGCACAGCCCCCGGCCCCCGCGGGCTCACCCGGCGGCTCCAGCAGCTCCAGCCCCCGCCGCAGCAGCGCCGCCGACATGGCCGCGCCTCGGCCGCGCTTCCGCCCGGCCCTCGCAGCGCTCCGCCGCCTCCCGGCCCCACAGCGCCCCGCTCCGGCCCGGAGGGACAGAACAAGCCCTAGGGATGCAGTAAATCCCGGTGTTGATGGATGTCTAGGTACCACACTGCTAACTTGGCACAAATAGGTGCCAAGAGGGTGGTGCCAGACTCCTTTCGGTGGTGCCCAGCGACAAGACGATGAGCAATGGCCATAAACTAAAGTACAAGAACTTTCACCTCAACATGAGGGAGAATTTCTTTACTTTGAGGGTGGCAGAGCAGTGGAAGAGGCTGCCTGGGGAGGCCGTGGAGACATTCCAAACCCACCTGGCCACGTTCCTGTGTCACCTGTTCGAGGTGACCCTGCCTTGGCAGGGGGGTTGGACTAAATGATCTCCAGAGGTCCCTTCCAACCCTAACGATTCTGCGATTCTGTGAGTATGTCAAGATTATCTCAAGTCAGGATGTTCTTCAATGTAAGATCTTTGTAATCAACAAGAAAAGAGAATTAATCAGTGGAAGAGGTGGCAGTGAGCATCCCTTAATCAAGAATGTCCTGGAATTAACAACCTTTAAGGAGTAGTAAATCACAATGTTGTTGTATGTCATTAGAACGGATAGCAATTGGCATCCCTTACTCGAGGACATCCTGGAACTAACAAGCTTCAAGGATGAGATATGTCTATGTATACATTGCTAACTCGGCAAAATGCTGAAATACAACTCAAGTATGTTCACTGTAATACTAAAAGTCTTGCCTAGAGGTCAAAAAGACCCCTGCCCAAGTGAAAGCCCTTCCCTCAAGCATGCGTAAAAGTTAGCAGGGCTTATGTAACTTATATGGAAATTACTGACAGCAGAGGGTTTGTATGTGTAAAGTTACTAACTCTGAACATCTCTGTATAAATAATGGTGTGGATAGTCCAGTGGGTGTGCTTGATCTGTGGAATACCGCCAAGCACCCAGGCTTGTGTAACTCTGAAATGTGCTTGTAGCACACCGGGTAACAAATCCTGTTTTGTGGACAATACAAGAGGCAACCGCCACCACAGGGATAATAAAAGGCCAGGAAGAAAGGGAATGGTGCCATGTTTTTTCTCAGTGAGGTCCCAAAATCCAGGTTTAACTTTGTGCTAGACTCATCAGACAGAAAGGCTTGCTCTGCCATAAATGGCATCTACTATTCAGGGTTACTTTAGCCTATTTGTTTAATGCTTCCTTCTCCAGTTTTCACCCCTCTAGAGACTTGATGCTAATGTCTGCTAAATTTAGCTATCATTTGAATAAAGCTTATTCAATTATAGCCAGTGCTGGCAGTAACAAGCTGACACTGGAGGAGAGAGGTTTGTTCTTCCTCAGACAGGTCCTGCGGGGAGAAAGTGATACAAATGGCTCTCATTGTTTCTCATAGTAATGATTTCTAACGGGCACTGATAACAGTTAAACCGCAGTTTATTAAAAGGCAGTCATTCTCTGGAAATTGGTATCCAGCCCCTGCAGATGTCACCTCCATGCCTGTCTTTTATTGTTCATCCTCTTCCGAATCCCTCCTTGGATGGGTCCCGGCATCCTGTGTCAGTTTCTGCTGATGGTGCTGACACACTTTTCTAGACAGGACTTACTTGGTGTTTATTCCTGGCTTCAAAACTGGAGAACATTAACTGCTTGTCACTTTTCACTCTTAATTTTCCTTTTACAGTAATCTGAGTCTTTTTTTTTTTTTTTAATTGATTTGGAGGGCCAGTCACTGGGTATGTAAGGCAGAGCGCTCCTCCATTTTCTTGTTTTCTTTTTGTAGCTGGTGGAACATAGAGCTTGCTCAGCTCTTATTCCCTGACAGGTTTGTCCTTCTAGTTTTGTGAAAGTTCACAAAGTTATAAAGAGGTTATTGTAGTTTTGCAACCAAGAAGCTGAACAAACCATGAGTTAATAGCCTATTGGTGAAATTGAAGAAAGCAATAGAGAGTATTCTAGTCAGCAGAAAAGTTGTTATTGCTTGTATACTCAGTTTATCTTTATCTTGGTCAGAGCGAGATAAATGACAGCTGCCAGTGATACCACCATGGAGAAATCACTTTCAAAAATATCTCCTCAGTCAAATACTCTCTCTTAGCCCCTAAAATACAATTTACAGGTTTTTTGTAAGCTGATCATGGTTACATATTGCACAGTATATTCAAGATAGCTTATTCTACCAATTAAACACTACGTTTGTATCATTTATTAGGATTAGCTAATACCTTTTTATACATACTTTGTGTCAGAACGGTGCAACCTCATAAATGCCTTATGTGAGTACCTGATGCAAAAACATCTTTGCTACCAACACTACAAAACATGTTTAACAAATTAGTGTGGTAGAAGGTGCACTGATTTATTATTCTGTTGATGGAAAATATATGCCCTTTTCTACCTCAAAGTAAATCATTACCAGTACCACCTCATTTCCATTTCTGTTGTGCCAATTAATAAAGCTCTCAGTTATATAAGTCTCTCAGAAAATCTGACTCCCTTCTTATTAAATACCTTCAGTAGGAAGGAATCGTAATACAGGCAATGCCTCCTTTGACCAGCAGACTTGCAGTGATTTTAGTCAGCAATTACCTGCAGAATAAAGTTTAATAAGCACACAGGGGTCATTCTGCTGAGGAGGGAGGGAAAGGCACTTCCTTTAACTGCATTCGCAGACTCCTGCCTCAGAGTCTGGTCAGGCTCTTGGAGCTGGTTGGTTCACCAACCAAGAAGTTAAATGTATGCATGCTTTGTGGTGTGACTCATTCCCCAGGTTTGGATCTGTTACCAAAGATCGTGGTCTAACATAGGCTATGGGTTTTTTAACACTTTGTGAAATCATGTACATATTATTAATACATTACATTTCTTCAGCTCCTTTTAACAGGATCTGGCAGCTTTTCCCTGGGCGTGATCAATGAATGTCTCTCCTAACTGCGTTCTGGCTGCAGTTCTGCTTGGCCTTGCCAGACATGGTGATTGTAGCATCTGTCATGTCTCTGTCCAGGTGACTTTGGTACGACCAAGACCTGTCACGTTCCTTCAGGCAGAGGCGCAAAGTCTTCCCTTGCTCTTTGGCTTCAATAGAGAATTATGCTCACATCTTTTCCCTGCACTGCTAAACAAGATAATTTTATTGACTTACTTATATTAGGAATGTATAATCATCTCTTGATATGAACTGACTTTGCCTGTGTATTATATGTTACTTTAAGTCTGTATATATGTAGAATTTAGGCATTCGGATCACGTAGTCTCTTCTATGTGTCATAAACTGTAAAATATCCTCTGCTGACCTTAGAATAAGTCAACTACCTGCTTTATGCTGAGCACAGCATATTAAATGATGTATTTCTCTTTGCAGGAGCTTCTATGGCTTTATCACTCTCTCAGTGATGATATGCTCCTTATGCTGTCATGATATGTGTATTTAACTATCCCTTTCTTTTACTGAGTCACTGTTGAAAACAGTTGAGCAGACACTACAAATACCTTTTTCCGGACCAGTACATACTATTAAAAATTTAATGTTAGGAGACCTTGTGTCTATACAAAACCAAAAAAATTAAAAAATCAGGATTTAATTATACTGTTTTAAAGCCTCTACTCAAATTAAAATTTCATTCAAGATGAATAAAATTAAAATTTCATCACTTTGTAATTCCTCAAAAATCAGTTCAGTTAGCTCTTTGAAGTGCTTTGGGGACAGAATGAATGTCAAATGGTCTTCATTTAAATGTAAAACATCCAAATAAATCACCATCTTAGAACCTGAATAATCTAAGTTTGGAGGGCAAAATCCACAGGTGCTGCGTTTCAGATTGAGAATGTCTTTCTTTCCGAGAGTTAAGCTGTCTTTGGAAGCTTTCTGACACTAATGTCCATGTTCTATAGCTTTCTTTAAATCTCACTCCCCAGCGGGTAGCCGGCTTTTCAATTACAAATAACCCAGCACACAGATCAGTTGGAGTTTTAAGTAACTTCCATACGTGAATATTATCAGTTCACTTTCTGCTTGCTTTCTTATGGCATCAGAAAACGGGAATTTTTCCTGTTTGAATATGTTGATAGAGTTTCTGGTTAATCTTGGAGTGACTTCTACTCCCTGTTATTCTTGGCTTTGGAAGATGTCTGATTGGTTTGTTCCACTTTATTACTCTGTACTGTACGCTAATAAAGATGTAACTGATGTTCATGTCTAATCATATTGCTGCCAATGGCAGTTCATAATAGCTGTTTGTTTGCTCTCACTTTATGCTCCAGCTTCTCGATTCAGGAGGTTACACAGGAGTCTCAGTCTGAAGGAATACTGTGAAGAATGTGAGAAAACGGAAGCTGAGGGCAGCATTAGAAGTAAAATATAACAATCACAAGCATTTATTTAGTTTAGGGCTTTTTTAAAAAGCAATCTTATGATTTGGGGAAATGGGATCCTGATGTTTAAACACTTCTCATTGTCCACATTGACACATACATCTATATATTCTCTTCCAAAATGAATCAGACCAATTTTTGAGCTGATTTATAACAGATTTTCACCTCAGCATGTTTCTTCATATGTGGATTATGGAATGTACTTTGCTTTAAGAAGCTGTTCAATTTTATCACTTTCCACATTCTGTATTTTCTCTTGAACAGCAATATCTAAAGTTGCTGTCATTAATATTTATCTGTGTTTGCTGACTTGAAGCAGTTTGTGTTGTGGTCACCGTTCCTACAAAGAGCCATGGGTCACTGCCTACCCTGTACCTCGAGTGCACAGGAACCTTTGTCCTTTAGCTATGTGACATGCCTTTGAAAAGCAATTTGACTTTCTGGCCTACTGAATTCGAACAAGGGCTGCGGAATGCTTTGGTTCACACACTTGCATGGATAAGTGTCTAGTTACTTTAGACTGACAGAAAGTCTTTTACTCTGATTTTTTTTTTTTTTTTTTAAATCCAGTGCAGATATCAACCTCTTTCATTCACTTTTCAGTGACCTCTTCCAGATCACCAAGAGTCTGGCTCTGCCGTGCACAGCTGTAGCAGGTTGAGATTAAATCAGCTTCCCACCACACTAAATGCTGCAGTAAGAAATGAACTCTGACCCTGAATGAGACAAGAGTTAGTGTCCTCCTACACAGATGAGATAAGAAGGCACAAAGATTAAGCAACTCTCAACATATACTGGTTCTCCATCTGGTTTTTTTGCTCCAAATGGGAAGAGAACAAGCATCAGTAGCTCTGCTGATGCTCTAGGAGCCCACTTCATAGACAGAGGTAATATTTTTAAGAACATAAATGTTTATTTGGAAAAAAAACAAAGGCCAGGGCTTAGAATACCAGAAGAAAGCATTTTGCTAATAATATTTTTGCATATAATACAGAGTTGGTGTCACAAGGTTTTTGTGGTCAGAAAATTGGGCATCCAGACTCACAAAAATGCCTCAACCTTCAGTGTCCTCATACTTTCTATTGTTCCCTGAAGGGAAAATTATTTTAAGAAGGGCATCTGCTGGTCTTGTATACCTCCTAGAGTGGAGCACGCAAAATGGGTCAGCAGATGAAGGGGAACGATTTCCCTCTCTGTTTCCCACCACTATCCTTAAATGTTCAAAGGAATAAGTACTAGAAGGATCTCAGAGCTCAGAGTAATTGACTTTTCCCTGTTCCTTCTGTGGGCCACAGACATGGGTCTTCCTCCTGACCTCCTCATCTACTTCATTCCTACAGAACAGGCTCAGGGAGACAGACCTTACTACCACTGTTTCCCTCAGTCTAGAAGGTCAAAAGCTATCCCGCTGTAGTTGCTTTTCCTTTTCCCTAAAAAACCTGGAAAAGAGGATAAAGATCCTTTGGTGGAGCAGCGTGGGCCTGAGTGAACAAAAGGTAGGGGAGCTGCAGACCAGGAACTGATAAATGCTGGAGAATGGGTGTAACAGACCGTGGACAAGGGAAAGAGGCACAAACAGGGCTTGAAGTGAATACAAGTTTGCTTTAGGGATTGCCAGGCTGAATGAAATGCATTGTAAAAAGGTGGGTAAAGCATGGACAACACCTGCTGCCATATGTACACACTGGGGGTTATGAAATAACTTGAGAGTTTTGGGTCCCTCTCTTGCTTTTTAGGGGATCCAGCTTGGGGTTTTTTTGTCATTGTTGTTGGGGGTTTTGTTTGTTTGTTTGGAGTTTTGTATGTTTCATTTTGGTTTTTTGGAGGTGTTTTGTTTTTGTTTTTGGTTTTTTTTTTAATGGTTTGGTCACCGTCAGTGCTGGATCAGCACAACTTCCAAAAGTTATGAATTGTTTGGTGGAAGCCTTTTAAGACTTTTCCAGGACATTTTCTCTTGTTATTTTGGAATTTTACAGTTAGTGATGAGCTTGATGAGACTTACAGCTCAATTACCAGCATCTGAGCCTCCAAGCTTACCAGGACCCTTGCTTTCCTTTCAAATCAGCTTCAAGCAGGTGGACTGTTACCTGTTGACTTTAGGTTTTTTCCTTTTTTTGCCTATGTGTTTCAGCCTGTCTTTTTTTTTTTTTCCCTTTTGTGCTTCTAGAATTCGTCTTTCCCTTTTCAATTGCACACTGACCTCCCTGGCTTGACATTTGACCTTCTTTTGTTTCATTTTTGCCTTTCAAGTTACTCTTTATTCCTCTCTTATGTTGTTTGGTTTGCTCTTTGTGGTTTTCTTTTGTGTTTAAGTCAGAAATATAGGTATTCCATGTCAGAATCTGAGAAATTTGCCCTGAAAAATATTCCTCTGCTGAATACACAGAAAATGGACAAAAATGGAAACCAGGATTTTGAGACAAGGTTTGGTGGTATTGTTCTGGAGGTATTGTGGCCTTTGATGAAATAATGCCTTGTTTCTTTCAGGAAAGATGTATTTTATCCTGGTTATGATGCAATTAATGATTTCTCAAGTAAAGAGCTTGGAAATCCACAGAGAAGAGGGTGCATTAGAGCTGAGAGCTTAAGTGTCCCCATGCTGTGTAGATGTGAAATTGGGGAATGTCAGTGGCTGTTGAACATGGCTGTTTTCAAAGCAGGGACAATGAGGTGGAAGGCTTTATGTTTTGTTCCCAGCCTCTCTGCGCCTTAAAATGTTTGTAAACCCCATAGCTGACTCAGAGTGCAGCAAAGTTTAGCTAGTTATGCTTGTCACCAGGTTTGGAGACAGACAGGAGCTGGGCTGGGGCCATCACGGGTTTGCTGCCTTAGGCAGGCCGTGTTAGTGGACGTCTGTGCTGCTCGGTGCAGAGCAGAGTCGGTGGAGCTGGGGGGCATCATTCCTGCTGCTGCCGCAGCTCCTGCCTGCTCTGATCTGTGTTGGCACCAGTGCAATCTTCCCATGGCTAAAGGTGTGTCATGCCCATGCTTCAGCTGCTAAAGGTGTAACGTGTCCCCTCCAGTTCCCTAGTCCCTTCAGACTTGGAGGGGAGCCATTCGGAGACAGTGGGAAAACAGGGGGAGCAGAAGAGGAACAGGGTCATGAAGGAGTTGCAGGGGATGGGATGGCCAGGTCACCAGCATGCATTACAAAAGAGTGAGTCACATTAGCTGATCCCCTCCCCACTTGTTTCTGATGTGGGAATTGAGAGCAAGGTGGCATCATGGATGCTGCAAGCAGCAGGCAGGCTGGATGCTTATTGCCACAGTGCACACATCATGGTTTTTAATTTGTGAGATTATTTTTTTCAGAATTGCTCAGAACTACAAAGAACAACATATGAGGCTTCCCAGATCACAGAGATATTCTGTCCTGCGGCTGGCATGCCGCATTTGTTAATGTAGTGCCAGACCTCCCTCCATGCACTCTGCTTTTGTAATTTTTTCTCCCTCCCTTCTTTTTCCTTTCCTTCCTTTGCTCTCTCTCTCCCTACTAGCTGTATTTTGTCTTTCCTTGTCTTATTCCCTGTTTGCTTGACTGCTGTCTCTTTTTGCAGCCCTTGCTTCTCCAACAAGGATCTGCAATTTCTGAGGCTGTGGGAGGGTGACAGTTCAACCTGACCTTTTACCATTTTGTCTTGAATCTCAGCAGTTGAGTCTGAATTGTGTGTTTGGCTCTCCCTTTTTCTCCCTTCCCTTTCTCTCCCTTTCTCTGCCTTTCCCTTCTCTCTGTTTCTCTCCCTTTCCATCTATCTCTCCTCAGCACAGTGTAGAAAACACACTGAGACAACACTGAAAATCCACTGGCATGTATTTGGGAGACCCCCACTGTCCTGGGGTGCAGGGACAACCCTGGAGGTGCTGGGTACCAGGCACCCATACGCTCACTACGTGACACCCACCATGGGCCAGGCTGCCCTCTCCTTCAGGGCCACTACATCTCCTGCTCTGCCCTGCCTCCTGAAGTCCAGAAAACAAACGCCAGCAGGAGAGGAGGCCAGGCTGCCATTACTAGCGCGGGTGCCTAGTGCCACTAGGGCTCTCCTCACTAGATGTCACTGTGAGGCTGGGTTTCACCTGCCACAAGCTCAGCAGCCAGGAGAGATGGGTGTTGAGATGGGTGCTGAGTTTCAGGAAGGCGCTGCCAGAAGCAGGGGAAGACATGGAAGATGTTTGCAGGATAAACATAAAGTTGCTGTAGGTTTTACCTGGCAAATTTTGGGAACAGAACCAGCAAGATGCAGGAGGAGTTTGGGGTGCAACTCCATACCACTGCCTCTGAACACCCCAGCCTATATTTGACAGTCATCAGGGCCTTAGGGTGAACCAGCCACCATGGCTTTGGTCTGAGTCGTGCTCATCTGCTGATTGTGATATCAGTTTGGCAGCAAGTCTCTTGCTAATTAATGTTCAGCCCTGGATCACTGTTCACTGTCCCCATCTGCCATCACCCATCCATGGCCCTGGCTGCAGCACATCTAAGTGGCCATAGCACTGCCTCTCTGACAGGGCTACTGTGGAGAGAGCCCTTGGGGACAGACCATGGTAGCCCCCAAAGCCGATGGGGTGAGTGGTGAGGGGAGGCTTGCCAGGGATTGGCCTTTTCTCTTACGAAGGAAGCCAAATGACAAATCAGCCACGTGGTCCCTGTTACTGTGGGGCATGGCTGAGGGTGGGAGCTGGCAGACCCCATCACTGTTGACTGACTTGTATGACACCTCCCTGTACGGTGAATGAGATGATCTTCTGTCCCACAGTTGGCATGCACATTTTGCATGGTGTCAGATGCTTTTATAATTTCCTTTTACTTGACCAGTTTTATTGCTCTTTCCTTCTTACATTTTGCTTTCCATTCTTCACCCCCTTTCTCTTTTAATAGCTGTCTTTTCACTTGCACTGCCTCTTTTCCTCTCTTTGTCCTCTCTTTCTTCTTCTTGCCCTTGCTTCTCCAACCAGGCTCTGCAATTTCTGGGAGGATGACAGTTTGACCTGACCTTTTATCTCTTGATCTTGACTCCCAGCATTTGAGTTCCTCTAAATTACAAGACCAACTCTTTTCTTCCTTATTTTCCTCCCTTACTCTGCTCTTTGTTCCTAAAACTTTGTATTGGGAATTGGATCATGCCTCCAACCTCTGAGGGGTCCCTACTGTGCAAAACCTATAAACTGTATCCTAAGGGACAGGAACTGGCTAATAAATTCCCCATGAACCAACAGATCTGTGGCACAAATGGTTCTTAGGAGGGTTAGTTTGTTTTATCTTTAAGTTAATCAACTGCAACTTAGAGATAAGGGAACAAGTATTATGTGGAAATCCATCAACTCCAGGAAAGTGTTTTGCTCTGGTTGTGTGTAGGTATACGGCCTCCTGTCTTACTGGGTACACCATGATTTACACTGGTATAAGAGCCCACCCCATTTACACGTTAACATCCATTACGAGTTTCTACCTGGGTTTACTTACATGAATGAAAACAGTGCCATGGCCTGCACAGCATGTGAACTCCTCAGCTTGCATCCATGCTGATTTTATACAACCAGTTCCCTGTGTGGGGTTTGGGTGGCTGTAGGTAAATGTGTGTTTTTGTGTGCAATCTGGCTATGTGCATTTACATGTACACGTGCATCAGTGCTAAAGAGGATTTGAAAGTGACTGGATGCAAACCACCAGGACCTGCATTCTTTAGGGCTGGCCAAAGTGGTGGGGAGCCCCAGAGACTCCTCCACTGGGCTCACCTTGCCACGCTCTTCCAGCTGCATGCTGCACTGGAGGCTGAATCCAGCTCCACTTGTTCATGTGGCAAGGCACATTAACATTCACTCTATCACAGTGCAGCCCAATTAACATTTGATTCTGGCACATGAAGGAGGGCAGAGAGATTAAATGGGGTTGCTAGCTGTGGTGGTGGGAGTGGTGAGAGAGAGGCATGCTCTTTTTAGTGCAGCCCAGAGCAGTAGGACTAAAAGACTTTCTTGGAGGCGGAATCAGGATTCCACCAGGCTGACCACTGTGGAGGAGGAGCAGGAAGTTGCTTGAACCCTCTGGGCCCTAATCACACAGATCCAGTGGAGTGGACATGTCTGTTCAGCCAGTGCTGATAGAAGGTGCAGCACTTGAAATAGACCCCTTGGAAAGCTCTCCACTGAAATAAATGGGCAGATCCAGGCCACAGAGTTCTGAGGAGCAACTTCTGTGTCATTTAGTTGATGCATTGGCAGATAGCAACCCAGTATTGGTGGTGTCCTGTCAGTGCTGCTCTGCAGGACATGCACCTTTGCTTCCACATCCCAGGCAGGCGGGATGAAGCAGATGGACTCTGTCTCATGGCAGAGGTGAATTCTGTGCCCTCCCCTTCTTCTCAGAGCTGCCTGAAGTCCCCTGAGGACTGGGTGGCCCAGGAGGGTTTCAGCGGGGTCAGGAGAAGCTGGTCTGGGCTGCAGCTACTTTAAGCCTCTCCCAGATGTGATTGTCCCTTCCCGAGTATGCATCATGTCACTTCCCAACTGAAAAGCCAAATGAAATTTCCAGGCAGTTTGCAGCTTTTATGATTCACTTGTTTGCTTTTCTCCTGTTCTCTCCTTTTTTATTTTAAAATTTTTTTCCTTTCTCTCTTCTGTCTCTATTCACTGCTGCCAGCTGCCTGCTATGAGTTTAGTTTGTTTCAAGGGCAGAAGAAATTAATTTTCTGCTTTCCTATTCAGTGCAGAATAGCTTCTTCCCCCACCCCCTATTCCTCTTCCCTGACTTTTGCTGAAGCATAGAGAGATGTCTTGGAAACATTTCCTTTTTAAAATCTCCTTCTGTCCTTTTGTAACTACTTGGCCTCTCTGCTGACAGCGTGGGACAGGTGCTAACACAGTACTCCTTTCCTGATCCAAGAGCTGGAGAATAAACTCTTGGGCATATTGCAGATAACCAAGTGAGAACACATCTCGCTACAAATTTAGCTAAAAACAAAAGGAAAATAAATATTAGGACAGTTGGAGAGGGACAGG
The DNA here is from genome assembly GCF_003945725.1 of Corapipo altera. Taxonomy (NCBI): domain Eukaryota; kingdom Metazoa; phylum Chordata; class Aves; order Passeriformes; family Pipridae; genus Corapipo; species Corapipo altera. Next base: position 16,704,278 of record NW_020884873.1, read on the forward strand.
TTTTTCATCATCTCGGCAATATCATCTCTCCTAGTGAACTCTTTAGAGCTGTCAGCACTGTTGCAGAGAGAAAGTCAGGGTTCAGTGTTGGGACAACAGGCCTGATCCTGCTTGGACCTAGGAGGGGAAGCATGGCATGGGAGGATAGCAGCCAGGAGGTGATACGATCAGTTTGCAGCAGACATCTGGTAAATTTAATGTTTTATTCTGGAAATTGTGTCTTTGTGTGGCAGATATAAAACTTCCTAGCTAGGCATAAAGGAACTGAAAGCAACTTCCCAGCTCCCACAGCCCAGCGATGTATAGACTCTGTGTGTGTGTGTGTATGTGCAATACTTGCTGGCAGAGCATATTTGTGAGATGTGGCATTTATGTTACCTTTTAGCAGGGAAGAATCGTTTATCTCAGCATTCTAATTATGATCCATTAAAATGCAAATTTGGGTTTATGCATTGAAATTGTCAGTACCATTGCCATGGCAACAGGAGCTTGAGGGAGGGGAATTGGAATAGGTGGGACTGTGCATCTCTCTTGAAATCCCTTTCAAATACCTTCAGGTAATTGCAATCACAGTGCCCTTCCCCAGGAACTGTGGCACTTTCCCACTAGTTAATTTGGGGCCTCACTGAAGTTCTCCTTGGAGTTGTTACAATAAGGCAACCCACCGTGTGTGTAGGTCACCAGGTAACTCCCACCAAAGTGGAAGAGCCACTGCACAGGTCTTTCGGAAGGAAGTGAATCCTTCCTGTTTGATTCCTCCTGTAATGCTTCCTTTGAGGTGTCTGGTGGGGAAGAAGGAAGAAGAAATCCCTGATGACTTCACAAATATTAACCTGGAAGCCGTTAGGTACTGCCACAGTTATTGGAAGATGTAAGTGCCATCTATGCTTTTAAACCCACTCACCCTCATTTAAACACCCAGTCTGTGCTAGTAATGTCCTTCAGCAGTGAGTTCCCCTGGTCAATCAGAGTGAGTAGACCTTGTCCGTGTCACTGTCTTGGGGCCCAGCTCCTTTCTCTGCTTGTTTTGTATGGCAAGACGGTGCGACTGTATCTTCTTCCTCCCTCTACCGAGTACAGCTGGGACACCTGAAGCTTGTCACTCTCCTGTTTAAGAATCAAGTGGAGGGGTTTTAGGATGCTGGTTTGAAGCTAATGCTGAGGGAGATTGTGATATGGCTGAGTAGATTTTACAGGGGAAAAATGTGCCTCTCTGTTTTGACTGTTGACTGAAAATTTTGATGATAAATAAAGCATGATGAGTTAATTCCCAAACCACACTGATAGCTGGGCAGGAAAGACAAGACTAAGTCTGTTTTCTGGCTCCCCATCCCCGTTAAGAGGTTTACAAAATCATCTGATACCTCATCCTAGTTTTGTCAGGGGACTGTTTTTTCCTGTGTGCTGGGAATCTGATTTGCTAATAGTAAAATCTAGATACAGTCTTATGAACCCGGTAATGCAAACTGCAGTTTCTGTTGAGAATAATTGACTTGAGTTGCCTGGAGCCTGGTTACCATCCATTTAACAGTGAAATAGGGAGGAAACATTCAGAGCAGGCTGTAGTTCAGCCTAGGGAGATCCCGAGCTAGGAGAGATAGAGTCAGGCGCTGCCCTGCCTTGCCTCCCCTACCCAAGACAGAGAGTGGGAAACTAAGGTAAGTTTAGTGGAAGGCCGTGAAGGTGCTGAGAGTACTGACTTTGTTTAGCCTGGAGAGCAATTTAAGGGGGATCTGACTGATAAGGTAATGGGGGATGTGTGCAGAGAAAATGGAACTGGATTCTTCCCAGAGATGTGCACCAAGGGCAATAGGCAGTAGAGACAAGTTGCAGCTAGGGAAATTCCAATTCCATATAAAGTAAAAACATAACCATGAGAGTGGATCAGATGTGAGATGGTAATTCACAGATGTTTTGGAGTTAGCCCCCTTTGAGATACTCAAAACTCAAGCAGACAAGGCACTGAGCAACCTACTATGGCTTTAAAGTTAGCCCTACTTTGAACAGAGATTTGGACTGGAGGCCTCCAGAGATACCTTTCAACACCAGTCAATCTGTGGGCTCCCACTGGGGGCAGGTTCTGTGATGCACAGTGAAATGGGGAGCCCACACTGTTCTCTGCTGTAGGATGAATCATGGCAGAAGTGATCTGTTGACTTCTTTTGCTGGAAAATGCATGACCCTACCGCAGACTCTCAGCTTTTGTTTTGGGGGGGTTGTGTCTATGCAGTGAGCACAGAAGTGATGGGGCTGGGGGCTGGGCAGAGATCTAGATGCCATGAGGACAAGGAACATATCACTTGCTACTTCCACACTAGACAAGCCACTAACTTGAGGAGATTGGCTTCCCCAAGAGTGACATCTGTCTGGGAATGTGGGATAGGACTAAAATAGTCCATTTTACATCTCAGGCTTTCTCAAAGAGCAGATTAAAAATATATGATGGAGAATGTCCTTCTCTTCCAAATGGAAAAGATGGTAGGGAAAAAAAAGGATGATATTTGAGTTTCTGCATCTGTTGTGACAAGGAAAGGCATGAAAGTGGCTGATACCTGAAAGCACAGCAAGGAATAACTGGTTTTAGTGTGAAAGAAGCCATTTCACCATGTTCAATATTATCATCATTAAGCTGATCAGCTTCACCAACAAAGAAGATACTGAGAATGAGAGAGCAAATATTGTAAAGGATGTAGAGGAATACACATTCAAAATAACTGTTCTGGAGAAGACTTGCCAATAAGTGCTTACAGAGGGAAAGACAGAAGGTTAAACAAAGACCAGAAGAGAAAGTGGAGAAGAGAAAATGACAGGGTGGAGGAGAGTGGGAGAAAAGAAAATTTCTAAAATTTCTGTAAATCTCTCTGTCCTGCTCCCTCACTGTTCCTTCACACACACGAGTACCCTCCCTTTCCTCAGCTGTGCTGAGAAACTTGAATTCCCCCTGTACCATCCTGGTGGCACTGCTGTTTCCTCTGAGGATGAGCTGAGGGGCTTCAGCCCCGAACCTCTGCAGTTCCTCATCTCTGCCCCACATCCCTGCCTGCAATTTCAGAACCACTCTCCCCTCCCACCCTCCCCTCCACCTCCCCAGCCAAGCACTCTAGAACAGAGAGCTTGAGCCACATCTAAAAGGCATACCAAGGTGCAACAGAGGCTTCCTCCCTTACTAGGCTGAGGTTTCACTGACTGGGAAGATTTGACCCTGTGTCAGCTGATATGAAGGGCTTTCCTTCATAAGGAGTAAATACCTACTTTGCTAACATTAGCAAAAGGTGATTTTTGTCTCACTGACTTGGGGAAGAGTGGACAGATGCACTGACCCCATGTAGTCCCTTGTCATCCCACACTTCTGTAGTGATTCACATGATAGTGTGCGAAAACAGCCAGTGAGCCTTGTCCTTGCTGGACAGGTTGGCATTGAAAAATGTCATATTTAAGCTTGCCTTTCCCAAATGATGTCTTCCAGTGGAAACCATGGCAGAGATGCTGAGACCTCTAGCAGAGGTGTCAGAGCCAGGTGATGCTTTCCCTCCACATGGCATATGCTATGTCCCTTCACCTCCAAACCCAGGCTGCCTGTGCACCCGCATCCATCCAGCCTGTTGGGGATGGCAGCACATGTACCCTCCCGCAGCCATTCCCTCATCCTCCCTTCCCTCAGCCTACCAGAAACACATCCCCATGGGCTGCTTTCCTCTCACACCCTTGACTGTTCTAACATATCCTCGGGGAAGGTGTAAGACCAGCTATGGCGATGAGATTGTGATCTTTCTCTTTCCTTTTTTTTTTTTTCAATCGACAGTGGAGTTTCCCTTGCCATTTTCAGCACATCTAAAAAAAACCCTTTCATCGAATATTCAGCATCTTCCTGGAGCTCAGCAGTAGCCAGCGGGGGCTGTGGGTATGTGCTTGCAGAGGGGATGACTCATGAGTCCTATCTTGTTCTAGGGCCCCCAAGATTCTTCTGTTTCTCTCCCTTTTCCTCTGACAGCAGTTTGTGCTGATGGGCTGGTGGCTGCCAGCTCTGACAGGGCTGTGGTTGCAGCAGTGCTGGCAGCAGAGGGGATAAGGGCAGGAAAGAGACACCTTTCTCCTTGCACGCTTCGGGAATGGGATGGGAAGAGGGCTTTTCACTGGAGTATGTGGATTATTGAAGGAGATTGCTTGGGGACTTTACATGTAGTGCTATGGATGGGCTACACGAGAAATCTGGCTGGGAGGTGCAGTGATCTGAGAGACCCTGACGCAAAACCTCTTGTACAGATCCCCCTCAGCTAACCCAGGCAACACCCCCGTCCCCTCCCACAGCTCTTAGTTCAGGTTCTTTCCTGATGGAACCTAAGCCAATGCTGGCTCATTTTCACACACTGTCACTTGGTCATTGACTAAATTAAATTTCAATTACTATTTTCTTATTAAAAAACAGTGAGAACAGCAGCTTTTAATTGGAAGCAGCTACCTGGCCTCTTGCAGCAGCGAAGGGTGTGCGGGTGGTTTGATGATGATGTGGAGGAGGCAGAGGAAGGTGCTGAGTCACAGGTTGCACCTTTGTGTGGACAGAGTGGGAGGGTGCAGGAGCGGGTTCCTGGCTGGGTGTCTCACCAGGAGATGCGGGGTGACCTGCTCTGCTCCTTCCCAAAAAGGGAGGCCAAAAAAACCAACTAGTGGCCCCTCATTTTGGGGTTCTCCATGAGCTGCCAGTCCTGGGGAAGGGGGCCATGCTGTAGGGTGAAATTCTTCAAGTGATCCACTATGAGCCCCTTGTGGTCAAACATGAACAGCTGGATTTGATCCCCTTGTTCTGATGGGCTGCTGAGAGTGTAGCTTGCCTATTAGGAGACCTGGCTCAGTCTGACCTTCCCTCTCTGGGAGTATGTCCTGCATGGCTCTATAACAAGCAGTGAATGTCTTCCCTTGTGCATCTGCCGGGACTTGGGGAAGAAGAAGTGTGTCTGTCTGAAGGCACACACTCTTTGGCTGCTCCCTGGCCCCTCAGATGAGCAGAACAGGAGGTGTGCAGGAGGCAAAACTGTCTTGAATCCTCTGGGAACAGCAGGAATCCTGGCAAGAGCATCTCTTTGGATCTCTCGTTACCACTGTTGCTCAGTTTTTCTTCTTTTCCCTCTGTGCTCCTTACCAGTCTTCTCTGGGAAATGTAACCTCTGACTTCAGCCATCATAACTGTGTCAGTCATGTGGGTCAGGACCACCTGGGACCCCTTTTCTGCTGGTGACATCTCCTGGGTGCAAGCTGAGAGGTAGTCAGGACTCATTGTCCCTTGAAGAAACCAGAAAAATAAGCTTATGTTTGAATCCCAGGTGCAGAGAGGGTCTGTCTGTCACAGCCAATTCAGCTGCTGCTCTGCCTGGCAGTGTTATTTTCTATTCTACAGGCTCCTGCTCATCTTACTCTCTTCTTCTTTTTCTTGCTTTCCCCTTCGATTCCCTCTTTCTCTTTCCCTCTCCTCCCTAAGCTGCCTCCCAGAAGAGACTGGCTATTAAACCAACTGTGCCAAGGTTGCGAGATCCACACAAACACTAGGAACAAATGACACTGAACACTTGCCTCTGTTGCAGCAGTAGGACGTCAGGAATCTCCAGGAGCAGCATCTGCCAGAGACCATGTGTTTGCTGGGAGAGTGTGGGAACAACACATAAACAAGAGATGTGATCACCCTTGATTTTTGATGAGCTGCCCCTTGCATGGTGCAGGCTGAGATATGAGTCTGTACTGCCTGAGCTGCCAACACATGGGTATGCAAATTTCTGATATGGTCTGTGGGGCCAACAGCTGCTTTGTGTCAGTGCATGTCATGTACAGACTGATGGGAATGGAGGAGATGCCTGGCTTGCTCATGCAGCTATACAAGAGCCAGGGTTAAATCCATACCCAGCATAAACAATGTGTGAGCAGCTCTAGGTTCCCCTCACCTGTGGCCAAAATGTAAATGCAGAAGCACTTGTGGTATCTTCTGGCGTTATGAAAGCAGTGGTTTTGGAAGGGCAGTGGGGTAGAAGAAGCGCTGTAGATATGGCTGTGTCTGTCACATGGAGGAGGGGAGTTTTAGAAATGCTGGAATTTGTACAGCTTAAAGCAACACCCTTTGAAGGGGAAGAGGGATGAGAGTGAGGTTTTGGTGTAGCCTCTTTTTCCCCTTGAGAAGTTTATTTTACTTTCATGATGGCAATTTCTCAGGTGTCTGGATTCTGAAGGGCATATGGTGGCATCCTTCTGTGTAGTGGTGATGGTGGGGGCAATACGGGTGAGAGGGGTGAAAGTCAGGGTGCCAGGCAAATATGGACATTATCCTGGAGGTAGAGGATAGAATAGAGAAGCAAGTCATCAGAAGAACAGACTCAAATGGATTTTATGAATTAATTTTTATCTGAAGGAAATTAAATGCCTTTCACAGATAGGCACCAATGACTTGGTCGTGTCTGTGTTTGGAAACTGTGTTGAGGTGGCCATGGCTGGCATGCCTTCTCAGGGTGCTTGATGCAGGGAGAGCTGGGGAGAGTGATATGGTTAGTGCTCAGCAACCCATGCTGGTGGCAGGCAGGCCTTTGCAGGGGACAGAATCAGCTGAAGGGGGATCGTTCTTCATATTCCGAAGGGTCGGTGCCTGCTTGGAGTCTGTCTCACTTTATGACAGTTTCCCTCACAGACTGGTTCTCCCTCACCGTAACTTGTTTGACTTTCAGGGATTTGCCCAGGATTGGGTTAAACTTCCTCATTAATAACCAGACAGATAAAAATCACCGGAAAAGGTAAATGAAATGCTGCTCTGACACATCTGATGCAGCCGGGGGAGGCAAATTCTCCAGACTGGAAAGCCATTGCGTCCCAGGGGTTTTCAGATATCACATCCTCGATGGAAGTGAATAGGACATACTCAGCTCCTTGAGAGCATCTGGTAATGTAGCATGGAGTGAAAACACAGGGACAGATTGGGGCCAACACCGCTTTTTGATTTTATTTTGGGAGAGATCTTTATGAGAGGCAGGCACTGTTTTAATCCCTGAGCTGAAGAATAAAGCACAAGGGGCAGAGACAAGACCAGCTGCAGTGTTTCTAGGGGGGAGACTGTGAGCAGTGAGCAATGCAAGGGAAGAATGAATCAGCCCCTGCAGGAAGGGGTGACAGACTCAGACCTGGAGAGATCAGCAGTGACCAGTGCCAGGACACTCAGAATTTTCCTTAGCATGAGCAGTGTCTCCAGAGGCTTATTTCCCTGTGACACAGCCTACAGTATTGAAATAAATTAAAAAATGGTTAGGGAGGTATTTCAGCTACCTCTTGCTGTTGTCAAGGAAGCTTTGTAGCAGGCGGTGGTGAGGATGGGAGGCAGAGACTGGCTGGCTGCTGCTGGGCAGAACATCCCAGTGGGAGATCATGCAGAAAGGAGTAGGGGGCCAGGGTTTGGAGCAGGTGCTCCTGCTATGAGCTCCTGAATCTTCATCCTAATGCTTACCCTTGCCAGTGGCAGGCAGGCAGTCTGCAGCACATCCCTCCCTTTCTCCAGTACCTCTATGCTAAATCTGTTCAGAAATAAAAAAGAAAAAGGTGTTGAAGGAGGGAAGATGTGGGAAAACTGCCTTGGAAAAATAACTCTGGTGTAATATAGGAAAAATTGTAACTTATTTTGTTGAAACAGACTCAGTTTAGAGGAGGAACATTTAGGAATACTTCAGAGAAATCTTTAATCCGGTAGCAGCATCCAAGAGAAACAATGTAGGAGAAAAAGATCTGAGGTAGATGAAGATATGGAGATACATTAGCTGATAAATAGCATGTAGCAGGCTCTGGGCACTTCCCCATAACTGTGCCTTGGAAGGGTAATCTGAGTGTTCCTTTCAGCAATTCCAAGTCTCTGGTAGAGGAAGAGAGGGATGCGTGGCTTAGCTCTCCCTGTCCTCAGCTATCAGAAGCTTTCCATTGGCCTGGTGTTTAATTCTAATATCCAGAGCTTGTTCCTTTAAGTGTTTACACCTCCAATCAGGCCTCCAGTCCCAATGCCATGTGGAGCCATAAACAAGGATAAACATTAATTAGTATGGTAAATAGCTTGGCCTTGTGTTTTCTGGTTACAGTATCATGGTAATTATTTCCGGCTCCCTGCCTGTGTACTCCTGCTGCCTGATTTTGTGCTCTGTACATCCTTGCCAGCCTGATTATCACTGGACACATTAAAATTGGCAATTGCTCTCTCCTGTCTCCCATCTACTTCTCCCATCCACTTCTTGGTGGGGGGACCGGCCTAAGCCCATTTCACCAAGGTGATCAGGGATGATTGAGGGGTGATGGGTAATATCAGACAGCTTTCTGTCTTTGAGGGGCTATAACATAATGGGCAGAATGCAAGGCCATGCTGAGATGACATAGCACAGCATTTTCAGGGAACTCACCAGTGGTCACCAGGGTTTTGTAAAATATGGAAAGAGAAATGACCAGATGAAACAGATGGGCAGCTCCCACCTGTGCATCCCATTGTTGAGGTTTTTTTCTCTCTCCCTTTTGGCTGCCTTGCTGCAGCAAACAGCTTTGTCTCTGACAGAGGGTCTGATTTCATTCTGGAGTTTGGCCCTGTAGGGACGGATGTGCACATGCACTTGAGCATACACGAGGTTGCTCAAGGTCCTGCTCACTGGTGAGGGACAGATCCTCATCTTGGTCTCTGGGCCAAGATCCCAAGCTTAGCTTCTCCACATGCAATATGGTTGCTTTGGCATCTATATACACAAGCTGCAGCCAGTTGAGAGCCTATGGGTTCAGGGGCCTGAGACCTTTCGTGGAGCCTGTTCCAACTTGTGAGACAGGACTCATTTCTCTCTACACTCCCCCCAGTTAAAAGACCACATGTTTTGCTATGTGCTGTGCTTTTGTCTTGTCTCTGCTCTTCCCCAACCTTCCTGACTCACTTTTTCCTTCTGAATGTCCTTCCTCAGCCATCCTCCTCCATACTACTGTTAAATATGTGTCTCCGGCTTCATTTGCATCCTGCTCTTTCTGATGAGTACGCACGAAGATCAGGAGCACTGGAGACAGCTTCTGGAGCTGGGGTAATTGCGCATTCACTCCCTCTCTTCCAGTGGCCAGGAGTAGCGTGAGCAGTTTGTTAGAACTCTCTCTCAGGTCCTGTTTTATTCATGGTTTCACCTGTTAAATGTCACCAAAATGGTTGCATTTTCCCAGTTATAGCTGAACTCTCCCCTCTTTCCCCCACACAGGTACACTGCCCTATAACCCCCGTGGGCCTGGTTGGTTATATTTTGCAGCACTGTAGGGTTCATTGCCAGATGCATTGGCTGCTCCTGATGTACACAGGCATGTGCCTCAGCTGACCCAGTTTTTTAGTTTGCTGGAGATATATGAGTGTTATTATTCACAAAGTGTTGCAAACACATGCTGGGCTCTGTGAGACTCTCAGGAAGACAAAATAAATGGGTATTGCTCAGGAAGAAATGGCCAGGGGAGAGACAGCTGCTGTTTCTCCCCGAAAAGAACCACAATAGCAACGCCTGATTGTGGTGGTGGCCACAGGCATTTGGGATTAGACACCCACAGAAGACAGGCCTGGCAGTATCCTCAGGATGTCACTGATTTCATATTCATGTCAGGATGATCAATGCATGCATTGTTCCCAAGAGGTTTTGGCTGGCCTGGTTTCGAAGCCCCTAAGTGTAGGCCATCCCTCTGCATCCTCAGGCAGTCTGTGTGTTGTACACCTTGTCTTCCTTACCACTATGTGCCCTGTACTGCAATGTAAGCCTCTTATTGCTTCTGTCCACTGTGGATGCTAAGAACTGAGAACTCTTCTCCTTTTTTAGCAAACTTGCAAGTATTTGAAGACTGTTATTGTGCCCCTTCTCAATCTTCTGTAGTCTAAACAGCTTCATTTTGCTCAGTACTGGTGGGTCATGCTTTCTGCATCTCTTATCATGCTGGCATGATTCTCCTAGCTATTTGGAGGAGTGTTGTGCTCTCCTCCCCCATCACTCTGAAGCTGATGGAAGAAAAACTGTCCATCACCCAAGGAACTGTAAGTCCTTACAGAAAGGTACACTATCCTTCACTCCTCAAGTATGACTTTGACTGCATGTCATTTTCCAAGACAACTGAAGTAATTCATCAGATTTTCCTCACAAGGCTTGGATTGGAGTGCATTGCTGTTCACTAAGGCAATTAATTCTAGCTAAATCTGTCCTTAGATGTGAGCCAAAAGGGTGTCTAGAGGTAAACTGATTTTATATGTGTGTGTGTGGCCTGTCAAAATTCTCTGTAGTGCTGATCTAAGGGGTGGAGAACCTTTCAATTCATTCCTTATATCTTCCATGCTTCTTGGAAAACCATCTCAGCAGTGGAAAACCACTTTACTGCTTAGAGAGTTTTGCAGTCTGTAAGCAGATGAGTTTTCCCTGGGTGGCTGCCCTTGAAATCAACCTTCAAGTCCCCTCAGCCAACACACCCGTGGGGTTGTGATTTTGTTTCCTCCATCCAGGGTGCAAAATAGCTCACGAAAATGATTATGACAAAATTCTGCCAAGCTCACCTTTCCTCAGTTTTTTTATCTCCTACAGCTAGAAGATCAGGAGGTCTGTCTTGCCCATAGATTATCAGAAGCTCCTTCTCCTCTGATTTCTCATTTTCTTCCAGCACCTGTCACCTGGTCCTCATCTTTTTTCCACCCAGCTATAGAATCATAGAATTATAGGATGGTTTGTGTTGCAAGGACCCTTAAAGATTGTCTAGTTCCATGGGCAGGGAGTCCTTCTAGTGGACTACGTTGCTGTGAACCCCACCCAGTCTGGCCTTGAACACTCACAGGGATGGGGCATCCCCAACTTCTCTTAGCAACCCTGTTCCAGTGCCTCACAGCCTCACAGTGAAGAATTTCTTCTTAATATCTCATCTAAATCTATCCTATTTCTATTTAAAGCCATCCCCTTTGTCCTATCACTACATGCCCTGATAAAGAGTCCCTTCTCATCTTTTCTGTACTTTTCTGGACCAATTTAAGTACTGGAAGACTGATGCAAGTTCTCCCCAAAACCTCTTCCCTTGTCTAGGCTGAACAACCCTAACTCTCTCAGCCTTTCCTCAAAAGGGAGTGCTCCAGCCCTTGGATCATCTTTGTGGCCTTCCTCTGAACCTGCTTGAGTGAATTTTTGCCTTTTTTTGGGCTGGGGGCGTCAGAGCTGATCACAGTATTCTGATACTTATGGCTACAGGCTCTGCCTATCTGCCTTGGCTGAAGTCTTCTCCTCAGCCTTGGTCTCATATCCTTCTGGCTGCTGTAGTCCCCATTCACCCTCTCAGCTTTAAAAATGTTTTCTTCCCTGCTTGCTTTTGCTGCTTTGCTCCCTTGCAATTTCACCTGAGTGTCTACAAGAGCCCTAATTGGCACCCATGTTTTGGGAGCTGCCTGCCTTTACCTCTTCACCACTCCCCCTCCTGCTGAATGCAGCTGAAATGTCACCTGTCCTCTCTTCCTCCCTCCCTCCCATGCCCTCCCTCCCTCCCTCCCTTGTTTCCCGCTCTACCAGAAGTTCAACTCACATGCAATGATGCATCCAGATGCAGTAAGCGTGTGCTCAGGACGTATAATAAGCACTTGGCTCCTACAGGCTGCATTTCAGCCTTGGGCTTCAATGCACTTCAGCAAAATGATGGAGATGCTACCTTCCCTGTGCAGAGGGGCAAGGTGACTCACACAGGGATGCCCAGCCTGCCTCTGCCCAAGCTGGGGGAAAGTGCAAGCAATCTAATCCCTGCCTGATCCTTCTCCTTACTTAGATAGGCAGATGTCCTGCCTGTCTCTGGGTGTGTTTGCCTGAGAGACATCGCCCCAGAGGTGATGTACGTGCATGTGAACATGCAGATGTGTGAGCACAGGTTGACCTTGTTTTGGCTATGAGTGTTTGTGCACACATGTAGGCAGATGTGTGAGTGCTGGCAGGCATTTCTAGGCATTTCTTGGCCCTACTGCCTTTCCCAGCAGCTGGGCTGCCTGCCTGGCTACTTTTCACACTCCTGTGTGGCCAGGGAAGGGGGATATGGATGGTCAGCAGGGGCTGATCCAGCACAGAGTCTGGGAGTTACTGGGAGACAGAACATGTGACTGCTATGTCACAGCAGCTTGCTGGCTAATGATGGCTCTATCCCAGCTCAGCCCTGGCTCCTGAGAGTTGTTGGGCTTGGAGTGCCCAGGTTAGCTTGGCAGCCAGCCCACTTAACAGCCACATGTCTTAGACAAGCAGCCTTCTCCCAGGAATTTTGTGGGGCAGCCTTTTTGGTAAGGTTGGTGTTGCACTGGCCTGAATTGCAGAGGAGTGGGAATCATTCTGAAATGCTCGTGACCAATTTGGGACCTTCACCTGAGCCCTGCCCCTCAGTTGACATCAAGGCAGCTCCATTTGGTGGCTCTGGAGTACTGATGGTGACAAGAAGCCACATATCGTTCTTACCCTCATGTACACAGAATATTTTATGGGTCTCTTCTTGTTGTGTTGTTGTGAGGAGTTGTTCCACATAGGACTCTTCCTCCTCCTCATCTCCCATTTGCTAATGCTGGAGTCCTTTCCTTCCTGTCCAACTCATTAGCACCTGCTTGCTCTGCACCTTGCTGAGTCCTGTCCTATGTGTCCCAGTGGGCTGCATACAGAGCAGGAGAAGGAGAACGCTTTTTCCCTCAAAGCCTGTACAGCAGAGAGGGTAGGATGAGGAGACATGGAGCCTGCTTGTGCTGCAAGTTTGTGATAACTCCTGCTCTTCTTGCCCAGGCCTCCTGAGCAGCCCTTGGGGATGCATAAGGCACACTGCGGTGCCATGCAGATATTAGCTGGTTACCAGCACTGAAGTGGCTGTGTCAGCAGGACAGATTGGTTTGGCCAAGTGTGGTGGCTCCATGGATCTCCTTCAGCTCCAGCTGTACTGTGGGGCCCTCAGTGCTCAGACAGATCATTCTTCTTGCTCCATCCTCAGCAAATGGAGAACTCTTCCCCTGCAATTTTGGTATGCTCCAAGCACTCTCTTCCCACCCTCTGGCAGAGGGCTGGCAGGGGAGCCTGGGGAGCAGGTGCGGCCATGCTGACGGCCGGGTCAGTGGTGTGAAGCCATGGGAAGAGGCAGGCACCCTGCATCAAATTCCCAGCCTGACTCGAAGTGATGGAGCAGAAAGAGTGAGTGACAGGGAGGGCAGAAGGCAGGATGGGAGTGATGAAGGAGCTGGGGGAGGGGAGTGAGAGACTGGGCTGTAGCCTGGGAGCAGAACAACAAATTGGCTTATTATTAACCATAACCCCCATCCCTTCTAACCTTGCATATGATAAACTGTTCTCTGATTCTTCTTTTTTTATTTTTGTGTTCCTTTTTTTTTTTTATTCTCCCTCAGGCGCTGCTTTAGCTCAAATTTAGCCTCCAATATTTATATCTTTCTGTCTCTTCTATTTTCTTTCTTATTTGGAAAATATACTCAAGAGGACCGTGGGACTTAGGAAGAGTCAGAAGCACAGTGTATGCCACATTAGATCAGTTGATCTGTTCCAAGATCTTAATTTCTGCCTATACTTCATCTTCATGGAAAAATTAAACTGCCCATCCCAGTGAAAAATACAGCTCTGTGATGTGAGGTTTGATGAGAAACACCTTCCTTACTCTCCCCATGGCAGTGCACACCTTGAAGTGTCAGGTTTGTTTTCCATTTGATGATATTTGGTATCCAGCAGATTTTCCAGCTGGGTGCTGGTACAGGATGACCCACTGTGTGGATGTTGAGCTGGGACTGGGCAGACCTCGATTTGCATCCACTCTGCGGGGTGATCTTGGATGGATCACCTCCTTTCTCTGGACCTCAGTTTCCTTGTCTCTAGAATGAGAACTAATAAGATGTTCCCTTTCATCAAGTGCTTATATAACATCTCTCCAGCTGAAAAATGCTGGAGGAGATGCCTTGTTTTGTACAATAGAACAGAAAGTACCTCAGCTTTCTCTAGACCTGGAAAATTCCTCACTGATAGCATCAAGTACGTGGAAGGGCATATTCCCCCTGATGAGGGGGAAATCAGTATACACCATGCTTCAGATAGAGCTGGGAAGAGATATTGGGGAGATAATCACCCCAATGGGAAAGGTTCCTCTCAGCTTATATCATGGGGATTTGATCTTGTTTCATCTTGCTCCAGAGCCTAGACTAAGGACTGTTGGATGAAATAAATTTTTGGTTATGTCAGAGGGCAGGTGAATCTCAAACCTTTCATGTTGTGCCAGTTTATGCTTTTGATTCAGGAAAAGGCATCACTGCAGCCACCCCTCTACTGCAGTGGTGAGTCCTGTAATAAAAAGCAAATTTTCCTTTTCAGTCCCATATTGTTTTGTGCCTTTAGTCCACAAGCTTCCCTGCCAGAGGGTACAGTATAATGGAAAAAGGTTGAATCTATCCACATTTTTGGCATCCTCTACCATTTGAGCTGGAAATTATCTACTACCTTTTCTGTGCTTGTGATGCTCTCAGGAAAAGCAGTGTCTCAGTCAAAGTGATGTTTTTCCTGAACCATAGCAAACACGAATGTGTCTCACCTTTTTGTCGATCTTACTGCATATAGACTTCAATCTCGTACTTTTCCACTTCTGCCCCTGGTCCCAGGACTTCTTGGCCCAGGCTATGCTGTGCAAACCCATCACGAGGTGGCACCACAAGACTGCCTTTCCTGTTATTTTGTCTTTGTTAAATCTCCCTCATTTTCTCTTACTAGCCCCTGTTGTCCTCTTGTTTTTCAACCCATTGCTGCTCCATGCCATGCAGCTGACTGCAGACATTTGTCTGGTTTTCCTGGAGGCTCCCCTGGATCCAAAGCCAGCTGAGATAAAGCAGCTGTTCAGAACATGGCACAGAGCCTCAAAGAGTTAAGGCCAAAGTGATGGATAGGTGATGAGAAGGACTGTCTGTTATTTGAGGTCCAGGTTTGCTCTCTCTTTTTTTAAGGAGCGGTGAACATACCTGACAGGAGACACCGGTCTACTCTGGGGTGCTCAATAACCCTTTGCTGCCTTTGTCTCAGCTCCCTGGAGTAGCTGCTGATTGGAGGATGTCTCTTGCCTGCTCTGGCCTCCCTCCATGTGAGGGCAGGCAGGGGCTGCCTGAAAGAGCCAGGGAGCACAACTGTGCCAAGAGGGTAACAGATCTCTTGGAGGCTGTTGACCTCAACCTAGTTAGAGCCTGTCCTTCTGCAACAGGCATTTTGCAAGCACTTACACACTTGAGGTTAGCTTGCTTATGCTCTCCAAGTGAAGTGCTGGTCCTTCTTGCTTAGAGGATGATCATGCTGCTCTATGCAGGCTCTGCGTGTTGTCCTTTGGATGATCCAGGAGGTGAAGCAGGTCAAGATGGCTCAACTTTGCTGCTTGCCCAGCAGCTGGAAAACCAGCTCACTAATATTTTGAGTGAAGGTGAGAAGGTTTTGAGCAAGATGACATACAGGTACTGTATGAGACAGTCTCCTAGAGATGGGTGTACCTCAGTCTAGGTCCAAACCCAAGGGATGCCTTGGGGAACCTCAGATCCAGGTTTCATCATTGGGTCTCACAGACCTACATCTAGAGAAGATTCATACAGGACCTTTGAAGACAGTGTTCCCCTTCCCAGCAGCAGCTAAGCGAACTGCAAAGGTGATTTTCCTTTCCTAGACTGAGTTGTTGGGTTAAATTAAATTCCATCGCTTGGAGACCTCTCCCTCAAATGCACACCCTCTCATTATGCTTTTCTTTTCGATTGTTGTTTTTCATAGCAAATCACCTTTTTGTAAATGGTTTTTGTCTCCCATCTAGAAACCTGTCTGCCACCATAGCTCAGAGATGCCCTTTAGGGGCAGACATTCCTTTTTCCCTTGCACTCTCTTTGTTTCTCTCCTCTGCTGTAGGGATTAATTTATATTTTCCCCTCTTGCCTCTTGCTGAGCTCTTCTTTTTTTACCATCTCCTTCTCCACTGTTTCGGATGAGGAGGGAGGAGCTCAGGAAATCTCACAGCTTGCAGATATTATGGATCCAAAGTGGCTTTCAGTGTAACCAGAATTGGTCCTTGTGTGCTCAACCATCTATTTCAGCTCTGCTACGCCACTCTGGACTTGTAATTTTGGGAAACCCAGACAGGTTTGTGCATGTCCTGCAGCCTCATGTACGTGTGCATTCCCTGTCTCCAATGTTAAACTTTTAGAGGGGCTTCTTTTCCAATGTGTAAGATGATGCTGTGTTTATCAGGTGGTGTGAAAGGAAGGCAGGACCAGGCAGAGAGGAGGAATGGATGTGTGGGACTCCTCTCTGTGGGCACTTGGATCTCCTGTGCAGCTGATGGACAGGTTGCAGCCCATGTCTGAAACATGATGATTGACAAATGGGAAAGCAACCATGGCACCATGATGCCATCATTGTGCAAGACACAGGCACAGGTGTGAGGGAGGGTGCTGTGGGGTGCCAGTCATGTGGGTCCCCTCTGTGAATCCCTAGCTCTGGCAGATCACAGGTGAAAAGAATTGTGCAGGTCTCATCTGGATGCCTTCTGCTGATAACAAAATCCTTTTTCTGGTAGCAAAAGAGGAGAATAGCTGGCAGTGGCTGTCAGCTCTTCCTTGTTGAGCACCTGATGCCCAAGTGTGACAGGTAGGTCCTAAGGCATGTCATCAAAATGGTGTCGTGCCCTGGCGCGGTGGGCTGGAGAAGGTAGGGATGCTCTCTGCCAGCCCTGGGACACATGGCTGGGCTCCAGAGAGGACCTTCATGCTGAAACAATGGGACAAGGGACCTCTGGGAGGGAAAAAATGTCCATCTTGAGAGCAGTGTAACTATCAGGATCAGTGGATTAGGAGGTGGCATGGGATCTGGTTGCCAGCCTGGAATGGTTACTGGGAGCACCAGGCCAGGTCTGAAACGCATCGGCAGCTCTGTGAGAGGAGCTGTGCTTAAGAGGCACAACACTGAATCATTTTCCAGAAATCCCCTGTCAGTCTACCCGTAAACACTGGGGAGAGTGGAAGGTGGGGACATGCGTTTCTTCAATTTCCTACAACAAAGCAAACATAAAGGGGATTATGAAGGCAATGCTGGGGAAAAAGAGAGGAAGATTTAGAAGGGAAGGGAACATTAAGATTTAGAGGGATAAAATACAGATTGAAGTTGTTGGGCCAGAACAGAAGAACTTCTCAGTCTATATATTTAGCTCAGTGAGGTATATAAACAGAAACCTACAGCCAGCTCAGCCACTTCTCCCCCAGTGGAGTGAGTCATCAGCCCTTGGATCTAAAGTTAGGTTCACGTCAGAGCTTGCACTCTCTCATTTTATTTTTCTCTTTCTATTTTGAAGGGTGTGGGAAAAGCTGAGCACCATCTCCTGGAAGCAGCAAATATAACCCCACAACAGCAACAGATGCTGGACCTGATGCCCTACCTGGGAGCACTGTGACAAAGCCTGATTTCTGTCTGGCTGCTCTTCTTCGTTTCTGCATGCCTGGGGATGAGCTCAGCCAACATGCAGCCATGGCTAACCTGGGCATGCAGTGGACCGAGCTCTGAGGGATCTGTGCACTGTGCAGATGAGCTGGAGAGTGGGATGGGCTGCGCAGTCATTCCTGGGGGCAACAGCAACATGATTCTCAGCGATGGACAGTGTTTGGCCCCCTTATGCTGTGCAGGAGAGCAGGATTTGCCATCAGGGCTGGTAAGAAGGACTGGGCTGGGTCAGCCTGGCAGGAGGCAGGATGATGCCTGTGAGACTCGGTTAGAGGCTGCCTATAAATCCAGTGTAGGTTGTTGCCTGGTAAGCTCAGCCCACAGCCACCTGCAAACCTGCAGAAGAGAGGGCTGCATCTCCCCAGGCTATTCCTGCAGTCTCTATGCTTTGATATGGCTCCCCCTTTTGTGTTTGTTCCCTCTCCCCTGGTCTAACCTCTGAAACAGTTGCAGTGAATCACATACTTTCCCTATTAACTCACCAGCCAGTGCTGCTGGCTCAGGTAGTGACAGGGACAATGTGAACTTTCCTGTTCCTCTCAAAATCACAGAGAGGACAGTGAGGGACCCCTGGAAATGCTCTGGATGCATCTGTAGGACCAGCTCGTGCCATGCTCACCTCTGGTGTGATCTACCCCCAGATCTCTCCCAAGACAGCCCACCTGTATCACTCAGGGCAGATGACAAAGCTCTTTGAAAGTGCCTTGGGGGTTGAAGATGGAGCCCTGTGACTACTGTGAGCTGCAGGACGAGACATTCATCTTCAGTCTCTTCCCTTACGGATGGTGGAGAGGAGGGTCTTGTTCAGGGAGGGCAATGTCTTCCCAGCCCAAGGCTTGAAATTGCTGCCGTGGGGAATGCCTGTGGTGTAGGTACCAGCAAGCCCATGGAAATCCTCCTCAGTACGTACAGATGCGGAGGGGTGTGGAGATGAGGGGGCTCTGCTCTGGGACATGAGCTGCCCTGGGCTTGCTTTTTTCACCAGCTCCAAATTTGTGAAGTGATGAGTGGCATGGCTCCATTTCCCCACACGGCCCCTTTCCCTCTCCCCTCCTTCCAGGCTTGTTGTGTGTCTTTACTGATTTGGATGGTTTGTCTGAGTGAGTTCAAATGTCTCGCTATCCCCATATGTGGGCAAGCAAACAGACAAACAGACATGATCCTGGAATGTAGACATGAGTGATGACCCACAGATTATCCTGAGTGTGTGTTTGTGTGTCTCTGTTCTCCTGTGCCCCTCTGCATGTACTCTTTCTCTTCCTTTACCATTTTAGTTTTTTTGACTCTCCTTGCTGCTCTGTTTCTCCATCCTACTTCACCCTCTCCCTCTCTCTCCTGCCCTCCTCCTCATTCTCTTTTTCTCATTTGATATTCATGCATGAATAAATTCAATTGCATTTTTCCCTGTTCCCCCTGAAGGGGCTTGTTGGTGAATTGCCAGCATCTGAAATCATACAATGCTCAGATTCATCATTTTGGGGACAGAATTGAAGCCCTTCTATTTCTCAGGAAGGAATAACAGATGCTTTTCATGAAGAGAGGGAGTAGCAAGTGTCTTGTGGTTGGTGAGGAAGAAGACAAGGGAATTAACTTTGGCAGCACAGGGTGGACTTGCTAGCAGAGGGGACTAGAAGGTCAACCAGCCCCTCTGGTGTAAGGCACACATAGGTGTGTGCATATGGAGTGAGTGCCTATGGTTGCTGGCATGTTTGCTACGTGTGGTGCTAGTGGTGCACTTAGGGATGAGTAATATCTCTTAGGGGGCTGCCCAGAATTGGTTGCAGCAGGAGCTGTCTCGGTGGGGTGTCAGCAGCCTGGCACCAGGGTATTTAGAGCCATTGTCTAGAGATCTGTCTGGGCATCTGCCTCAGGCGACTCTTGGGACACTTACATGGCTCTGGTATCACCCCAAACTACTGTGGGTCTGGAGTTGTGCCCAGCACCACATCTCCATCACACTGAGAAGCTGAGGTTGTTATGTCACAAAATCATGCCCATCCTGCACATTGAGGGGCTTCCTGATGTGGATGGGCACTTGCTGTCTCCCTGCTTCGACATGGGAGCCTTCCAGCTCATGCGGGACAGTGAACCCAGGGGCCAAAAGTGATCAGATCCTGCACAGTTTCAATACAAACAGGCTCTGACCCATTGTGGGAAGAAGTCTGACCACCACAAAAATTTTTTTTCTTGGAAAAAAATCTCTTTCCATCTTGTGGAAGATGCATATGTTCACCGTGGAACTGCAGCCCTGGTCAGAAGACATGGAAAAAGAAAGGCTGTACTTATCTGAGGAAGGGCTGTTTTTCATGAGAGCTGTTAATAAGGTAAATTTGATGCTCACAACATTCTCATTGTTTACAACATTGCTATTTTTTATTTTTTTTTTAGCAGTCCTGGTGTTGCCTGAGGATCCTCTGAGGGCTGTGTTTGCCTTTCAGGAGAGGTAACAAGATTAGACACTTTATTAAGCACAAAAGTGTTATGCTAAAAGCGGACAGCAGCCATCGTCTTTGTTCAAAAGACTTTTAAGGGCCTCATGAGAGAGAGTGACATGCCAACCACCTTGCTCCAAGGCTCCAAGGAGCTTGGCTGATGTCATGTAAATGGCTAGAGGCTCCTTGACATCTGCCTCACATCCCTGGCATGGCAAAGCCAAGCCACACAGACATGAATGGCAGAAGAGAGGATATCAATTGGGTGTTTTTCACCCTAAATGGTGAAGGCACGTGAGCTGCCTTGAGCTAAAACCAGAGTGGTTCTGACTTTACCAGAAGGTGGGCTTGCTTCATTGACTTCCCACAGAGACTTAACGTCTGAGGGCCTGTTTCACAGTATGACTAAAGTGCTTGGTTTCCCAGCCATTTTTAGTTTAGATGTGTTAATTACTCTGACCCAGCTATTCCAGCCATGCACGCAAAGCTGTGACAGTCGGTGCAGATATTATCGTGGCAAGGAAGGTTTGGTTTGGAGAGGCTTTGTGTATCCCTGCAAGGAAGCTGAGGTGCTTTTGGGCTGTTGTGCATATTGTACCATACCTCAACTGGTAACTTGGCAATTTTTAGCTCCTTATTTACAATATATGCCTACAGCAGAAGCAGGAATGTCTGTCTCTTGTAACACCAGCGGTTTTATTGTCTGAACAGGCAAAATCTGTGAAAAGCCTTGAGGACTGTGATGGCTTCATCTCTTTCCCAGACCTGACTCAGGGGTCCCCAGCAGAAAAATGCTCCAAGAATTAGGGACCTGTGCTGACACAGGGTAGGGCTGCTCAGCCTTGGAATGGGACCTGTGAAGGAGATGCTGGGCTAGCCATCCATTGGATGAGGCTGAGGGCAGCTGTACTCTGTTTAGGCATTGGAAGGTGGGATCCCTGCATGTTATCCATCCCCCTCATTTCCCCCTGGAAATATTGTTCCCACCACCTGAGTTCCCGTAACAGATCTAGTAGTAGGATAGGGGGAAAGAAGGAACTGGTTTTGAGGGAAGGACTTTGGGGGGGGATTGTTAGTTTATTTTTTTAACTCTTCCCAAGGGATAATTCTCTAACCTACTTGATCTGTGACTTGTGGAGGGACACGTGTTTACAAGTTTAGGGAAAGGCAGGCATGCTGAAAGCCTGTGTCCATCAGAAAAGGAATGATGAGTGGGTTGAAGGCAAGGACAAATCAGCTGTCCTGAGACCCCATGGATGTGAGTGTGTGATGGTGTAAAAGGAGATTTCTTCCTTTCCCCGAGTGTTGTTAGAATTCCTGCATTCTCTACCTCTAATTGTAGGTTTCCCCAGAAGACATTTGGTGTCACTGTAAGGACGGCGTTTCACTCTCCCTCTCTGCCTGTACAGTTATTCTCTCTCTCTCACTGTGCAGTTTGCTCCATAAGCTGTTGGTGAACATATCATGAGACAGAGAGAGAGACACAGACAGGCAGAAACCACATACCAGCCCTTCCTCCTCATTTTCCCGTCATGGAATAGCTAACCTTGCCCTCACCCACACCTCCATCACCTCTCAGCATCCCACAAATATTTTGACCCTCTCTGGTCTTTTTGGCAGGAAGCTTCAGTCACTTCTTAACACCACCCGCCTGGAAAAACATACAGACAAAGCCCCCCCCAAACACTCCTGAGAAGGAATAGGTCCTTTTTAAACCTCTTTTCATTTGCTCTGACCCTGGAGATTCAGACTCCAGCCTGAGCAGCTACAATTTCTTATCATGTATTCCCCTTTTAAACCATCTCCTTCCTGCACACGCTCAGTCCTTGCAGGCACGGATCTAATACAACTCCTCGCTTCTCGCCGGCAGGTTCTTTGCTCCCCATCACTCAGCTGATCCCGATCTTTTTTTTTCCTATCCCCCCCTCCCCGGGCACTGAGGTGTGTGTATCTGTGTGTGAGTGTGCCTGTGTGCAAGGGGGGAGGTGGGGGGCCTTTTTTTTTCTCGGTAGAGGGATTTTTTCAGTGCATCCTCATTATTATTTTATTTTGATTCTCTGACTTGGACACTTCTCTCTTGGAGACTGCTTTTCCATGCAAAGGTAGGTGAGACGCATGCACACCTGGCTAACCTTGTGTCTGTCTCATTTTGCTTGGTTTTGCTGTCCTTTTAATAGAAAACTTGCGCCCACCCATGTACCTGCATCATTCCTGTTTTGTTTCATACCTGTTTTCTCTCTGTCAGAAGTAAAAGCTGAGGGTAGACATGTATGTAATGTTAATAATTCTGCTGTCTTTCCAGAGAGGAAAGTTATTTCTCTGTGCATGTTCAGTGCCCATATATGTGAGACTGCTTCTGTTTACCCAACAAGTAGTAATAATTGATTTTGGTGTGTGTTTTGGGCAGCAGTGGTGGTGGAGAGGGAACAACTGTATGTCCAGCAGTTCATGTCCATGAGCGATTGCAGCAGGGAATGTGTATCTCACAGATAATCAGCAGCTCTTTATATACAACTATAAATGATACAGGGAGTGTGAATAATCGCAAGAATTTCAATTTAGCCCTGGCTAGTTTGTTCTGTTATGATAGGGAAGAGTAGTGGGAAAGAGGAAGGGTTACAAAATCTCCTCCTTGGAGAGATAACTGCCTGAGACTTGTAAATATGTAACTTTTCTTTAAACCCTCTCACTGTTTAGGGTTTTCTTGGGTTTGGGGTATTTTTCTACTTTGTAAAGCAAGACTAGGGTCTTGGATTCAGGTTTCATAAACTGTCTTTTCTTGTTTTGTTTATGGTTATTATTGCATATGCAACATCCAAAGTGTCTGAAAAGGGACAGGGAATAGGAGGTACTTTAATATAGCAAATGCATCATCTTCTGTACATCACTGGAAGCTGCTGGCTGAAGGCAGGGGGTGGATGGGGGGAGAAATAGAAGAATTAAAAAAAAAAAGAGAAACAGAAATAGTATTAGATGTTGTTAACCAGCAGTTATCCGGCATATTTTCTGCCAATATTGGTTTTCGTAACACTCTTGATGGACACATTTTGCTTCTGTAACAGCAGCTGTGTGAAAAGTAGCAGAACCTTTAAAAATATAAAAAGCCAGAAAGAAAAAATACCAATATGTATCAAAAAATGGTTAACATCAAAAAGCAGAACTTGTTCTTTATTTTCTCTCTGCTAATAGGAAGAATTTTTCTTATTCATCTGGGGGTTGTTAGTGGTTCTCTGTCGCTTAGAAGACTGCTATGTTAATTGTCAGTTGTTTCCATGTGCTATTGCAGAGCTCTTGGTCTTAAATTTGGGCTTAAATTTGGAGGATTTATTGTCTCAAAGAAGGAAGGGGGTTTCTGTCCCTCCACCCCCTCTTCCCTCAATGTTTTAACTCTGACACATAAACTTATCTATCAGTGGAATAAAATCCGCAAGCACATTATCTTCTCAATGCCCTATATGCAAAGAAACTTCTAATTCAGAGCACTGGGAAGGGAATCCAAGAGCCCTGTTTCTGCCCACCTTTCCCTTTATATTTTAAGAATATCTTCTGAGCATCTCTCCCCTAGCCAGCACTGCCCCAACCCTGAGGTCTGGGCAGGTCCACAGCCTCAGGCAAGAGGCAGCTCCCTGCTGCCTGCAAGGGACTGAGAGCATTTACTCCTCTCTCCATTAAATAACATAATAGTTTCATGGTGTTGGCACTGGATGTGAGCTTCCTCATAAGGGCAGCAGTGCATGCCTGTCAGTGAAGGTCTAGTGCCACAATCTTCTCCCAGGCGAGCTGGGATGCAGGCAGGGATGGAATCTGGGCATCACACTGGATTCCCTGCTGACTGGCAGGGTGTATGCATCAGGCTGGCTGGGTGAGGGTGCAGTACCTCTTTGGCAAAACCTTGGCCCTGGCTGCAGCAGGAAGGTGGGGAAAAGCAGGTTTTCTGCAGATCTTACTGAAAAGCATGTGTCTAAGCACTGGTCACCTCGATGCACCAGCAGATGCTCACGTGCCTTGCCAGGAGATCTGGTAGTGAATATCTGAGATGAGAGTCAGGGGGACAAGGAAGGAGCTTTGATCTGCCACATCTAAGGGGTTTGCCTTGTGAAGCCTGGATCAGTCTGACAGTACCTATTATAAAGGGGGGTTATGCCAACCTCTCTCATGTTTTATCTTTCAAAATCTCCCTTTGTTGCTGCTTCAGGAGAATTTTCAGGCAGTGGACCTGGCTGAAGCAGGGCCAGTGCATCCACAGCCGTCAAGAGAGCAAGGGGAAGCATTATGGGAGGGGGATGATGATTCACAAAAGCTCACTGCTTGCCTGTGGTGTTTCTGGGTAAGTGCGGTGGCCTTAGTTGTGATATGAGAAGACCAGAAGGGCTCCCTGGGGTCTACCAGAGTGCACTTGCCATGCTGGGTGGGCTTTCCCGTGTCTCCACTAAGAGTGGCACCTTCCTTGCTGATCCAGTCCTGAGCATTTTCAAAGTGCCAATAATGTACCTGTATCCCAGGCTGCAGCTCTGGCATCTCCTGTACTCCTGAGCTCCCTTGAGTCCTTCCTTCCTTCCTTCATTCCTTCCACCAACACACTTCACACCTGGCTGCATTACTGCTGCCTGATGTGATTTTGGAGAACACGTGTCCATGCCCAGTGTGACATGGTCCCAAACTACAGGTCCCAACCTCTAACCTTAATGTTAGAGCCTTGCCCTGTCCTATCCAAAGCAGGGCACACCAAGAAGGATGTCTCAGACCAGAGTGGCTTATGCTGAGTCCTTTGCCACTTCTGATTTTTGGAAAAACCTGCAGTTCTGGGCTGTGCTGCAAAGAAGCCGTATGCTTGGTCAGCTCTTTTCCTAGGGGAAAAACCCATTGAAACCAAGTTTTTTTTCATTTTTCTCAAAGAGAACAAGTATTTGCAGCTGTAAACTCATGAAATGCACACACAGTGTTAGGAACCTTTAAAAGAGCAGACTACTGATTTAAAATCAATTTGATTTTTTATTAAATCAAAGTCCTAAACTTGCACATTCAAACAAGCAGATGAAGGTCTGCAGTTGCCCAGACCCTTAGTAAAACTGCTGTGTCCATGGATAAGCTTAGAAACCAAGTGGTACAGGTGGATCTGCAAGATCATGTAGTACCATTTCCTAGCTTTTTCAAGAAATCAATTAGATGGGATAATGTAGGGCTGATTTTGAGAGTGTTCAAGATCTACAAAACCCTAAACTGCTACTGGAAAGTAGAGGTTTCTTCCCAGTTATGCAGAGGTACATCACTATTTATTATGACCTAATATAGGATGCTTATTTAGTTTATTCATCTGTCTCTGAAGTGCATACCTTGAAGCTTTTAGAAATCACATAGTGGTTTGAAAAATGTCATACTGATACAAAATTTATTTAAGCCCTCTAATCATAACTGAGACAGCATAAATCAACCCAGTAACTTGGTAATAAACTCCTCACTCTCCCAGTACTTGTCAGGTGCCTGTGTTTGAAGCACCGCAGTGTGCCCTGAAGAGCAATCAGCCTGGTGTATCAGAGAGTAATTGCAATGAGAAGATCTCAGAAAATGCCTTATCACTTGCCTTGAACTGGAGGTGTGTGCTGCTGTGGTGGTGAGGGAGGGAGGTGGTTTCTTGGCTAAGCTAGGCTCAGTCTCTGGGCCTTTTCAGGTCAATACCAGTCCTTGCAGTCTGTAGACAAGTGGACATGCTGAGGGGTCTTGGTGTGAAATGCTGCTTGTTGGTGTTTTCTGCAGTAGCTTGTGCTTCCCAGCCCTATTTATAGAAGCCCTATTTCTGTGTGACCAAGGCAAGATCAGAAGGGTGCCTGCAAAAGGAAAGGTTGTTCCCCTCTTTGCTAATATGTGTGTGTACCCCAAAGCAAGGGCAGTTGGTCTCTGCTTCTGACATAATCATTGTCTGCAGCACAGGCACCACATTCTGTTCCATCATGCCTCCATGTAAACCTTCACAGGGTCATTCTGGGAGGGGTAGCAAGGGGTATGTCCATGTGAAACCACTGAAGTTGGACTTATGGCAGTGGAGTTGAACAGGATGGAGAGGAGCTGCTGACCTGCATCATTGGTAGCTGGTGAAGTGGCAAGTGCCAGGGATTTTGCTGCTGTGATGTGACTGCTGAAAGTATTTGTCTAGTATGATCGCTGGGGGGGGGGGGGGGGGGGACGGACAGAGGGGAGAAGGTTTTTATTGCCTTTCTCTGAAGTGTCAGAGTTTGGCCATGGCTAGAGGAACAGCACTGCACGGAGAGTGCAGGCGGGGTTAGTGGTGTTAAACATTTCTCAGATGTTGGGTTAGTGTCTGGCTGACAGGCTCAATTAAGTTGCTTTCCAGGACAGAGGTTAGGAATGGATTTTTCTACGGATCAAACTGCCGGAAATTGATGGGATCCTGTTTCTGCTGCTGTATGTGTGTGTGCAAGTATGTGCATGTGTGCCTAGCATCATCTTACGTCTCCTCCCAGACCGGTGACTTTCAGCAGCAATGATGACTTCAATTTTTTATCTTCCTTGGTTTTTTCCCCTGTATTTTGCCTTCAGAACTTACTATGAGTTTACCTGTGGGGGTGGTGTGAGATGGGGGGGTATGGTAACTGTTTATGGACTCCTTCAAACTGAGGTTTTGTGCCAGGTTGCAAGGATTTGGCTTGAACTATAGGAGTCCATTTCAGGTCTGTGGTCAGATACACGTGCGTTGGTGTCTTTTCTGCTTTTCAGTGATCTCTATTCAAAGAACTGTCCAGGCTTTGATTTCTTTTCCTGGTGGCATCAGGGACAGAAGAATACTTATGTAAATGAGTAGCAGTGTCAGTAGTCAAATCATGTGTGATGCAGTGAGCCATCACAAGGTCCTGGTCTGTCCATTGACCTGAGATTGAAGAGCACGTAGGCCTTTGCAGCAGAGCTAGAAACATTGTCTCCTCTCTGCTTCTAGATGATTCCCATCTTCATAGCTACATTTCTTTCCCATATCCCCTCTCCTTTCTAAAGGCAGAGCCTGGACATCACCACACTCCACATCACTTCTCCTGTTTTTGTTTTTGCTAAGAGTTAGCTTGCTCCAAATGTGTAGTTGGGTTTATGCAGATTATCTCCTTTGGAGGGATGATGGGGAGAGCAGTAAATTACAGGGAGAGGAGAGGTGTTAGCTACAACTCTTGATGCTCTCCAAAGCTCTGTTCCCCCAATGTGGGCTTCTCTAGGAGGCACAATTGAGTCATTTGCATGTTTCACCTTTCCTGCAAGCCCTTCGTATTCCAGCTTGAGGGCTAAGGGTGTGAGGAAAGCCCCAAAGCCATCATTGCTAGTAGCCTACAACACAACTATCTTTCTCTTCATCATTCTCATCTGACCCATCTTAATTGTCATCTCCATTGCTGATCTGGAGGAGGGAGTAAACAGCACATTAATGACTTTCCTGGATGAAGACAAACCAGGTTTTTGCCTGCCAGTGGGGATGCAGCAAATAACACAAAGGGAACTAGCGAGGTCAGAAAGACGGGCAGAAAATAGCTTCATGAGATTAATCTTAGGAAAAATGCAAGCTGGGGGCTATGCAGTCTGAAACATGGGATCTGAGGACCTGCTGAGGGACAAAGAAGGGGCAGCATGGGCCACAAGACCGAGGTGTGACAGTAAATAGCATATCAGACTTGGACTCTCAGTGTGACAGGGCCAGCAACAGAGACATCACGATGGCAGCTCTCCTCTGTGGCTGGCCCAGGCGCCAGCCCTGAGGGAAGGCGGCACTTGGCACATCATTATCAGCAGAGCACTGGTAGGCGAGAGGCGGCTTTCAGTGCGGATCTGCACGAAGGGACCACGGGGTTGGGGAGATTAATTTATGAGCAAGGATTAAGTGCTAAAGATGTGTAGCTTGGCTAAGCGGTGGTTTAAGTGAGAGGACATGACAGGAATCCACTTAAGTGAAAGGTGTCCGTGTGC
Source organism: Corapipo altera (assembly GCF_003945725.1). Taxonomy (NCBI): domain Eukaryota; kingdom Metazoa; phylum Chordata; class Aves; order Passeriformes; family Pipridae; genus Corapipo; species Corapipo altera. The sequence continues at coordinate 16,732,167 of NW_020884873.1, forward strand.
CTGAGAAGGAAGCATCACTGTAAGCAGTGCAGACCAAAGAGGGCCACAGGGAGTGAGTGGGGCAGGTTTGAAAGAGAAAACACTGACTCTGGGGCAGAATATCCACATAGATGGGTCTATTAAAGTATGGAGTCATCCCCAAAAGGAGACTTTTTGTGTCTATTTGGGACACCAAAAACGTTTTGTTGAAAACAAGTACGCACATTCTCTGGGGAGCAGTGGGATAAGGCAAAGTCTTCAGTAGCACTCACCTCTGGGTCTCAAATGCCCCACATAGTTAAGGCCAGGTAATGATTTTCCAGTGGGAAACTTCCTTCTCCTCTGTACCTCCTACACCCAAAGTGACCATATTTCTCCTATTCTTTTTCTTCTCTCATTACCTTTTCTCCATCTCTCCAGCAACATCTTTACTGGTCTCCAAAACATCTCCTTCATGCTTGGCGTGAGGACCAGAGGCATGGACAGGATGGGGGTATCCCAGACACACGAGAGGGAAGTGATAGAGTGGACACTGTGATGATGAGGATGGGAGTGTTCAGATCTGGGCTTACTCTTCCTAGAGTTGTGGAGTACTGCCTGCTGTACAGGTTGAAGGCAGTGTATTATTAAGGCTTCAGGACAGATAGTTTGCTCATTTTATCCTGTGCTGGCTGGACTACTCCTTTCCCTGCTCAGTGGGATGCAAGAATTTCTTCTGCTCCCTGTCCCAAGCAGGAGGACAGATACAAAATCACCAGGCTGAAAAAGGTGAGGCTGTGAAGCTCTAGAGCAAATCTGGCAGAGCTTAATAGCATGTGTGGAGATAAGGCACAGCAACCAACCAGCATGCAGCTGAAAGGCAACAGAGCATTTGACCAGGGCAGGGCAACTGGGAGACCCTGGTTCTGGTGCAGGCCATGGATGGTGGATTTGGACACTATTTGAAACACCATCTGCTTTGTTTCTGCCATGTCCCTTTGCATTTGGAGGTGCTGAGATGATGGAGTTGTAAAAGATGATCTTTCAAATTACCTGCTAATAAAAGTGACCCCGTTCCTTACTGGCACTTGTACAACTCCACACACACACAAGCAGATGAGAACAGGTGCTGCCTCACATGAACAGGCAGAGAAACATGCCGATGCCAGATGAACACAAACACAGAGGGAGCCATGTACCACTAATTATATTGTACCACGACAAACGTTCAGAATGTGAAACCTGTATGACTAACACATCCCCACAGCCAGACACACACATGAAAGCTAACACTTGCCATTTATAGCAACAAACAAGTGGGGGCTCACAGCCGTGTACAGCAGACCACCCTGGGAGGCACACGCACACACGCAGCCACCGAATGGGGTCACCCATATGCATTTATCAATATACCACGCAGTCAGAGACCTCCTTAAATGAGTCTGGGTCTGTACAAAGATGTCCGCAAGAGCCATACCCCAAGATGCTTGTCGACTTTCAGATGGATGTTTGGAGATGATAAATAAATACGTGTGCCTCAGGTGCTGCTCTGACTGACGGGGCTATCTTGCCCTCCCCTGCGATGCCAGCCAGAGTTTGTCATTTTTGTCTCTCTTCTGCAAGGGTGTTAGCAGGATAGAGTGGCTGCTGTGCTTCCTGCTGTTTCTGAGTAACGAGTGACTGATGGTGACGGATGGTCTGTAAAGAGCTTGTGTGCCCTCAGGATGGGAGGTGCTGTATGTACATAGGTCTGCTTGTACAGGAACTATACTCTGCACTTTCATTTTCGATGTGGACTCCAGCATTGCCTCTGTGAACAGCATGCAGGGAGGAAGAGACTGCTCCAGGGCAGTGTAGGCTGGCAAGGGATACAGGGTTAGGGATGGTGGTGAGGAAGATGATCTCTGAGGATGTTCCCCCATGGGAGGGGAGTCATCATCCCCCTGGACCCTGAGTGGATTGCCTCCAGCACAGGAATGGTACTCTGGGGACCTCTCTCTGGTATTTCCCTCTCCCGGCTGCCTGCAAAAGGCTCTTTCACTGTCAAGAAGCGATAGTCTGGAAAGGTCTGCATGAGCACTGTAAAGGTCCCATCAGCCCTCCCTCACTCATGGCCCTTGTTGGCCCTTCTCTGACCAAAGCCCCGCCAAGAAGTGGTAGCTTCTTGGAGGAGCCAGAATGCTGCTTCAGCGGGGGTGTGATGCCTGCAGGACACCTTGGGTTGGCTTTCTTATGGCAGGTCATGGCATAAATAGCCCTGGGATACCAGTTGCAGCTCTGGAGGAGAGCATGTCTGAGCAGGGACCTCTCTGAACAGTGCACACCAGGAGGTGACATTGACCTTTGGGGACAGACACCCCTCATCTGTAGCACTTCTCTTGAATTGTGACATCCTCTCTTTTTTCTCCTAACCAATTTCCACTGCTTGTTTAGTCCACAACTTCCCTTGCTGTTTCAGAGCATCCTTCTCCCTTCCTCCTCAGTAGAGTCTGGCAGGACCAGGTGCTTTTGGGGAAAAGCTGAGCCAGAGGCTGTCAGCTTCTCCTGTACTTGCCAAGTCACTGAGCTCCCTGCCAGCACACATGTCCAGGGTAGGTGTGTGTGCCAGATGCAGGACCAGTGGGTGCTCAGCTTGGGATGGTGGTGGTTTTAAATGGCCCTTGGAGATGGATGGAGGTGGGAGGAGGGGTGCAGTCTTAAGACCTGGCTCCACACAAGGTTTTGGCACAGGCTGTGCAGAGAGAGAAGCAGGAGCTGCCAGCCCACAAATAACTTCCTCTCCCCTGAGAAGGAGGTGCAGCTGGTGTAGCATCACTCCTCCAGTGGTATGTGACTTTCGCAAGGGAATGTTTTTGTGTATTTGGGGGGCATTTGGCCAGAAACGTCTGAGGTGGGGAGGATTTGATTTTCACTGATGGGTCTGGCCTGCCACCAACCAGCTGGAGTTAGGCTCATCTGAGTAAAAGACCGAGTGAGAAGAATGTGCTTCTGGCCACCCGAAAAACATTTAATTGTCCTGTTGTATTGCCCTCATTGCGGTAAGGTGCACTTGCACAAAGGGGAGGTTAGAGACATTCCAAAGGTAAGTTCTGGAGATTTTTAATTCTCCCTGGTCTTACTATTACTGTCTTTTATCTGAGTAGGAACCCTCTCCATTCATGCACGTTTTTCTGTGTATGCAGATGTGTATGTGTGCCAGACTCATTCCTCTTGGTCATTTTGATTTAAATAGGGCTTCCCTGGGTTGAAATATTGTAACAGGGTGACTTCAACCAAGTTACACAGCAATGCTACAGCATGGGAAGGCCAGTGATTGCAATCTCAGAGAAAATAGCAGCATTGTATGACTGGCAGCCTGACCAAAACAGCTCATTCCAACCTCCATATCTGAGATGGTAGCAGTGAGGACCCTGGGCCTGTCTCTGGCAGTTAAACCACTCTATTCTTTTTTGAAGCTGAGATGGGAGGGCCAACTGCATAAAGAGCTTGGAAGTACCCCACTGCTTGATTTTCCCCTCTCTCTCTTTTGACACAGAATATTAATTCTGCTTAATGTAGGAAATACGTCGTTATCACAGCCTTGGGGCTGTTTTGGGAGGCAGAATGGCATTTAATCTCAGGAAAAGGGGTATTACTCACATCTCCAGTGGGGCAGCTGTCATTCAAGGACTGTATTTAGCTTCAGGACTTCTGAAGGGATTCACCTGGCTCTGTGTCCGTACAACCCCTAATGAGTCAATTTGAGCTGCCCAGACTGGAGCGATAAACTGTTCATGAAGCAGCCACTACCCAATTTGTGCATATGTGTTTGACATGAGCAGAGTAGCATCCCGAAGTCCCAGCTGCATCTGGCAGCAGTGAGATGGAGAAGAGGCCCTGGATGCTTGCTTGAAGGGAAAGCAGGGAAATGCTGATGAGGTTGTTTCTCCCATTCCTTTGCTCAATTGTACTGTTAATTATGAAGCTTTGTATGTCGTCGCAGTTTGGAATTGCCATGCCCTCATCAGTGTGCATGCTCTGAGCACTGTAATAAGTAATTCCTCCTGGCTGTCCCTGCTAATCTTTCTCCTCTGTGCTGTTATGGGAGGGAAGCTGGGCTCAGCCACTGCATGTTAATAGCCTGGGAACCAGCAAGGGAGCAGCTCAGAGCAGGCAATGGGGAGCTGGTGGGAACAGGGGATGGAAAAGGTGGTACAAGTAGCTCTCTGGGTGCCTAGAGTCAACAGCCTGGTGAAAGAGAAAACAGAGGTGCTGGGTGGTGAGAAGGATACACTGGCAATTTTTTTACAGAGCTTAAAAAATTAAGAACAGCATCCCAAAGCCGGTCAGGAGACATAGTACTTGTTTCTTTCCAATAGCTTCTGGCCTTTGAGATAATGAATTCAAAGAGTCTCTCCACTATCCCCCAAGGGACACTATGTCTGCTTTTTAAACCCCCGTGCTTGCTGCTCTTTCTTCCGACAAATACCAAGCCTCGAAGAACAAGCAAAGCTTTGGATCAAAGTGTATGTTGTAAGCAGGAGGCTGAGAGAACAGGATGGACAGGCAGAGTTTTCCAGGTCTTAGCTGGGAATGATGGGACACTGCAACCCAAGGTGGGAAGGCTGGCGAGTGCCTGACAGATGTGTGCTATGGAGAGCATTGGAGATCATGGACACAGCAGTGTGGGCATCAAAAGGATCTCGAGCTGAAATGTCAAGGGTGCAGCCATTCCAAGGCAAAGCGGTGTCAACAGAGGTGCGTGTAGGCTTTGTGATCCTAAAGTGAAGAGAACTGAGACAAGTGTCTGGGTTCTGGTACAGCCAATATGGAAGAAGATGAGGTGCCACGGATAGACACATTCTTTCCCACTGCTGATCATCCCCTTCTGTATTGCAGTGTGTCTGAGAGCGCTTGTGTTGCTTTTAAACCTGTATTTGTAGGAAGGACACTCCAGATGATTGAGCCAACAGGGTGAAGAGAAGAAAGTGGGCAGTCTTTGGCCAAGCACTCTTTCCTTAGACTGTCACTGTAACACCCCTCCAAAATCAGGCCTTCGAGTTTATTTCACTTGCCTCACTTTGACAAGCAACTTCCACTCTGTAATTTAATTGGCAACACTGGCTTTGCATTTTCCCAGAACAAGGCTGCTGTTAAGTGCACCCAGGCAGCAAAGGGACATTCTTTAGCAAAAGTATGGTGCTCTGCAGTGCTCAGGTGTGTTGCGGTTTAACCCTAGCTGGCAGCTAAGCCACACACAACCTCTTCCTCACTACCCCCCAGGTGGGATGGGGGAAAATCAAAAGAGAAAAACAGAGAAAGGCAGAAAAATGAGCTAAAGCAAAAGTCATGCACTCAACTAAAGCAAAACAAGGAATTCATTCATCATTTCCCATGGACAGGCTGGTGTTCAGTCATCTTCAGGAAAACAGGGCTCCATTATGCTTAACACTGATTTGGGAATACAAACTCTTATCACTCTGAATGCTCCCCCCCTTTCTTTCTTCTTCCCCCAACTTTATATGCTGATCATGACGTCATATGGTATGGAATATCTCTTGGGCCATTTAGGGTCAAGGCCATTTAGGTCTCCTGGATGTGTCCCTTCCCAGCTTCTTGTGCACCACCAGCCTACCAGGTGGTGCGGTGATATGAGAAAAAGAAGAGGCCTTGATGCCGTGTGACCACTGCTCAGGAGTACCTAAACTATCTCTATTATCAACATTGTTTCCAGCATAGATCTAAAACACGGGGCCATACTAGTTACTAAGAAGAAAATTAACTCTACCCCAGCCAAAGCCAGCATGGGGTGCCACTGAGTCTGAGACCTGCTCTTCCTGTGGCCGCCCAGAGCATCTCTGACCATTCCGTTTAGTAGAATAACTTCTGCCACCTGTGTTCATGGTGTTTCCACAGCCCCAGCATAGGAGAGCTCAACAAACTCTGGGGAAGGGTGCTTAATATTTAATCCCACTTCTGGCTTGCTTCCCCCTGTTTGAGTGGGTGACTGTTGTGCATGGGTTTGGCGTGCATTTGCCAGTGTCAGCCTGAAGGAGCCTGTGCGATGGTGTGACACAGGGCCAGCCCATGCATGCCCTTGGATGGGAGAGCTGGGGCAGCAGAGCTGAACCCAGAGTTGGTAGGACCATGTAAGGGACTGTGAGGGCAGGGTTGCTCTGTTGTGTCAGGATGGGGCAATGCCACTCAAAACACAGTGCTCCATTAAGGAGCTCAGGCTGTCTCCAGAAAAGCTGGCACCATCCCCTGAGATGGTGCAGCACCGTGACAGGGTGTCTTAGGGGCTACAGGGATGGCTTAAATAGTTAGTGATGGAGAGGACTAGCCAGAGGAATCTTGATGGAGAGCGCAACTGGCAGAAAAGAGTTTCACTTAAAAATTGCTTCAGCATAACTTGTAAATGTGGTTTATCATTTGTCAGAGCTGTCAGTCCTACAGCTCTTCCCTGCTCCAGACTCTTTAAGAGGGCACAGATGTGCTGTGCTTTTGCTGCTGATTCCTCATGGGATTTAATTTCTCTTTCTCTCCTTCTTTCCAGGGGTTCTCACTTGCGGCGGGCATGGCAGAGTACATCCCTCAGCCTCCTTCCACCTGGCCCGCAGGCCCACAGCCCCCTCACACTTCTGCCCTCTGCCCTCTGGAGCCTGTGGATCTGGGGATCTCAGAACAACAAACACCACCGGAGCAGCCGCAGTCCTCCCCAGAGCTGGGTGAGGATGAAGAAGTCACCTCCCCACCAGATCCTGATGTCCCCTACCCTGACTTGGCCCCAGTTGTCTTCTTCTGCTTGAAGCAGACCACAAGCCCACGGAGCTGGTGCATCAAAATGGTGTGCAACCCATATCCTTTTTGAGCTGCCTCTTCTCCCTCCCTACCTCTGGCTCCCTCCTGCCCCATCCTGTCTTCACACTGCCCTTCTAGGGCACCTGGCAGGCAAGGAATGACATTTCCTACATATTTAATGACCTTTTCTGTTCATTCATCAGTTGCACTTTAACAGAATGTCCGCTGTTTTAGTGTGTGTTCAAAAGAAACTCATTAGGAAAGAAGGACTTCAGAGAGAGCTGCTGACAGTCCCAGGCACAGGGGACAGGGTGAGACGAGAGTGGAGATGTGAAGAGAGGAATATTAGAAAGATGTGTTCTTCCCCTTCCCAGCTCCCTTTTTACCAGGGACAGAGCAGGAGTTGCTAGCCCAGGAGCTTGTCAGAGACTGCCATGAATGGCAGGGGTGTCTGAGCATACAGGCTTTAGTGAGAGATCATCTTGCCCTTGGTGAGGGAACCACCACTCCTCCTGTACCTCGATTGGAGGGATACCTAGACAAGTGCCTTTCTATCTAGCGCATGTCACTGTTCTGCCAGTGCCTCGTCGTGATATCTGACTGGGAACAAATGGGAGAATCTATTCAGAGTTTGATGCTGAGCTTCATACACCCTGTGAGAGATCCCTAGGACGTAAGCACATCCTTCCTTTCCATGGGTCAGCAACCACATACATGTGTCACCATTCATACTGAGTGCCTTGATTGCAGGGAGGCCCCTTGCAACCCATCACTGCAAATGATGACCACCTGCATGGCTCATTAGCTCTGAGCCTGCCAGGAGGGCAACGGCCTCTGTGGCTCCTCAGCGTGATGCCATATAAAGACCAGGTGGAGAGTATTTGCTATTCTTTGGACTGTGGAACCGTTTGTGGTGGGGAGAAAGTGGAGAAGATGAGTCATCAGAGAGGTTGGTCTGAAGTTTTATGTGACCCTTTTTCTGGTCTGACATCTCAAGTGATGGTGCTTTCTACCTGGAAGTTTCTTAGTTCCTGGTTAGGTGAGTATTATCGATAAAGGTGATTGTTCTGGTTTTGATGCATTGGCTTCTAGATTAAATTTGAGTGTCTGGGCACAAAGCAGAGACTAGCAAAGTGTTTCTAAGAGTATTTTCAGCTTCAAGAGCTGAACCCTGGCTGAAGTCTTGAGGTGGTGTCAGCAGTATCAGATGACCTTAGATGGCTGATGAATCTGGAGATTTTTTTTTTGATTTCAAGTGTAGGTCAAGGTTTGCATTTGAGCTCAAAGCTCTTGTCTTAAATTTCAAAAATCCTTAAAGAGGTGTTTCAATCTCAAAACCAGGTTATGGCTGAGAACACATTGGAGATTTAAATTTTCTGCTTTCCTTTCTACTGGCTGCTCCATAAAATTTTAAAATTTTGTATTGAATTATGCATTGCTTTTCTATCACTGTGTGTCTCACTGTGTGTCTGTGCTAGTTATTATGTCTTGGGAATCTTGTCTCGGTATGCGGTAGGCTCGGAGTAAAGCACCAGACATTTGTGTCTCAATAAAAAGACTAGATTTGGGAAACTAAAGACAAGTAATAACTTGGGTTTGGGATGAAGATTTGCCCTTGAATGGGGGAAGGAGGTTATGGGGGAAGACAAGAGGAGCCTGTCCCTATTTCTAGCTAAAAGTCAGTCAAAATATTCCCTCCAATTTGGTATTTTGCTGGGAGTTTGATTTTAAGTTGTTGGAGCTGTTATTCAAGGAGTTGAGCACTATATAGCCATTTTAGTGTTAAAATGTTGCTTCTGTTCTAATCCTCAGACATGTGTGCTGTTTAACTCAGAAAAGAAGTTTTTCCTATTAAGAACTATAGCAAGAAGGGAAAAGCCACATTTGATCACCTGGTGATGATACACCTGGCTACATGTGACACCAGGGAGTGAAGGTCAATGGTGGGGATGCTGGAAACCATTTGAAAGGGTGGTTTCAGACCTGAGATTTCAGCTCAGCTGCATGAAGTTGGGAGATTGTATGACAAATGGAGACTGAGTGGAGGGGATTCAGCTCCTCCTTTGATTTCCCCTTAACCCCTTGTGGTCCTCATTTTGAATGAATCATACAATAAGTAGTTCCCATAATTTATTTCTTTTTTTTTTTTTAAATGTCGGTTTGTTTTTGCACCTCAAAGGCTTCTTGCAGGTTATCATATGTTCTTGGCATCACACTTTTTTTTTTTTTTTTTAACAGCACCATAGAAAGGATACATTTCCATGGCCTGGTGGCAGATCGCTTGCTGTGGCCTCGTCCCTGGCTAGGAATGAGACCCTTTATAAAAGATGCTTCCGTGAAAGTCAAATTGTGTCTTCTAAGAATTGATATGCTTGCCTGCTTTTCCCTTGTCTGAAGTCTTTAATTCTTGTCATACTGAGCTATTGGGTCTCCAATGTGCTTAAGCTAAGCAGGTACAGGCTGAGTCACTGTCATAGGTCAACCCCTGGCATTTCCTGAAGATTCAGCAAAAAGATAGGGCATTAATTAAATGCCTATTAATCTTCTCATTGACTTTTTACTAGGTTAGAGCTTCGTGATCACTGTTACGGAAGTACTGCCAATGAGACTTAAAATGGATGCTCTGATAGTTAAGGACTATGTAGAAATTTTTCTAAGCATGAGGTCATTAACCAGCAAATTTCAATTTAGGTAATTGCATTCTACCTATTTAAATCTCCCTCCTCCGAAGCTTATTTTTTCTTTCATGAGCAGTCCTGCAATTTTGTTATGTGCTATTAAACAGCTGCCATATTGCTTTGCTGCAGTGCAGTAAGAGGAGAAAGAACCACTTGTTTCTGTGCTTTGAAATAGCTTCTAGAAACATATTAGCGTATAAATGTGTAATGCTGTCATTGCAAAAATTGTATATCTTAACTCCCTTTTAAGATAGGGACTATGTTCCATGTGAAACTTAGAGGAGTTGTCCCCACGAGGAGTATTTACTGTGCCTTTTGCTATTGTGGCGTGTGGTGAAAAGGAGCCTGATACTTTGAAGTTGGGGATTGTGAGTTTCTGAGATGCTTCAGTGTGAATGAATGCTTGAATCGCCTTAGTTTACTGGGGAGCAGATTTTGTTAGATGCAGGTAAGTGCTGTGTAATCAGCTGGTTATGCAATGCAATGCACACCTGGAGCCTGGCTTGTCTGCTGAGTAGTGTGCCTGTCGGAAAGGAGCTGGTGTGATGCAGCATGTGAACAACCTGCTCTCTGGTTTGCTTAGGTTGATTTCTGTTTTGATGAACCGAAGGCTGGACAACTTTGAGTTACAGACCATGGGGTTGTTGCAGCTACAATGTTAACACAGTCAATATCTAAGATATGGTTGTGAGAATGGCTGTAAGATTTTTTTTTTTTCCTTTTATAAACCCTAAACTCTGTCAAACAGGATTTAAAATCAAGCTTGGGTGGGGAATAGGGTGGAAAGTGTGAATGTTTCCAAAACAACTGCATAGCATTTATTTATGAATTTATAAAGCATTTGGGATTAAATAATGGGTATGCCACGTGGCACCTTACAAACTGATCCTCATGCACTTTGCAAATTATGAGAAGATTATGACAGAGATGTCTGGATGTCTTCAATGCTGTTTGACTCCTTGGGGTTCCATAAAGACTTTACACTTCGTCCATCCCTAGGGTCAAATGCAATGGATTTGGGTTGTCCTTTGAACCTTTCTTTAAAAGAAACTCTTCCCAGGAGGCCCAGACCTCCCTTTGCTGTTGTATCTATAATATTGACATGACAGTGAGAGCTGGAGTGAAGTGTGCCATTAAGAAAAAAAAAATCAATGCTAAAACTGTAGCAGAAATGAGATAGGCTCTGCAGTTCACCACTCTGTCATTTTCTTGCTTTTTGTTATATACCAACCCCTTGGTGAAGTGTGTTGGCCATTTGGGCTTCTGTTTTGGTCTCAGGCAGTGAAGTGTTGCATTTCCAGTTGATTTCAGAGGTCTAGGAGCAGCAGGTCAGGTCCCAGTTGTGCAAAAGCTTATATATGCACTTAAGTTTTAGTGCTGGGAGTTGTATTTTATAGTGTATTAAGCAAGGTGACTTCTTAATGCTGGTATGATGGCATGTACTGAGGAGCTACCTTGCAGCTCATTGGCTTTAAAGATCCTCTTTGACATCATACATACCTCTAAAAGTACCTTCTGGAGGTACCTTTTACTGGCAGCATTATTAGTTTGGACTATGTGCTTGGTGCACGAGGAAACAGGACTGGCCTAGGGCATTTTTAATGGGAAACCGAGAAAGCCTACAGATTTATTCCCCACCTCCCCACATCTAGTGCCACAGACATCATTTATGTATGAGTCAACGCAGGATAGGATGGCTGCTGATGACGGCGGTGTTTCATGCTGGCACTGCCCTATGAGAGCTGAGTAGAGAATCAAATGCTGGAGGAACAAAGTAAACAACATGTGTGTGGATTGGTAATTGATACTTCTCTTGGTGACATTGGGTAGGTGATGCCATGGTATATAGGGACTGTGGGCTGCCAAACCCACTGCTTTTCAAGTGACATGTGGTTAAGGGGCCAACAAATCTTTTGCTCATTAATAAGCTTTGGGTGAATAAGTGTGTTATTTATTATGACCTGGTCAAATACCAGTTTGGGTAATTTGTTTTTGTCCAAGTGGAATTTTATGTGCAGATTCTGTAGTATGTTGTACTTGTTTCTGCCTTAAGCTGTTGCCTTGTGTACTATTATACCCTGGACATGGTTTTCAAAACAACTGGATGTAGTTATTTAATAAGCAAACACAATCTGGAAATTTATCGCAAGTCTTGTAGTAATTGATGACTTTCTTAAGTTTTGAGCTCCTGTAATCCTTTGAGTCTTTCATTTGTTTTTCGCATGTGTATATTTATTTATGTGTGTGTATAAATAAAAATAATAGTTCTTGCATCTCTAGGAGGTAGAAAAAAGTTTGCAAATTGGATCAGAAGGTGTAATAATACATCAAAAATTGAGTGGCTTATGGATTTTAAGCAACATTCATTAATCTTGAGAACCTAGAGATCACAGCTTTCTGCTCTTGGGGTCATCAGTATCAGCTTTTATGTGCATACCTGAAAAACAGTAAAATATATGCTATTCTTGTGTCTCCATTTTAAAGGGAGATCTCTCCTGTCTCTCTTAGAAAATCTATCTCAGAAGACACATGAAGAGTCTGGCACTTATCTGAGGACTTGTGACAGCTTTGTATCATTCTAGGTAATCAGGCAGATGTTGTTGCTGCGGCCTTAGTAATTTATTGATTTCTGTTATTATGCAACTCTGTAGACCTCCTTCCAACCAAGGAAGATATACCTAAGATCCACCAAGTGCAAGATGACTTTTTTTTTTTTCCCCTGTAAGAGGTTATCTAACCCCTCTGGACTCCACAACATGTTAAATCAACTTTGAAGTTGCTCCTGTTGCAAAGGGAAACTGCACTGGTCCAGAGCTCTGCAATGGACATGCAGTGTCAGTGGTATTGGTGTTCCCCTGCGCATGTGCCAGATGCTTTTCAAGCTTTAAAAGGGAGCAAGACTGCTTTAGCTCCTGCTGGGTTTTCTGCCACTCTGCCAAGCTCCCTACTGGTGGAATGAAGTTTGCTATAAGCAAATAAGGGTGACTTCTAATAAGTCAATTGTCCATTATTTTGATTACTATTTGAAGGCACTGAATGCAGTGGACTAATGTGGTCATTTTCCCAGGAGCAATCTATCATCAACTCCTGTTTTATGTTAGTAGTGTACCTGAAAGCAGACATTTCCTATGGTTGTGAACTGACTCTTAATTTCCCTGTTAATTCAACTCTTGGAAAGCTGGTTGGGCTTCACCCCATCTAACTCTACCTGTCTGAAAACCAGCCATCCAGACTTTCTCTGGATACACTTGACCGACTGCCACTGTAGCAGGAAATTCAGCATGCTTAATTTAACTTCTCTGTTCAGAGGTCAAAGGAGCTCTCAGAAAGTGGCTATTCTTCCTTCTTTAGCAAAGAAGGAGCTTCTGGATAGCAGGCTGGAGGGGTTGCTGGCTAACATTCTGGGCTGCATTTAGGGTTGTAATGCCTTCTGTTTTCCCAGATGCTCTGGATGAAGGCAAATGGAAAAGTAGGGAGCAGGTTTAGTTTTGGAAATCATGCAGACTGAACCTTTTAGTGTTTCCATAATGAAATACTGGGAAATTGCATTTTTGTGGGAGGAAAGATGCACTATCCACCTGGACTCTGGATTGGGAAAAAGTAATTCTGTAAATTCCAGCTTTTTTTAGGATAGCAACCCTGTTTCCTGGTTATAATTGGTTGGCAGGGGGATCAATATAGTTCTCAGAACACACATAAGTAGTTAGTAAGGAAGCTGTCTCTGCAAAGCTAGTGACAAGGAAGTGCCATTTGTGTGGGTCATTTGATGTGCAAATTTACAATGGGAAATTTAGACCACAATCAAATGTGGTCTAAATGGAATTTAAACTCATGAATTGTCGTTAGTAGCACACAAGGGATGGACATGTTTGAAGGGGATTTACATGCTTGAGACCTGTAAGAAACTGGCTGGGTTGTGTGTATGTGAGATGTATGCGTTCCAGGGAAGTGGGCAGATATAAAGGGATGAGGTCTAAATTTGGCTATCTTGCAAGCTGGCCCTGTGCATCTAAGCACAAATGCTGAAATACGATAAATCCCTGCCTTCCATCCATGCTTATTCCCTGGAGGCTTTTTTTATAGTGAAAGGTCAAAGACTATGGTTTGGAAATGAAGCAGGACAATAGCAGGACAATTGGCTTTAAAGATCCTCTTTGACATCATACATACCTCTAAAAGTACCTTCTGGAGGTACCTTTTACTGGCAGCATTATCAGTTTGGACTATGTGCTTGGTGCAGGGCTTTGACTCTCTGAAGATTTAACGTCCATAGGGTCTACCAAATTTGGAAATAAGGCTGAAAATTTGTGATGTCTCCTTACTGTCTTCATTCAAAGCTCTGAGCATTTTTCCTGTTACTGAAGGATAGATTCCTGCTGTTGGAGGAAGAGCTAACCACGAAATACTGAGAGGGGCCTGTGGTTTAGGAGAGGGGTATTTCTGCTGTGTGCTTGTTTTACTGCCCTGTTTACCCAATATGTTTCAAAACCAATAAAAGACCTTCTAGACCTCAATGCCCTGATGCTTCAGGAAAGTGGAAGTAGGACTCACTTTTGATGGGGTGTCTTAATACAGTCCCTGGATTTATTGTCATTGAATGTGAAAGGTGCAGGGAAGCAGGTGAGAGAGAGTAGAGGATGAAAGTCATATCTTTCTCTGGTGTAAATCAGCGCTGTTCTGCCATACCTAGTGAAAACAGACCTATATGCACCAGCCATTGGTCTTCAGGCAAGGTTGGGGAGATTGGTCTTGTCATACAGCAACATGTTATCCAGCACAGACTGTGTGGTTTGTGGCAGCCTGGGGGTATCTGGTAGTGCTAGACCAGAAGAGGAGGATGACGTGCTCAGCCAAATGCAGGGATGGTAGCGGTGCCTGCTCTGGGGGACCTTCCCATCCCTCTGCAAAGTGTATTGCTGAACTGAAACAAATGCTGAAAAACCTTTCTGGAGCATATTGTGTTTATTCACTGGAATATATTTTGCCTTGGAGATGAGAACCATTTATTCTTTGAAAAATGGTCAGTTTGCCTTTTTCAGCCTTTGTGAACACTGGAGCAGGGTGTGTGAGAGAGCCAGAGGGGCTCTTGTAAGAATAGAAAGGGCAATAAAAGTACTCGTTTTGAGTTCAAGACCTATAGAATAGTCTGACCAGACCTCTAATTGCATGTCCTGCTATAATAATGTGAATTAATGCAATTAACCCCTAACAAATCAACCAGGTGCCTATTTGAGGACTTGACGCTCTTCCCATCCCAGATCATGGGAAAGGGGCCTGGAGCTTTGCTCTGGGAGCATAATACTTGACAGGAGCTGCTTCAGGTGAGGAATAGTTAACAGAGCTGCAGCTCTTCTGCAGCAAATGGCCTGCAGCTTGTCCCAGGATGGTTGAGAGAGGAATGTATGAAAAACTTGGCCCATTACAACCTCTAAGCTGGAAAGATCTTTATCATCCTAGACAGACAGTGTCTTTGGATGATGGTGGGAGAAGGCTCTTGCCTGGTGTAGGATGGATCAGGCTCAAGCTTGCATCCACTTCTGTCCTGTGCTTGCTTTGCCTGCTGGTTCTGCTTGGCCCAGGACACCTTGGTCAGCCCCTTCCTGGAGTGCATCATACATCTCTGCCACTGCCTCTCCTGTGCCTCACTGTCTGCTGAGGGGCAGGGCTGAAGGAGATCCTGTTTGACATGCGTTTCTCTGAAATGGGATTTGTAGCCTCTTGCTGGCAGAGGCAAATGGATGAGGGCTGAGCAGTGGTGGGAAGGGCTACCAGTCTAGGCTGGCTGTTCTAAAGGACAGATGCAATGGTTGATTGGGCTTGCCTTGCTCTTGGTTGTTGTCGCTCCTTCGGCTATGAGTTTGTGTTGTGCTACCTCCTGTCAGCTGTGCTTCTCCATCAGGAAGGGACTGCTGCTGGCTTTGCTGCCCTATCTGCCTTCCCTCCCTGGAGGGGTATGCTGGGTTCTGCTGTGGAAATGAGCAGGAATCATCTCTGTAAAAGCTTTGGAGGGGACAAGCTAGCTGATGAGGATGGGTTTGTTTATTCCATCTGGAGAAGACATTGAAATTGACACCAGCAGCCAGGGCAGGAGGCTGAGACGCACAAGGAAGGCAGATGAGAGTGCAGCTGGACTTGTAAAAGAAGACATGAAGTGTGATGATGAAGATATAAGACAAACTGATGGGGGATTATTAGTGGGGGATATTTAGGTTGGGAAGAGATGATGCAAAGCCCTGCTGAACTTGGCAGGCACCTCAACAAACCCTTGCAATCAATGGTAAAAAAGGCAGCTGAGACAATCAACATGAGTGCTTGATCTTTGACTGCTATCAAGAGTTGGTGAAATAAGAAGGTGGTGTGAGGGCAGTGTAAGTCTTCTACTAGAAGACCTGCATAAGTGTTTGGATCGGTTGGCTGGTCCGGGGGCTGGAGTTTGAGTGCAGTGCTGTGGCTGGAAAAGCTTTCACATGCCCAAATCTGACTGCAAAGTCAGCTGGTGGGGATGGAGATGGAAAGCTTAGCTTGGACTTCCTGCCTGAAAGATGTCCATCCCTGCCTTTCCCTTCTCCAGATTTCTCCATGTCTGTTGCATCAGAGCAGACTGGGGAGGGGAGCAACAACCTCAGGCGGGACAGGGGATGCACAGAGCTGTGATATAGGGGACCATCTGTCCCCTGAGACAATGGTACCATTTACACTCACATACTGCAATTCATCCAAGAGGAAATATAAATCTGTCCTCTCTAATGATACAACAGCACACTCTTTGTTTATCCTTTCTTCCTTTAGCTTTCTCTCCTTGTCATCACCTACTGTGCTTGAGTCTATAAAAGAAGCCATTGCTCCTCCTCCTCAAGTGTGATTTGGAGTTTCTGAGTCCCTGTAAATCCTTTAGCAGACTCCACTGTGACTAGCCACCCTGTCTCTCCCCTCTCCTCTCTGTCTGTGGCCATCTGTCATTTTTCCCCTCTTTTTTTTTATTTTTTATTTCCCTTGCTGTCATTCCCAGGTTTTGCTGCCAGAAGCCTCTCTGCTTTGATTGCTCCTGCCCTTGAATTGGCTCTTTCTGCAAGGTGCATCTCTTGGCCAGTATTGTGGACAACAAGCTTCCTGGGGTCAGACTTCCTGGAAGGTCAGGAGTTATAGGGAAGATCTGGAGGTATGATTTCAACAGAAGACATCACTCACTGGCTTAATTAGAATAAAGGAAAAGACCAGGGCTCTGCAGAGATGTCAGAGCTTATGTGCAAAAAGCACAGATATTCCCATCTGTAGATGGGACTGCTATGTGGTGAGGTGGGATCGCTGCTTCCTTGTACTCACAACTGCTTTTATCCCCATATAAAGCATTTTATTCCAAGACCAGGTCAGCCACTATTGTCCTGTGCCCTCTAACATGCAAGTGGCACCCCTGACACCCCCATCCTGAGCTGTCTGTGTAGGAACACTGTGCTTATCTCCGAGTGGCAGAGTCTGAGGGATGCATCTACCCTGGGAGCAGGGTCAGGGTGCTAGTAGGTGTGCATCCCCTGAGCCAGCTTGGGTGAAACTTGCTGTTGGATCAGCTGGCCCTGGCCTTCTCTTGTGGTGTAACTGGCTCTCTGCTAATCCCCACTCACCAAGGTGGGCTCTTGTCGGCAGATGCAGACAGATGTGAGCCCAGCACACTGGCTGGGAACTGTGTGGCTGTGATGATCTGGCCCTGCTCCCCAACTTGAAAGCTGTGCAAGGTGTTCAAGGGTTTGCTTACAAAAGTTAAACCAACACTGCTGTCTCAGCCTTGTTCCTGACCCCTGAACCTTTTGTGAGAGCTGTTTCATCTTTACTTTAATAACTTGGTATATTGTTTATCACTACCTCCCCAGAGTAGCAAAAAAATGCTGAAATACCACAAGGGCTTTCAGGTTGCTTGTAGCTTGAAGTAACTGGATGTCGTGAGAGGCAGAGTGAACCAAATGTACCTCTTGGGGGATTTCTCCTCTTAAAGAGTCATGGATGAAAAGGGCTAACATAAGTACAAATTCATCCAGGAGAAAGATGCTGAATCCAGTGCTTATAATGCTAGCTGTGAGATTTGCCTCAACAGGCAAGAAAGGAAGGAGGGAAAGAAAACATGTGTTAAAATATTAGCCTCCCTACTGAAACAGGCAGTCCATAACAAACAGCAGCTGTTCTGTTTCTCGTGGAAGATGCAGGAGCTCAGTATTCGAGGGTGGAGAAATATTTTCTTCCATGCAGAGGTTGATAGTCTCTCAAGACAAAGATCAAAAATATCTGCTTGTCTTCAAAGCCCTGCTTATTATTTGGAAGCATACTGAAACATCATGAAAGGTGTACTTGGCAAAACTGTCTTGCTCCATTATTCACACAACCCAAGATGCTTCCTATCTTTACCTGTATCCTGCATCATACTTCTCAGCCAAGAACTCTGCACTCTAGTGTGATAGTAAGTCACCCTATGAATACATTGTCCTTATTTGCTACAAAATGTACTGCAGATCATTTACCAACCAGCTAGAAGATGCTGTTAACAAGAATTGTTAACAATAATCAAGCTAAAACATATTTGAGAAAAGTATGCTTTGTGATACATTACAGTTTGTATGTAATTGTTCTTGTTCACATGTTTACCAGCTTGTGATGTAATTTTTGCTTTGAGTAAGTCTCCAGGTTTTGTGGGAGATTCTGGTAGGCTCTGCTTTGTCCATGTGTGAGATTCAGGCCAGGCCTTGAAAGTGTTTGTCGTAAGTGAATTGTATTAAAAAAGACAGGCTCATAGGAATGCAACAGTAATAATATATTGCCTTTGGTACCACCTGATGTTCAGTGCCACTGGCCAACTGTGATATTTCTTAGTGAAGGATGGTTTTTTCCCTCAAGGCAATTTTTTACTTGCTTTTTTCTTTCCCTGTGGCTCCTTTCTGATTAATTTCCTGGATGGAGTGGGATCCTTCCTGGCTTTGGAGTTTGCTCCTCTCTTCTTTGTGCTTATTTACCTATTGTTTAGCAGTCTCTGTGCTGGCAACTTCTTGTCTTCCCATCTAGAGCCCTCTCTGGAAGTGGGATTTTAGTGAGTGGACGAGGCCCTAGACAGTAGCCCTCTTGTTTTATACAGAAAATGCCTTTGGAGACAGCAGTCTTCTCACTGTTTCCTCATAGCATTTTGTTTATTCCATGCTAAAACCTCCCAATTTTTTCCACTTTTTTTCATAGGTTGGGCCCTGTTGTCTTTCCCTACATGGACAAACTCCTTATATTAACATATGTTTTCTTCTTTGCTGGGTGCTGGGTAGTGTTTTTCCTTCCTTTCCTGCCCATTGGGATTTCTGAAGTTGCACAGTTCATATGAGGGCCACACACACAGGGAATAAGCCCACTGGGTCAGGCAGCCAGCAGGGATCTGAGGTGGAAAGCTCAATCACCAGGTATTTTGCCTTCAGAGTGAAGGGACTGGGGAGTGATGGCATGAGCGAGCAACCTGGAGAGTGGGCTGGGTGAGGCTAATGGAGGGGCAGGTAACCAGAGTGTGGGAGGTGAGGGTTTGGATGGGAAGAAACTGGCTGAGAAGGCAAAGGCTGGGGCAATGAACCCGAGTGGAGGCAGGCTGGCAGGGCTCAGCTTGCAGTGATGAGGAGTGAGATGGGAGCATTTCATGTAGTGGGGTGAAGTCATGTCCCTACCCTAGAGCCTGCATGTTTTGCATTCTTGCTTATTTCTGTTTCCCTACTGTCAGCAAACTCCTGTAAGGCCCACTGGCTAAACGGGTTTCACATCACTGTCTTCACTTAATGCCATCCTTCCCTGTGGGTCCAGGGATCCTGTGGAAAAAAACCCAAAACCTCATCACATGAGCATGCAATGAAAGGTTGTGTTGTGAAGGTGGTGTGGGGAGGGAGAAACTGAGATTCCGTGTTCATCCTTAATTCTGTCTTAATTTCTTGGATTGAGTCATATCAAAGGCTCTACTGAGTATACTCAAAGCACAGTTTTTTTTCTCCCATAGCAGCTGCTAATTTATCTCCATTTGGATGGGTTGTTAGAGAATGAGTGAAAGAGACCTTGGGTTACCCTGCTGCCCAGTGTGAAAGCAGTGTTTAGAGCATCCAGCAACAAGAGCTACCCAAAAAAACAACTCTTGAATACTTATGCACAAACAATTTTTTTTTTTTTTGCAACTGTTGAACTTCAACTTAGTTTTTCACCACAGCAATTGTACCTGCTATGTAAGTTTCAGCTCAAGCTGCCAGTCAGATGAAGCTCTAAACAAATGAGACTGGTTGTTGGAAGGAAGTAGAGTTTGTGGTAGGATTAATTAAAATTAGTGTTATCAGCGTAGCTGCACTCAGCCTTTCACCATATAGGTCAGCTCTCGCCGAAGCCTCAAGTTTCCCCTACAATGCAATAATTAACTCTTAATGTAGGTACTCTAAAAAACATTCCTTCCCCAGAGAACCATAACCCAGGTTTTTTTTCAAAGCACAGAATTAATTGTATCTCTTCACAGTATCTTTGAGGTGCTGTTATTTCTTTAAAATGCATTTACAGCATATTGTGATATGTCACACATCCTTTAAATATCCAATAGCTTTTTAACTTTTAAAAATCTATTTCACACTTAGTGGCATGTCTGTAATGCATTTTTCTGGAATGTGTGGCAGATGTCTGGGGAAACTGTGTTTTCTCCCATATGGGGGTTATTTTACTGGAAAATGAAAGAGGGTTGACACTTCATTTGATTTTCCTGAGCTGTCACATTAGGGATTCTCTGTCTGGGTGTGAGACATGAATCCAGATCATATGTAGACTGCACAAGGCAAGATGTGCTCCCTTCCCTGGGTGAAGAGGAACTTCCCATGGAAGAAGGTCTATAAAGGAGGAAATCAGGCTAGGGAGGTCTGCTCTAGGATATCCTGACTCATGGGACTTTTCAGCACACTCTGGAGATACAAAAATAGCATTAAGCGTGTACTTGGATCTTCCTCTGCGAGGAGGAAGAAGGTGGCAGCTTCGAGGTTACTCAAATCTTCAAGGAACTCCTGACACTTGTGACCCAGGTTCCTGAGCTAGTACTTGAGGGTTGTGTGTTGCTGGATTTGACTCCTAGGGAGGAGTCATAAATGCCAGGACTGCAGTCATTTTAGATATGTCAGGCCACCACTGAATGGCTGTGGTTTAGGGAATATGTAATCACTGTATTGGCCAAAAATATGTGTTTGCAGGGGCCTGATCTCTGTTTTGATTCCTCTTCCTCTCTACCCTTTTTGAATGCAGCTTTTTGTCCCCTTGTCCTTGTGCTATGGTGGATCACATCCTTGTATTTTCTGTTTTTCCTGTTCCCAGATGGAGCACCATGCTTGGGGCAGGCCCCTCTCTCATTTGTCCTGTAACATCAGAAGAGAGGCAGGGGATGGAAGTCAAGCAGAGGAACTGCTGCAAACTCCTTAAACTAATGCCTCTGCCAACATCTCCCCTTTGCTGAAACAGATGTAGAGGGGATAAATACCAGGTGTCTCTTGAAGAGTAGCTTGATGCGTCAGCAATCCCTATTTTGTCCTGTTGGGACAGAAAAATCTTTCTTCCAGCTTTACATTTCAAAAGATTGCCTGTGGCACTTGGCCCACCCTTCTTGCGCTCAACCTGGGAGTTTTGCTCCTCATTTTCTGCAGAATAAAAATGCCCAAGGCTTATTTGGCTGTAGTAGCAGCCAGAGTGTCCTCACTGCTGGTATGTGTGGGTACAGGCACGCTGCTCTCAAGGTGTTTCCAGGCAGAGTCTCCTAGGGACTGAGGAGCATAGCCCTGGGGTAAGCTGTCACTGAGGGCCTTGAGTGGGAAAACAGGAAGGTACTGGACATCACTTGAAATAAAGATGCCGGCTTCAGCATGGAGGTGAGGGGATTGGTGGCTGAATGACCTGGGATGTCCTCCACAGGACTGAGGATGTCTGTGATCCAATCAGTGGAAGCAAAGGTGACAGGTTAGACAGTTCTAGCAGCAGAGCACAAAAGTGATTGTTTCCTTCCCCAACCACTTGACTTCTCTGGGTACTTCTTGAGTGCGATTAAGCTGATTAATGTCATGCACTTGAGACTTTGGGAAATGCCATAGGTACAAGACATTCTTGTTTGTGTGTGTGAATGATTTCCTCCTCCATTGCTGTGACACCTCTCCACACTGGATGGAGGATTATTCCTTTCTGACGATTAATATTTTCATGGATTTTGGGTAGCTTTTTAGAAACAGAGAGACATTCCCAATAGACAATTTGATGCAAAGTCTTTACTTAATGGATTTAGTAGCTACACCTGGATTATTTCATCCCACTGAATGACCTCTTCTGAGACCCCGCCACTTTCCCCTAACAGCACTGAAGCTTTGTACTTATAGGCTTATCTCTGCACCTCTTCCCTACCAACTATGCTGCTTATGCTTGGTGCCCTCAGGCACTTAGCTACATACCTGTGCTTGGAAATTGTTTGGAGGCCTCACGCACTGTCAGAAGACTGTTATGTCTTAGTCTTTCCCCCTCACTCCCAACCAGTGCATGCTGAGATCCATCCTGGGAGATAAATTTCATGGAGCCAGTATGGCTCTCAGCAGAAATGTATGCAAGCAGCAGTCAGACCATCAAAATGCACTGAGAACTGGGCAGAAGAAAGTATAGGAACTGTTACTGTAGTGTATGTATTGCTTTTATACTATTAACTCTTATATTTATATACATACGCTATAAAGATATTTGACTAATAGTGATGCAATTACTACATAATAAATCATCTAAATAAATTCTTTATTACTCAAATTAATTTATATGCATATGTATAAATCAGAGATGTACTCACCATTCCTTTGCCATCCCTGAAAGATACAGGAGGATTAGAAGACATTTGCATTGATGAGACTTAAATAAATATTTGACCTACTGGTGAGTTCCACTGCAATTATTCCTGGAAGAGACTTCTACCTTCCCCTCTCCATGTGCCTAGGTGATGCCAGAGGGATATAGGGAAAAGAGGGACCCATTTCACTGGTGTTTAAAATCCTGAGGGGACATAAAAACTTTCTACAGGAAGCTGAAGATTTAAACTTGTGGTTACTGTTCAAATTGTAGAGGGAAGAGTGGAGGAGAGAATAGGTCATGGTGGAGGAAATCTAGAGGGCTTCTGTATTTTGGGGCATCTGGAGGTCACTGAGGGGGAGGGTAATGACTGAAATGAATCAGACAGTTAAAATCAATGAACTCCCAAATGTCATTCAAGTGTGTTGGAATCCCAACACACCAGTAAATCACCAGTGCAAGAAATCATGTTGATGGTGGAAGTGGAGCCCTCCTGGCTCTTTATTAGGCACCTACCTGTGGACTGACATATCCAGGCAGAAGGTGAGAGATGGGAGGTATGATTTGGTTGAAAAATTAGATGTGTTACAGGGACTGAAGTTCACACCCAGGCAATGGGCTGATAATGAGAGCCTGGGTTTGGTAGAGGTAGGCATGAGGCTGCCCCTACCTGCTGGCTGCATGCAAGGTGGGCTGAGCCTCCAAAGATGCTGGTGTCAGTGTAGGTAAGTGCTCAAGTGTTTGAGTCATGTGCTGTGGCATGACTGACACCACTCCACTGAGTTCTGTTTGTCAACACCAGTTCAGGGCCTCTTGGGTTTCTCAAAGCAGTGTGTAAATTTTAGAAGAGAGAACAAGCTCTCTCTTGCAAGACTCTGGTCACCTTCCTTGTCTAGGTCAGGCTGAATATACTATAAAAAGAACCTTTTTGCTGTTTTCATGCTTCTGTTTGAACCAGGTTCTTACTGAAAGAAGATGAAATCTAAGCTGGAAAGTTCAGTTTGAATTTCAGCTTCACTTAGCTTGTGCTTTGTTCAGATAAATTCTCCTTTCCCCCAAACACTTGTACCTCCCACTCCATCCCCCAGACAAGGAGGCAGCTGTTGAGTTGTCGTTTCTCTCTCTTTCACAAAGGCCCAGTGGGAAGAGGAGACAAAGCAGAACATCATCTGCCTTCTCCTCTGACGGCAGGCAGGGAGATGAGCTCCCAGAGGAACCTGTGCCTCGCTGCTGCCTGTACATTGGTGGGATGTTACTCTGTGGGGATGCTCATGCAGCAGGTCTTGCTGGAGGGAAAGAGGAGGAGGGTCCATGAGAGGAGGTGATAGCAAGTCAAAGTGTTGTGAAGATTTCCAGTTTGGGTACTTTACTAGTCCTCTGTGTATCTGTCTGTCTGAGAGAGAACTGCTAGGGAAGACCTCCTGGGATGGCCAGGCAGGCTGGAGCATGGAGACGGTGTGGGAAAGAGGACCTGAGGGATGAGAGGAAGAAGTGTGTTAGTGCTCCTAGGAGCTGGTATGTCTGTAAAGCTGATGTGTTGCCATGGTGTGCATGGCAGTGAAGCTCCCTTGTTGCTTTTTTAATTCCATTCAGGCAAAGAAGAATGGTGAGGAGATTAAAAACAACGCAGAGCAAAGGCATTCTGTGTTCTGCTGCAGTGTGCTCTCCTTGGCTTCTGCACTCTTCACCACCTGGGCTTCTCTACAACTCACTATCCCAAATGGATTGGGTCAAACAGATTCCCCGGTACCTGCTGCCCTAGGCAAATATAGTGCTTTCCCACATTGTGGGAACCTGGGAGAACATCTGCCACAGCTTCTGTGTGAACAATAAAGCAAAGGGTGAGAAGGGACCTTTCTGGGAAGCCAAGAGTGTGAGTGTGACACTGGAGGCAGCAGAACTGACGGCAATACTCCCACTACGGTAAATAGGAGCAGAACTGTGTTGGTGGAGGTCTGGTATTACTTAGCTTCCTCTTCAGTTGTTACTGAGTAGTTAATGGTCCTGTAGTGGAAATGTCAAAAGATCTTTGACTACAGGATATTATAGGTAACATGGAGTAGAGATTAATTAGCAAGCAAAAGACACAGGATGCCACTCTAACCCTGTCCGTCTTGCTTAGCTCTGTGTCTCCTCTCTAAGCTTTTCTTGCCATCATCCACCTCACACTGCTTTGTGACCTACCCACCTTGCGACCTCCTACCTGCTGGTGTCTTTGCTGTCCCTGCCTCGGCCCCTCAGCTGAGTAAGCCATGTTGTCTTTCATTGCAGGGTACTGGCGACCAGCCTCATCAAATCTCACTGCCTTCACCCCTTGCCCTTCAATATTTTGCTCACTCCAGTCCCTCTGATTGTAGCCCAATGTCTTGCCCTACTACCTGCCATGATCTTTTTGTTTCTGAGTTGCTGTGGTGCAGGAGTCCCCGGGCCAGGATGGCCCTTATTTGTCTGTACCTATTGTCGTCCTCCACGTGCAAAATGGCTTCCTTCTTTCATTCCCCTTATTTTGATGGGGAGACAGCTGGGTCACTACTCCTTCAGTATCTGTTGGGGGGAGGCAGTAATTTCTGAAGAAGAAACAGTGGTGATAGAGGAAGAAGCTGCTGCTGTTCTTCTACGTGGGGGTGACCATCCTGTGGTTCATGAGCAGCTCAGGTGAGGTGGGTTCCCTTCAGTGGCATGGAGCTGCCTCAGGGGCTCCTGAATGAGCCAAACCCCTGCTCCAGGAGGAAGCAACTCCAAATTGGTGAAGAAACAACCATGTTTCTCAGAGTACAGCATGTTGAGTCTCCTTGGTTTAATAAGCTGTTGCTTTTTCATGGAGATGTTCTCTGTCCATGCCAGGTCCCCTTTCATGATAGCCAGAAATACTCCTGTTTTAGCCAAAGGCACTTTCAGTGAAAAGAGACCTTTCACCTTTGTGCTGTCAGGGCTCAGTGACACTTTTGCTTGGTAAAATCTGGACTCAAGTCTTGTTAAAGTGACATCCCCCAGTGGAACTCTCCTAGTGTTTTGCCCCAGGCTGACTTCCACTTTGATCTCTGTCCCCCTTTCAGCTCTGTGGGATCCTCAGGCCTCCATGTAGCTTTGCCAATGGGTCACCCTACTTCACAGAGGGCTACCAGACTTCTTGTGCCTGCACTTGATTACTGATGGATTAATGGGTGTCTGAAGTGCCAGTTACTAATCCTAACCTCAGGTAATGTCTAATTAAGAAGGAAAATAAAGCTGAAAATTAATAGATGAGGAAATGAAGAGGCTTAAAGCTGAAGAAAAGGGAATTGTGAGGAAGAAACGTGAAAATTGTGAGGAAGAAATTCAGTTTGGGACTTGATTTCTCTGGAGACAGAGTAGAGAGAAGGAAAAATGAAAGGCTTAATAGGTAAGAGAGGAAGGGGTGGATTGAGTGGAAGGAACGTCAAAGGAGCCCTCATCTAGGCAGTCTGCCATGGGCCTGCTGAGATTTCAGCAGGGCCAGGCTGAAGCAGACATGAAGCAAAGTATTGAGAGTCTGAAGGCTGCATGAAATACTTAAGATGCTCCATCAAACGAACTTCTCAGTTGTGGTAAGATGCTGGGTGGGAGAGAACAAGAAAAATTTGGCTGATTAATAAGAAATAGAAAAACTATATTCTGACAACATGTAGCTGTTTCCTTTGTATCTCTCCTCTTATTTCTGGGGCCCTGGGCAGTGTGATCTAGTGAGTAGCATTCATGCAGGCTGAGAAGGGAGGGGGTTGGAACTACATGATCTTTAAGGTCCTTTCCATCTCAAGTCATTCTATGATCTTAATTTCTCCAAAGGTGAGATGCTGGACATAAGGACAGGTTTCTTCAACCTCTGAAGCTTTAGTTTGCTTTTGCTTTATATTTCCTCACTTTCTTCCTCTTTTCCCCATTCCCCAAACTGACAGCATCTGTCAGGCAGTAACCAACTTCAAACTAGCTGGGTCTTGCTCCCCTCTTCCTACTGCTGGGGTAGGATGTAGCCCCATCCCCTTTAGGCACAAATGTGTCTTTTTCCATGTTGCTTTGCTGAAGCTGGGACCAGCAGGTGGGGTGTCACCTCTCAGGCCTTTTTCTTCCCCCAGTCAGTGCCTGGTCCCTTTGGCATCTGCTCTTGGGAGTGGGATGACTTGACCTGTGTCCAGTTCAGCAAAACTTTGAGCTCAATTGAGGTGATGCAGGAGCAGAATCCACAAGGATTTCTCTGACCTTATCCCATGTTGGCTGGCAGAGGCAAAGCTCTTGAAGCGTAATGAGGGTCTCTGAGTGCCTAAGGATCCAGGCACTGGCATAGCCCAGGAGAAGTCAGAAAGCTCAACTGTCTCAACTCAATGAGTGTTGGACCAATGTGTACTAGCCTAGATATGAATACCATATCTGTCTAGATATGAATACCACTCTCACGTGCAATACCATCACCCTTTGCTTCTCCTGCTTCCCTTCCCTCCCCTCTGCGCAAGCAACAGAGAGGTACTGTCTTCAGACTGGATATGTGTAATCACCATGACCTAGTTTGGGAAC
Organism: Corapipo altera; assembly: GCF_003945725.1. Classification (NCBI taxonomy): domain Eukaryota; kingdom Metazoa; phylum Chordata; class Aves; order Passeriformes; family Pipridae; genus Corapipo; species Corapipo altera. The sequence continues at coordinate 16,758,947 of NW_020884873.1, forward strand.
TAAATCTAGAAGGGAGAGAAAACCATGCTTACTAAGTTAAAAAATGCAATAGATAACTACACTCGCTCGCCACTTCTTCCTCACTCCCCAATCCAGTGTTAACCAAAGCCTGATCTAAATTACTAAGTAAATTTATTTTAAAATTCTCAACACCTGTAGCAACTACTGTTTTCAAATGTAGAAAAGAAACCAGACTTAAATCTGAATCTTTTAGCTCTGGAGGCCTCATTCAGAGGTGACAGGTACTGCATCTTTCTTTTGTGGTCTTCCTGTGTGTGTCCTGCCTTCTGTTTGCTGCCTCTCCCTCCCAGTGAACCATGCTTGATTTTTCTAAGATAGTGGAATTGTCTGTTCTTCCTGCTGTCCCAGCTGAGGTCTGCAATTGACAGGTTAGCAAGCGCATGCTGGGGTTTTTTTGGAGGGGACCAAGAATGGAATGGAGGATAGGAAGTACATTTGTCATGGTTCATAAAGCAAATGAGCCTGGGACTGGTGTCCAAGTTTTCTTGATTCCTCTCTGTCTGACATCAGAAAATATCACAAGACACAGACAAACATTACTGTATTTAAAGGCAGAATGTGCTACAGGGTTATACCAGCATGAGTTAATGAAAGTGAAGGAATGAATAAAAAGTAAATGTTATCTCAGATGACAAAATAACAGGCTTTCATAATGAACTAGCGTCCCTCCCTAGGATGGATGGTTTCCAGTAAGCCTGAGCTGTTCTTTTCCATCCTTTGGTATTCACAGATGGAAAATGCTCAGAAAACCTTTTGGGTTTCTTTCCCCATCATTTTTATAATGGATGCCAGGTACTGAAAAGTGTGATTAAGGCTATTGATATAACATCCACAGTACAAGACAGCAGCATGTCATCCAATTTCTTCCAAAGATGTGAAACATGGATCTGCATTTGCAAGAGTAGTATGGCAGTTCACATCTGAGTAGATTACTCATGGGAAACTTGCATGTTGATGCTGTCTTTCTATAACCCTATATCAAGATTGATATCAAGCACTACCTTAGCTCTCCTCAAGTGTTATTATTCTTTGACTGTTCTCATTCCTCCCTCATTAGGAGGAATCCATGAAGGAGGAGTGAAAAATAAAGAAACCTGATTTGGCTCAGGAAGCCCTCGAGTTGAGAGCGGTTGGCAGCTGGAAAAGGACCTAAGAGAAGTGTTGTGCCTGCTCATCCCATTTTTACATACTTCCCTGGGCAACTGTGTTGTAGCCCAGTCTGGACAGATGTTTGGTCCAACTCGAGATGCTCATATCTATTTGTTTTTGTTATGCTCCTCTGACTGTTCCCCGACTCCTGTAGGCTTTCTGATAGTCTGTAAACTCTTACGTAACTTTTTTTTTTTTAGTATCCTTTGTGCTTAATCCTTATTGCCTTCCTCTTTCTTTCAAGGTATTTGTTCTTTTGATGGGTGTTCCCATTTGGAGAGGCATGGGACCTCCAGCTCTGGAGGGAACAGGAGTTACTCTACTCAACACCTTTTGGTGGGGATCTCTTTTTGATGATCCATATCTGTTGGGGTGTGGTTGGAGACTACTGTCTCAGCACCTGCTGGTGGCCACCCCCCCCATGTTTACCTGCTGACCAGAGCACTGAAGGAGCAGGCTGGTAAAATGTCCCTGCCCAGGCCCTGGGGTGTGCCATCTTCCACCCTTCCTGCTAAAAGCATATCGGGAGTAACAGCTCCCCCAGAGGAGAGAGGTGAATACGGGTTCTGACTCTGCTATGAAAACAGATGCATCACAGAGATGAGCTGTTTGCTTTGAGAGGATGGGGTGCTTCCCAAAGGGGATATTATCTCTCCCTTGGTTGGACAGGTTAGCCTGACTCTGATTAACCTGGACCCACTCAATTCTACTTCATGGTTTGCTTTACGTTCATCTTCCTCCTCTCCTCCTTGAGTGTATATGAGCCTTTGGTGTAAAAATTTAATTACAGTGACCTTTTCCTTCTAGGCTGTGATAATGACAGCCTCTAGTTACAAAGAAAGATCTAGACCAACTTTCTGACTAGTTGGAGGTTCAGCCATGTCTTGAAGATCATTTGAGGACGAACCTGTAGCACAGCAGTCACAGGCAATTCAACAGCCTGAGGCTGCAGAAGGAAAGCACTGGCTGGGCAGAAGTTTTCATTTCACTGCACAAAGGCCCAGACCTGTTGCATTACTCTTGTATTTCCCATTTGTGGCTTCAAACCAAATCTGCACTGTTTTCTGTACTCTCACAACAGCTCAAGCTCCCACAGGTTGAAGTTCGTATTTAGTCATAACACCAGTATTTGTCAGCAGGAGCTGCAGGTGATTTAAAGGGAACTGGTTTTGTTTCTGCTGTTGACTGGGTATTGGTGTGAGAGAAACAATTCTTATTTCTCACTTCTCTTTTAAAATCATATTCAGAATTAGTTAAGTTTTATTTTATATGAAATACTCCTCCTACCCTCACAGCCCCATGTTTCTTTTATAAAGGCTTTAGCTGCGGGGGCTGTTCCCATGCCTATTTCTTTAGACTCAGCATAGTATGTGGTTTTAAGACTGAGTAAGCAATTTTCTAAAGCCATGCTTAATTTCCAAGACTACAACAATTAAGTTACTGGAAGAATGAAGTAGTCTGAAAGGAAGGCACAAGAATTAATGAACTCAAGCTTTGATGGGCATCCAAGAAACAACCTTGTAAAGGACTGAGGGTCATGCAGGAGTGGTTATTCAACTTAATGAAAAGGGTGAGAAAATACTATTTGCCTGGGTGAAGTCCGCTTTCAAACCCTGGGAGCTGGTCCATGTTCACAGGTGTTATAATGACAGTAACACAGCCTAATGCTAATGGAGACAAAGATGATCAAGGCTTTGGAGGAGTGGATCATCAGTGGACCTGCTCCAACTTCTTAATAGAAGCACCCTGTGCATCTAAATAGGTTGAAAGGGAAAATGAAAAAATGTTTGGATACAGTAGTTTTGGAGGAATTCAGGGTGGATGGGTGCAGGACAGATGTTGAAGGGAGTGATTGATTAGAATTGGTTAAAAATGCCTAATTTGCCTAAAAGGTTGCTTAAAGAAAATGACAACTTGTAAAAATTCTCTCTAGCATTGAGCTAAATATTAGAGGGTGAAAATGATGGTTCAGCAGATGTTGAGAACACAGAGGGAGTTCAAGAGGTGGTTCACTTGCCAGTGGGTGGCTCAGCCTGATGGGCAATGGGGTAGGGACATTGTTGATTTATTTATTTAGCAGCTGTTTGAGCTCTCTCTTGTGGGTATTCCTGTCTGGGCAGAAGGTAAGTTGACTGTATGAGAGAACCCTGATTAGAAGACGAGGAAGGATGAATACTGTGTTCCTCAGAGAGGGATGTTTGTAGATAAAGCACTCAGGTGTATGTGCAACATTACCTTGAAGTATCTCATAGTAGAATATAAATGTATTTGCCTTCTTCCCAAATCACACTCTCCATCTGTTTTATGTTTTAGGTACCTTGGTTCTTATCTACTGTTTTATCATCTTGATAGCTCTTACCTTATTAAGTATGTCTGCTTCTATCCATCTGATCTCTTCATATCACCTCCCCAGGGTGCTCTCCTTTGTCTCTTACTGTTCTCAGTGAATCCTTTACCTGATGGTATTTTTTTCCCACCCCTCACTGATGCATTGCAACCTCAGTTGACATTTCTGCTTTCCTTTGGAGCAGTGGTGAGGAAGCACTGTTTGGATACTGGAAAGGGATTGAAAGTATACAGCGTGTAGCTGTAGTACCCTGAGGAGCTGGACATCTGGTGTTCCCTGCGTTGGGAACTGACCCCTCCAGGCTCCCTATGTAACTTAAGTCAGCTCTGACCTTTGGTGGCAAAGACAAAACAGACATGAAAACCTCCACTCTGTGTTCATGCAAGGAAGGAATTTATGGGGGTCAGAAGCTTCCCACAACGTGGCAGGTTATGCCCAGAAATATTGCAGTAGTGTGCCTTTTGCTCCTGCACTGGCTCTCCCTGGGCATCTCCTCTTCCAGGAGCTGGTGCACAAGAGCAGTTTGAATGGCAGCTAAGGGACAAGAAAACACTGAGTCCAATGGAGAGAGGGCTTGATGATGAGAGCAGAAGTTAAGGCAAACTCGAACAAGCAGAGATTAAAGCTGTCTGGAGCCTGAGGACAGATTGATATTTCCTAAGTGGAGTGGAACTCGCCAGAGGAATGTGAAGCTGGCAGGAGGGCAACTGATGATGGTGTTGCTCTGTAGAATGGTTTGCTATCCACCTGCAGCAGGGTTGGCTTGTCTGAGCAGCCAACCTCACCTCAGAGGCAGAGAGCAATCAGAGAGTCCTAGATGTCTCCAGCCTGAGCAGACCTCTTCTGCAGGGGCACCCCTCAGGAGAACTGCTAACAAGAACTGCTTGTATAGGAAAGGGCTTGTGGTTGGCTGCAACCTCATTGTGGAACATCTACAGGCTCGATAGTGTGTGTGCCCTAAGCACCCTGGTATTACAGTGGCTCTTGAGCTCGGGTGAGCACTGTGCTGGTAGACTTGAGTCACTTCAGAGAGCCTGATCCCCTGGGAGCAGGTTCATTTGGCTGAAAGTTGATTTCTCAGATTCAGACAGACCTGTCATGGGGGGGAAAATGTAGAGGAGAGCTAAGAAAATAAATATCTTCTGTGAGCTGTCTAGTTGCTGATATCCAAGGCAGGTGAGTTGGATGGCCTGTGGAGGTGCCTGTACCCCATCAATGACTAGAAAGGGAGCCTGATTTACCAACTCAAACTGCATCCCTACCTTCTTGTGGGCTCCCTGTCCACTGGCTGTAGAGACATGAGGGGAATCTGAATCAAGGTGTGTGTGTGCGAGAGCTATCTTTGGGAGACTGCTAATTGCTGCTTATAAGAAACAAGGGTTCTCTTTTGTCATTATCTGTGCTGAACGTGTATCATTTGGCTGTTATCCTGCTTTGCAGCAGGCAGCTCTGCTCTCATGGACTGCTAACAGCCATATTACATCCCTCTGTGCACATCAGTAATGGCACCCTGTCCTCATGGGGTGCTCTCATCAGGGGTGAGACTGGCATTTTGAGCACAGGCATCTGGGTGCTTTGCTCCCTGGTGTTGGTTTCTAGTAGATGATGGGGCTGTCAGTGGAGCAGTGGGTGTGAACATGTGGCTGCTCCTCAGGCGTACGGACGTGAGGAACTCTGACTCCTGAGCTCTTTCTGTCGCTGCCTTTTCTCTGCCTGCACTCCCCAGATTCTCTCTATTCTTTGCCTTGGCAGGAAGAGGTGTCCCAGTATGCTCAAGGCTTGAAAAAATGCAAGAAAAATTGGAAGTGTTTCAGCTTTTTTGTACATGTTTCAATTTTTCCTTGCAGTTTACAGTGCTAGACGCACTGGATCTTATTACATAAAGATGTTGTTTCTTGTCATTAATCCAAGGCACGGTGGCTGTTGGCACTTTCCTTCTAATTTGCAGATCTCCTTGGTGAATAGCTATCTCATGACACATACAGACACACTCTACGTTATCCCTATTGAGAGTATTTGCTCCTCAGCTCTAGGATCAAGGGAAATGTCCTTTCCTTTTTTGCTTTGTTTTATCCTCCTAATTTTATTCATGATATAAAAAACAACTCTGTCTGAAGCAATAGCAGCCCAGCAAAACCTGGACTACTCTTTTTGTGGAGCAAGACTTTCCAGATTTGCACATTCAGCTCAGGCAAGAGTTGCAGTGCTAAATTCTGGGTCCACTGGATTTGTGTATTGGACATACGGACTCAGTTTTATTTAGACATGCCACTTTAAAATACTGTGAGGATGGTTTTCCACGGAAAGAAAACAACCATCAGTGCTCAGCTGTTCATTCTCTTTTGACTTACTAGAATATGTCAGTATTAATGTTTTAACATTTCTTCCTTTTTGTCCAAATCAGGATGCAGAAAGCATCATTACAGCTTTTCTATGCACAAGCATGGTCTTTCAGTCAAGGATCTGACTAGTGCGTGAGCTGTTGTTGTGGCTTAACCCCAGCTGGCAACTAAGTACCAGGCAGCTGCTTGCTCACTCTCCCCCCAACTCAGGGGACTGGGGAGGAGAATCACAGAGGAGAGAGGTAGAACCTGTGGGTTGAGAAAGTAAAATATGATGATAATAATACTAATGTTATTAATTATCATAATAACAATAATTGTTATGAGAAGGAGAGAGAGGATTAATACCTGAAAGAAGCAAGCAATGCACAATACTACAGCTCACCTGCTGACCAATGCTCAGCCTGTCCCTGACCAGCAACTGGTGGCTCCTGACCAACTCCCTGCAGTTTATATACTGGGCATGATGTTCTATGGTATGGAATGTCCCTTTGGCCAGTTGGTCAGCTGTCCTGGCCATGTTCCCTCCTGGCTTCTTGTGAAGCTTCTCACTGGCAGAGCATGAGAAATGGAAAAGTCCTCGACTTAGGGTAAGACACTACCTAGCAACAACTATAACATCTGTGTTATTAACACGATTCTCATGCCAAATCCAAAACAGCACTGTACCATCTACTAGAAAGAAAATTGACTCTATTCCAGCCAAAACCAGGACAGCTGTCCTGCAGTGAAAGTTTAAGGCTGAAATCATCCAAATTCTTCCCTTACCTCCCCATGAGGTAAACCTCCTGCTTCTGGACTCCTCTATACTTCTTGCTCATTTGAAAATATGAATGATTGTGCTTCACCACCTGGGGAAGAAACTGAGACAAAGGGGAGGATGGAAATATGAGGAACAGTTGCAGAACCAAGTCTTCCACTGTTCACAAGTGCAGAATTAAGTTGGCCAGTGTCTTTTCTTACCTGTTCACAGATTGTATTTTTTCCCATCAGTCTCTTCTGTCAGGTGCTTAAAGGACGGTGTTCATTGAATGAGCAGCCAGATTATACTTTGTTTTCCTGTGTTTGTTCGATGCGTGGCTCTGGGCCTTATTGACAACACACTGTTTAAGTCCTGCTCTGAAGATGGGATTATTGATTTTCTCATAGTCTGTGGTTTGTTTTTTTTTTTTGGTCACAGTAGTATCTGAGTATTCATCACTATAGAGCCCAGATAGTTCACAAACGTTAATTTATCTTTACAACACTCTTGGGAGGAAAGAGTTTTTCTTGGCTCCCTGCTGATGCAGAGGGGATGGCAGTGGGCACAGCTGAAATCAGTAATTTTGAAATCCTAATTAGAGATACATGGGACTAAGCATTTTTCAGAGTCTGTGGAGTGTAGCACTTGCTGTGTTCAAGGCGTGGAGCCTTCAGATGCAGAAATGGGCTGTCAGGCATCCCTCAAGCTGGACTTGGGATTTCTGGTCTGCAGTGCATAATAAAAATAACAAAATTAGTGGCCACCTGCTTAAAGTGACTTATTTTAGAATCATAGAATCATTAAGGGTGGAAGAGACCTCCAAGGTCATCAAGTCCAACTTCTGACCAAACACTACCATGTCAACTACACTATAGCATTAAGTGCTATGTCCAGTTACTTCTTGAACGCTTGCAGAGATGGTGGCTCCACCACTTCCCTGGGCAGCCCACTCCAATGCTTAACCACCCTTTCAGTAAAAAAAGTCTTCCTGATGTCCAACCTGAACCTTCTCTGGTACAGCTTGAGGCCATGTTCTCTTGTCCTGTCACTAGTTGTCTGGGAGAAGAGGCTGACCCCTGCCTGGCTACACCCTCCTTTCAGGGATTTGTAGAGAGTGATAAGGTCTCCCCCGAGCCCCCTTTTCCCCAGACTAAATACCGCCAGCTTTATCAGCCACTCTTTATATGACTTAATTTCTAAACCCCTCACCAGCTTCATTCTACAGTCAAAGTTGGCATAAAGTCTTTCCAAGGTGCCCTTCTCATAGTATCAAAAGCCATTCCCAGAGGAGCAAGGACTTGGGCCTTGGGTCTTGATGCTTCTCACCACATTGGGATCATGTCAATGTTTTTCTCCAGGTGATGCCACGGCAGCTGCTCCCTCAGCTTGAAGTGGCATGAGACTCCTGGCTGTGTTGCTGTTGCTGAATTGCAGCAGGGCTGGAAGCTGCAGCTTCCTCCGGGACAGCTGATCAGTGGAATCTTGCCTTGGCACTTGGTGGGAGCATCCACCGATTAGTTGTTTTGGAGCCAAACACCTGTGTTAAACTCTTGCCAGTTTTGTAAGCAGGGAAATATGGGCTCTGCTTTTCCCATATGGGAAATACTTGGGAAATATGAGAATGTTCTGATAAGGTAAGTTTCCCATGTGAGAAATATGGTTCCTCTAAGGGAATCTCATGTTGGTCTAGCTACATGTTTGAACTTCTGACTGCTTTGTCTTGGGTATTTCAGGTAAATATTAATTATTTACTCTTTTGTACCTTTGTATTTTGATCTCTTTCGGAGAGCTTCTCATCAAAACTGTCTTTCAACAGAAAATTGTTTTCTCAATTTCGTCAAAGCTTTGCCATGGAAAGTGTCTTATTTTCACATAAAATGATTACTTGGGGCAACAAGCCTAACACCACAGGACCTGCGATGCTTGCTACAAGCCTTGAGTATCCAGGTTCTGGAGTATGTTCTGCCTTATTATAACAGAGCAGGTCAACTGCAAAGTATGACAGCAACCAGACACCTGTTCTTATGATGCCTGGCTGTCAAAATTTGCTGCTTCTGGTTGCCAAAATAGCTTCCCTTCTTTACAAAAGGGGTATGAACAGGGAGTCCAATGCAGAGAGAAAAATTTGAGCACTGACCAAGTGGCTAAGAGCTCCCCAGGGCAACATTTCAAACTTCAAACAGTTAATCTTTTTTCTGTAATTGGTATTTTCATTTAGTGCCAAAAGTACAGATTTTTCTGTGAGGAGGTGAGGAAATGTTTTTCTGACCTGCAGTATATAATTGCATAACTCTTGCAGGGCTAGCAGTTTTACTTTTTGACTTCCAGTTGTAATTGTTTGATCTCAGTTATACTGGATGATTGTCTAAATGATGGTTTTATATGTCATAGTAAAATTTTTGTTTATTTTGCCTCTCTTCCAGCATGAAGGTACATTTGATTTTTGCTTAGATTTGGATAACTGATGTCTTGTGGGGGATAAATGTACTTCTTTTTCTCCTTGTTGGCATCTGTAATAGGAAATCTAATCTTTCCATCGGTGTCTTTCTAGGATCCAGTGGAGATGGACAGAGGTGTTTATTGTCAATTTTAACTTATTTTAGTCATGTATATTTGCTGTCCAGTGGGATGTCTGGTTCTCTGTGTGCATCTTGATGAAGAGGTAAAAGGGTGAAATGAGTGTTTTAGTGTTATTCTGAAATTTCACAACTGAGAATTGCAACTCCTGTGTTTGTATTTGCAGAAAACTATCTATTGTGCTATTTGAGCTTTTCTTCCCATTGCAAAATTAAGCCATTGTTATCTGAATTTTTTTTTTCCCAAGGCAGTAGTGACCACCCTGAATTTGAGCAAGTGTCATCTTTCTTAGTGTTGCTGGAGTAATTGGTCTTGTTAAAAGAACATTCCCCTCACTGATTTCTTCCCTCAGTGGCCAACACCATCCCAATTTGCTTCTGCTGCAAACCATCTTTGGGAAACTGCTAATTGCTGCTTATATGAAACAAGGGTTCTCTTTTGTCATTCAACTTGAAATGCTGCACATCTGGATGTGGAGAGACAGATGCTTTGCTAAGGCTGTGCCATCGTTTGGAGGTAGCCACAAATTCTGATTGCCTGCACTTTGAACTGGCGTTACGTGTGGCACTGCAATAAAGCCATAAAGCATGTTGAGGACCAGAGCTGTTATGCTGGGCTCAGTGCCATGCTGGTGTGGTCACAGCTTCCTGCTGGTTTTGGGCACAAGTGTGGGGTGTGCACTGCTTGGTATGCGCATCACTTCTGTATGAAACTTCTCAGAGTTGAGCAAGAACAAGACCAGTGCAGGTTTTGGTCCTCACAAAGCTGTGAAAACATGCTTACGTAAGTGCTGTTGGTTCTGAGAAATGTAATGCGCGTACAAGTAATAAACCCTAAAATCCACCTTATGCTTTGGAGAATGCAGATGCAATTCTTGTTCCTTGGTTATAATGGTGCTGGTTTTCAAGACTTTACACTGAAATTGCTTGGAGGAGAAACTTCCTTTCAGATAGTAAGTTTTCTCATGAAAGCAGAGATGGCCAGTCGTAACACTTGGATGAGAACTGCGAGTCCAAGCATTGTTGTGAAAGTGCTTTCATTTCCTCTGTGGGAGAAGTTGGTCTACTGTGATCTGCATATTGAAGTATGTCGCTTTGGAGCAATGCTGGTGTGGTGTGCTCAGTTTTTTCATAAAATCACGGAATGGTTTGGCTTGGAAGGGACCTTGAAGCTCATCTAGTTCCAACCCCCTTGTCATGTGCAGAAACACTTTCTAGTAGACCAGGTTACTCAGAGTCCTGTCCAACCTGGCCTTCAACACTTCTGGGATGGGGCATCCACCACTTCTCTGGGCAACCTGTGCCAGTGTCTCAACACCCTGACAGCACAGATTTTCTTCCTAATATCTAATCTAAAGCTACCCTTTTCCAGTTTAAGGCCATTCCCACTTGTTCAATCACTACATGCCCTTGTAAAAAGTCCCTCTCCAGCTTTCTTCTAAAACCCCCTTTTGGATACTGAAGGGCTACAATAAGATCTCCTCAGAGCCTTCTCTTCTCTAGGCTGAACCACCTCAAATCTCTCAGCCTGTCTTCACAGGAGAGGTGCTCCAGCCCCCTGATCATCTTTGTACCCCTCCTCTGGACTCACTCCAACAGGTCCATGTTCTTATGTTGGGGGCCCCAGAGCTGTACACAGAACTCCTGGTGGGGTCTTACGAGAGGAGAGCAGAGGAGGACAATCCGTTTCCTCAACCTGGAATTTCCCCAGTTTGTATTCTACCTGGAAATAAAGGGAAACTTTTTGCTACCTCCAATGCATCACTACATAGTCACTTTTAGAAAAGCAAAGTGGATTTGATGGTGAAACAAGCTCCATCATCTTTTCAGCTTTGGCATCATATATTGTAGTCTAGGTGTTGCTCCAAAGCATGCTCTTAAGAGGAGCTCATAGCCATCTGTTTGATATTTATGAGATTTGTAATTTTAGATCAGGGAATTTATTATTCTGTATTAAAAGGTAGGCATAAAATAAACCAAGCTAAAGGGCATACAGCCTTTTGAAAGGTTTTCATCTAGTTAAAACTTTCTCTCTCTTTTCTATATAATACTATGTTTGAAAGCGAGATTACGAAACAACTGGATGTGATTTCTGTTGGCTCTATGCAGAGATTGCAATCCAAATGTAACTGGCTGTTGCTCTTGAAGGGGCAAAATGCCTTCTGCATCTTTTTTGGGGGAGTGGGGGGGAATTGCTGGCAGTACAGCTGACTTATTTAAGTAACAGTTTATAGTTGGCCTGTTGTTCAGTGTGTTTAACTGTTCTACACCCCTCAAAACAGCTGCTGGAGGCAAGCAATGTTCCGGAACTTTCCTGAAGTGGTTTTACTGCTTAATAGCAGATTTGCATTGTTTTTCATTAAATCTGTATCACTTACAAATCTTTGCGGATACATTTAGGTTCTGGTATGGCTGTTTCCCCATAGCTTTTATTTGTTAATTGTTGGGGTTTTTTTAAGCCACTGCAAGTTGAATTCTCTACAAAAGGGGGATGATCCAGGGCTTGGAAGTTGCTTGGCTTTTAGATGGACACAGGTAAAAAATCCTCCTCTGTCGTATTTGCCCGTATTTTATCAGGAGCTTATGTGCGTGCAAGTTTGTCCTTAGCTGGGCTCTTGAAATTAAGATGAATTGTCATTTATATGCAGAGATGAACTGTTTGCCCCGCAGAGAACAACACTAACAAATGTCCATATTGTTACCAAGGTACTGCTGTATCTCTAATCTCTGGCAGATGTGAAATGTATGCTTAAAGCTTTGCATATAAATATTTGTCCATTTGTATTAGCTTTTCTGTGCACGTGACCATGAAATAGGATTGCTTTCGTGTATAGATGCACACTCTGTACGCAAATATATCATGTGAAATACTCATTTCTTCACTTTAGTTTTTCGCATGGACAAGCACAGCTGTGATCAGCTCATAGCTCATGATTTTAGATGTGGGTTGCTTGAGCTGAATGCAGGGAAAGACTTAAAAGCCTGTTTGTGACTATTGCAGCACAAAACCACATGCAAGCATGCTGAGGTTCTCTGCATTTAATGAGGCATGTGAGTGGTTATCCAGTTTTCCCCTAAAATCCTCTCCCCCACAAGTGAAGGTTCAACACCTCTTGGGACCAGGAAATTTCACCCCTTTGTAGTTCGAAGATAAATGGATAAGTGAAGTATGCTAAGCTACAGCCGCTGAGATTTGTTACTGTAGCAGAATACTTTGTCTGTGACCTTCATCTGAAAAGGTGGGGTTGAGTGATGTTAGAGAACAGCAGAAAACTTGTCTTTGGAAACCTGTGCTATGGTTTGGAGTTGTGCAGTTGGCTGGCTTGCTGAAAGCTGCTTCATCCCAGGATTCTCAACTGTGGAGCGCAGATGCTTTTTTCTATTACAGTAGTGCTTTTTAATACATTTACTAGTTAATGCATGTATATTTGTAGCAAAGCTTCTCTGTAGAGTGCTCTTTACCACTTGTTATGTCATGTTGTTTATGGCAGAATCTAGCAGAAGTGGAATAACATGGGGAGAATTAGGCCCTGTTCTCTAATTGTTCCTTTAATGGATTACTCTAATTAGAAATGCATTACTTAATATTTAAAATGCACTAATTTGTAATTCTGTAATGATCTAAGTAGTTAGTCTTTGCAAGACCTGAAGAGGAGATTTAAAACCAGGTAGAGAGCTCTTCCACAACATCTGAACATGCACACCATCGCTAATTTAAGATTAATCCTTCCTTTTGGCAAAATGCTTGTATGTACCTGCATATATAATCTCCTGTGTCTCTTGCAAACTTGGCTTTTCTCTTCAGCAGTGGGTTTTCTCAGGCAATGTTCATACTTTATGGCTTTATATAAATCCTTTGTATTACTGGATAACCATTCTTAACGTGGCCTTCAGTAACAGCCATAGACTCTGGTTTTATGGGAAACTTTACTTTTTCTACAAATCTCCAGACTATTATGATTTTTGCATATTAGGTTAAATCCAGATTTTACCTCTGTCTCCTTAAGGAAAGTGTCTAAGTGTTTGCACCATCTGTCTCTTGAACCTCTTTTTGACAGAGGAGCAGAGGTCTCAAAGCAAAGCTATTACAGGGAAGTCATGTAGGCTTGAAAGGTCATACAAAGGCCTCTACAGCAGAAATTCTGCAGTGTGCACTCACTGTTTGTCAGATATCAGGGATTCCACGTGGCTGTTTAGCCTTGATACATGCATTCAAGGGAGACCCCGCTCCCTGCAGAGCCCCAGCCTGTGCCTTGGGAATTCGCTACTTGTCTGCATTCATGTTGAGTCCTGTCAACAGACGGAAATCCTCACCCCTCAGTTGCCCATGCACCTTGGAAGATGAATATTTGGCCACAGCGGAGATGAGATTTTCTTCCAGTTTATTTTTAAAAACTATTTTTCCTGGGTGCTCTACCTCTGAAATGGTTCTGACAGCTGGCATCCAGCCTGAAGGTTGCTTCTACCTCCTCTTCCTCCTGCTTGGAGTTTATTTTCCTGTCCCATCTGAATGACTCACCAGTGATTACCTTCCATCTTAATGCAGATCATGATGGGAGAGCAACTTGACAGAGGAGCTCTGTGTTTCTCTCCAGCACCTTAGAGGCAGCCATGCTGTACCAGAAGACACTTGCAGCCAAACTCCCTGTGTCTGGCACTGCAGTTAGGCAGGCCTTCAGCTACAATATCTGTGTGCACTGTATGGAGAGCTGTCACCATGTACCACTGTTGTTTTTTATTTTGTTTTTTCTTTTTGAGCAGGGTGGAAATAGTTATTTGCCCTTGTATGTCAAGTCCTGAATTATCAGCATACCTTGCCTTAGATTTCTCTGCATTTTCCTTAGCTATGCTATTTATTTTCTGGAATTAATCCTGCCCAGAACACCAGCATCTGGCATAACAAGTTAGAGCTCTGTCTCTATTCAGCTATACCTGCAATCATAAAACCATAGAATATCCTGGGTTGGAAGGGACCCACAAGGATCATTGAACTCCAACTCCTGAAGCAGTTTGTGCTGCGGTCAATGCAGTTAACAAAAGATGTGGATCATTATCCCGGTGCTGCTGAAGCATGCAGGAGGCTTTGTCTTTAGCTGTGATGTAACTTTGAAAAAGCATTTCTTGTGTGCAAGTGCTGATGACGTCATTGACTAAATGTGAAGTGTTTTCTAGCTTTTATTTTCCTGTTTGTGTAAGGCTTGTTACAGCTGTAGCAGAGGCATCAGAGGATCTTTCTTGGCAGTGATGAGATGTGGAGTTGGCTCTTTGTACTTCTGGTCTGAGGATCTGTGATTGTTGCTTTAGTTTTCTGCATCTCTCAGCCCTGGGGATTTCTCTGTCTTTTTTTCCAATGATGTCACCTGGAACAGCTCTTCTGCTGTCTCAAGTCTAAATTTGCATTTAATTGTAAAATTAATTTGCATTTCACAGAATCTGAAAAATCTCTCTGGCTTGGGTTAAGGTTAAATCAGCTTTTCACATGAGTCTGACTTGCTCAGTCCTTTTGTATTCTGTGTACAAGCCTAATCTTTTCATTAAAGAACTGTATTTCCTCAAACAGACATATTTAAGCTTGAAGTCTGTCATATGTGTCTACTGATTCATCTTTCCATTGGTGAAGATTAAAGGAGGAAGGTTCTACACCAGTAACTCTCTTGCATGGAAGAGATTCCTTGCCTTGGCATCTGTCTGTGCCCTGTGCATTGTTTTCTGTCATCCCCCCCTTCATCAAAAGCCTTGTATGCCTGCCATGCTTGGAGCCTGCTGCAAGGAGAAACTGTGTTGCTTGCCCTTAAAGGCTGTAGAGAAAGAGCCACCACCTCCATCCTAATTTCATACTGCTCCCTCAAATGCCATGTCTGCTGTGATTCCCTTGGTGGTTTGTGGTGGATTGAAGATACTGTCTTGCTCTCTCTTTTCTTTGTCGGTGCAGCACCTGGCATATAGGCCCTGACTCGACTGGGGCATGGAACCACTGCAGTTGTGCAAACAATCAGTAGCACCAATTGCAAGCTCTCAGCCAGCAGAGGAACATGTTGGAGCCAGCTGGCTAGGCAGAGGAAGGCTTTTTGTGACAAGAGTATCTAGAAACTGTGAGTCTATCCTGAGTCCCATCAGTACAGCTTTTGTGTCGCTGCCAGCTTTCTTTTAAATTTGTGTGGGCTCTTGGTACTTCTGACCTGTGGCATAGGAGGAGCTAATTTATTTTAGTCTGCTCATAGTCTTCATTATGTGCTGTCCCCAAAACTGGTGCTCTCCCTTCCTTGTGTCAGCGTGTCTCCAAATTAGGTCTGCACCTGTAGCAGAGCCAGCCCAGGGCCGTAGGGAGGGTGCTGCTCTCTTGATGCCAGATGGTCTCCATATGGAATGAGCTCCTCTAGCCTCACATCACCTCTGCCCAGACCTCATTGCTGACCAGTCACTGGCTGTGGGTCTCTCCCTACTTCCACCTCCCACCTCACTGGACAAGGACATGTACCAGACCTAGCACACATTGCCATTGCACCAAGTGTGACTGCCTGATCTTGCCGGGTGGCATCCAGTGGTATTGGGGGGACCTGCCCAGAGCAGCAGAAATGGTTTTACAGTATCTGGGTTAGACCCTTTGCTTTCTTACAGAAAATGTGTCCTCTCCCCCTTCTTCTCTTTTTTGCTCCCGGCTTTTGTGCTCACAGGTGTTTGCACTTTTCCCTTTCAGGCTATCTCCTCTTTTTGAAAGGAGCTAAAAAAAAAAAAGACCTTGTGAAACCTTTGCTCATAATTGACAGAGCTACCTCAACACTGAGGCACAGAGAGTGAACCTGCTTGAAGGAGGGAAAAACAAATGGTATTCCTGCTCATCTGAGAAACAAAATTATTATTTCTTTTTCTTCTTTTAATAAGTCTGTGTGAAATGAAAAGGGGTAAAGGTAAAACAGAACAGTTTAAATTCTGCACCAGGGAAGATCTTGATGTGTTCAGTCCCTGTGCACAGTGTATAATTAAACCCAAAATAGACCAGTGAACTGAGGGAGGGAGGTGGGCTACAAGACCAAGCAGGGAGGGGGCAGGGTTACTCACTTCAGAAACACTATCCAAAAATAAGTTTCCATTTCTTTCCTACTTAATTTGATAAATGGACTTGGTCTCATTTAATACCACTTCTGGTTTACTCTCTTTTCATCTTCATCTGCTCCCATTCTCTCTGCTATGTCACCATAACCAGTTTTTGGAAGCATACTGGGACATGATGTCCCCAACTGAGGCTGGATCTGCTGTGCCAAAGATGCATGTGCAGTGAAGGAGACCGGTGACTCTGTCTGGGGAGCACTGTGGGGTGTGGGCTGCAGGAACTCAATCTGTGTTGACTGAGCTTGTAGCTTTCTTCGTCTTCTAATTAGCCCAGACCGGAGCCTTTTTCTCTTTGTCCAAATATATTTCAATAACTTTTCTTCCATCCACTGCATGTCCATGACTTTTCACCAACCTTAAGTACTTTTTTTTTTTTGCTTCTGTGTCTTATTTAGCTTTAATGTCTCTTCACTTTCTTTTCTCTTTTTTCTCTTTGTTCTATTTGCACATCTTCCTGCTTCTTCTGTCTCTTTTTCTTCCCATTAGTGCTCTCTGTTGCTTTGTTTTTCTTTCATTGCATCACATTTTTCTAGGGCATCACACTTATAATATAGCCACAAGGTAAAGGCCAATGGGCTTGCTAAGGAAACTGCTTTGCAAGAAAGTGAGAAATTCAGGTTAATTGGATGCAATCAGGTCAAAATTTAGTTAATCTTTGAGTGGGTGGGTGTGTTAGCACAAGGCTGTGTATGCATGCCTGGTCTGGGGGCTGATCCAGGCATATTCGTTTCCAACTTTGTATGAATATGCACATTCCCTTGGAGACTGGAAGAGTGACGTGCATCTGGGGAAAATGACAGGAATACAAAAGTGACATCTCTTCATGTCACAGCAGAGAAATTTTTTCCTTCTCTGGCAAGAAAACAAGGCTGTCAATTCCTAGAGTAAGGGTAGCGATAGAACTGTAACCTAATAAACAAGAACGAAAGATCAAATGGAACATCCATCCTCAGGAAAGGATGCTCTGTGCGGAGGACAGAGGGACAATGCCTGTGTGAAGGGTGAATGGAGAGAAGATTCTCTCAGATATCTCTATTGATTTTTGTGTGTGATTAAGGAACAGGTTTTAGTTTTTCAAAACTGTCCCACTTTATTCAGCTGTTGAGATGTCCTTTGTACTTGAATGTCAGAAATAGGATTGGAAGGCTGAGGAAAATGGTGCTGTAGTTTTGAAGGGCAAAAAACCTCATTGAATCCTTCAGGGAGGATCCTTGGGAGGTCCCTCAGGAGTTCCATCTCCTGCTCAAAGCAGGGTCAGCATTGAACTCTGGCCAGGCTGCTCAGGGCTTTGTCCGGTTGGGTTTTGAAAACCTGAAAGTACAGAGTCTGCACCACACCTCTGGGCAATGACTGCTATAGCTGCACTACCTACATATGGAAAACTCTTTGCTTCTGTTTGATTTAAAGACTATTGTTTCTTTTTCTCCTGTTATGTATTGCAGTAAAGAGCCTGGCCTCATCTCCTTTAGTGTAATGGATATAGGGCTATTAGGTCCCTCACATCTTCTTTCTAGGCTGAACAAGCCCCTGTCCCTCGGCCTCTC
This sequence comes from Corapipo altera, assembly GCF_003945725.1. NCBI lineage: Eukaryota > Metazoa > Chordata > Aves > Passeriformes > Pipridae > Corapipo > Corapipo altera. Next base: position 16,776,778 of record NW_020884873.1, read on the forward strand.
CTCTCCCAGCTAAATATTCATGTATGGTCTAGTAAGTACCTTATGAAGGGAAATAAACACTTTCCTTAATCTACTGGTTACAGTCATGTGAATACAGCCCTGTGTGTTCTTAGCTGCCTGTGCTGCTGGGGTAGAGTACATACTCCTGAACTTTTCTTTGGTTTAAAGTATGCTGTCCAATTTGGCCAGTTGTGGAGCTGAGTGGGGATCACCCTGCTTGACAGTTGACTGCCACCCATCTTGGTCCCAAAGGGAAGAGACATGGCTCATTATTTCTGTTATGAATTTGGCATGTGGGAGAGACAGTCTCCTCAGGGTGGTAAGGACTCTGAAGGTAAGGTGGAACTGCTGACTTTGTCATCAGAAAAAAAAAAGGGAGAATTTGATAGTGGGTGGAAGCTATTGTAAAGGGATCTGCTGCTTGGATAAGGACAAGCTTGCCTCTTTTAGGAAAAGCAAACAAAAAACCCCACTTGTCATAATCATTCATTTAGAAATGCTGATGTTTTAAGCTTCTATCATTTAGCAGCATTAAATTAGACCCAATGGAAACAAAGCACTTTGAATTTCTATGGCGAGGTACTCATATGCAAGAACGTGTGCTGCCAGGTACTGCTAAAACACTAGGATCTTGTTTAGGTCTGGAAGGTAACTGTCATGTTGTCCATCTGTCACACAAGAAATCAGTTTAAATAATTTCAGTCCTCCAGCAGTCTTAGGCCTCTCTGAGTGTGGTCAAGGGCAGAAAACATGTCTGTGAAAGTGGTGCTCAAGTAATCTATTTGGACTCTGATGTGTACTTTAAATTCTGAGTCGCAGTGTGCTGTGGTAGACCTTTCCATTAACACATAAGACACTTTTCTTCATGCAAACAGGTGTCCTCACCTATGTGGTTTGATGTGACCACCGAACTATGGGTTCATGAAAATATAACCTCCAGTAGATTGTTCAAAAACTGTTTTCTTTCCAATGTTGGTTTTATATGACCATGTGGTTATGGGTTAGAATTATTCACTTGTACATCTTTGCATCTACACAGCTGTAATATAGTATTAATGAATTACATGGCATTCCCTAAGCAATTTGAATATTCAGAAATACAGTAGAAAATCAGCAAAAGGAGTAACAGATAATTTTTAAGGAGAGGCCATTCAGAACTGTAAACTGAGTCTTCTTTCTTTTGAATTTGGTTATAAATCATTCATGATTAGGGCCTGTAGGAGGATGCTAGAAAATGGAGATGTAGGAAACTTCTAGGAAGCTGAGAAGAGTGCACTGTCCTGATGTAACCTGAAATTAATAAAAACTTTGCTTCAAGCATGTGCTGTGTCCACATTTGGGGGAATCTCCAATGGAGCCAAGGATTTAATGTTGTAGCAGAAAAGGCCCCAGCTAGTCCAACTGATGGCCATGAACTGATGTTCACATGCTTAAAGTGATTTCCCTCTTGGGGTCTACATCAGAGGGCAGGGTTTGGATGATGGGAGAGCTTCTGGGCAAGTTGTGGTTTCAGGCTGGAGTAGGAGGTAGACTGGAGTGAATTGGACACCCTCAATGAGAAAGAAAGGTATATGGTGGCTCTTGGCTATCTGATGTGGCTGGTTGGCTTAGGAGCTTAGAGGCTGTCCATCTCCATGCTGCAAAGGAAAACACTCACTAGATACTTCAGGGCTGTGATGGACTTTGCTTTACAGAGTGTTTTAAGGTTGACTGTGTGGGTGATGGATTGTTGTTACTGGAGCCATTTTGGTAGCACTAGACCAGACAGCCCCAAAGCACCACCATTGAGTGTAAAGAGTAGAAGATCTTGGAGGCAGAGCCATGACTTCAGAGAGTAATGATCTGCAGCAGGAAACGGGTGCTGTGATTTCCTCTGCCTTTTGGCATCTCCTGCTCCATGTCCTGTTGACAGAGAGTCTGGACAGATTCCCTTATCCAGGATTGAGGTGACTGTATCATGGTGGGAGCTGAACTTTGCTGCTCAAGGAGTGGAGCCCTGGTACTCTCTGTGCCCTCCTAGTAGGGCTGTGAAGCCCCCAAGGAAGGCGGCAAAACGTAGACACAGAAAGACGCAGGCGATGCAGAAAGGCTGCATTGACAGGGGACTGTACCTTTTATCCTGTAGCTATCCAAAGCCAGCCTAGAGGCCCCTGGCTGAAACACGTTTGAATATCTTTATCTGTAGCACGCTAAACGCTTGTGATTAGTTTTAATTCTAGCTATTTTCAGCTATTAAAGTGCTGCTTTCTTTGCATGGCCTCGTGCTTCTAATTAGCCAAAGCAAACCCATATGCCACAAAATCCTTTCCTTCATCCAAAAGGAGGAGAGCGTTATCATTTCTGCCACAGCTCTTCTTTCAGACACACAAATCAGGACCCAGTAGCTGGGCAACCCCCAAAGCTGCCAGGAGCCTGTGCTGCTGCAGGCTGTTTCCTTGGCATAGGAAGGGAGGGGTGGAGGATCCCTTTTGCTGCATGTATCTGCTCTGTTCCATGGTGAGCATCACCTGGGATGGTGGGAACTGAGGGTCTGTGATGCACATGTGCCATCTCCCCTGGGCTGCTTGCTGTTGAGTGGCACATGTAGTGCCACGAGGCAGTGCCCACCCCGTTGCTCTAGTTGAAGTATCTTCACAGACCCCCCACCTGCTGTTCCTGTAGGTGCCCTCTCTCCTCCTTTCTCCTTTGCTGTAAGCACAGATTTTCAGATAAGTGATACAATATCATTATATTTTGTGAGCTATCTACCGTGCTAGCTGTATTCTCCAAACACAATAGCACAAATTACTTTACATAACAGAAGTAGGGAATTCAATAATAGCAACAGCGGAGGGAAGGGAGAAATCAACCACTGAAAAAATGAGAGAGATGTTTCCAGCTACGAGCTTTAATATTCACAGGAGTTAAATTCAATGTAAGGCAGATTTTTGTGCGCCAGTCCTGAAACAAGGGAAACAGTTTGGTAGAGAGTGACACGGGGGGGAAATCCAGGTGACTGTTTTGCCTGAAATGCAGTGCAGAAGGTAGGGACATGTGGAATGGCCTTAGGCTAGATGGGTACTCTATCTACAAGAACTGTCAGTGTATCTCTTCCTAAATCTGTAGTGTGATCAGGGTCACAGCTTTGTTTTACCCACCCTCCCCATTTTAGGGTCTTTTACCTTTTTTTTTCCCTTTGAGATGGTGACCAGCGCTGCCTGTAATAATCCCAGTTTGATCCCAACCCTGAACTATAGAGGTCTCAGCACAGTCTTTGTATGGCTTCATCCTGTTCCTCCTGTGTTCTGACATTAGTTATGTTGGGTTTTTGGGTTTGTTTTGTTGGTTTTGGTTTGTTTGTTTGTTTGTTTTTTTCCCCACAGCTGCACTGTAAGATGAGCTCAGCATTCAGCTGTTCCTATTGCCATCTCAATTCCTTTCTTTGGTAAGAGAGTTATTTCATAAATTTGAAAGATGTGTGAATAATGTACAGTTTTCTCCTTTTTAGAGGTATTATTTGCATTTAGCAACATTGAATATAACTTATTATCACATTGTCTCTTTGCTTAGGTTTCACTCAGGTTCTTCCTTCTTCCTTCTGGTCTTGGCTACCTCACATGACTTGGTGTTGTCTGCAATTTTGTCACTCACTGGGTGCCCTCATTTCCAGCTAACTGTGTTTAAATATAATGTGACACAACCTAGAAACAAATCTTTATCCATCACAAAATTCACTGCCATAGTAAGGATTTAAACACTGGGATATATACATTGACGGATTTTATTCGTTCACCAGCTTGTCGTGTTTGAAATATTCAGGGGATGGCAAGACACAATCTTCTTTAGAGTGTGTGTAAAAAAAAAAAAAAAAAGCACAGAGTTTGTCACGGCATATTCTTCCAGATGTTTAGATATTATACTTTTGGAGGTTATTTTATTCTAATTGCTGGACCTTAATTGAATAATTCCTTGTACAGAAACTTCTAGACTGGCTTCTGAGATGCTTTCCAGCTGAGACGTGTCACCTTGCTAATTCCCCAGTTTGGTTTATGCTACTGAATTGTTAAGTGGTGGAGTTCCTGCATGCTGCAAGTCACTTAGAGATCATTGGTGTAATATTTGGGAGTAGCAGCTTTTTGCATTTTACCATATTGGTTTCTTCCTGAGCTGCTTCTCCTCCTGGCCTCTCAATCTTCACAGGTACTGTTTCACTTTTAGTGCAGAAAAGAATGGAAAAGAGGCCACAATTTTTTAAAATGGGTAATGTTAAACTAGTTTCTTCTAAATGCACTGGAGATTAATGAAGCTATTCAAATGCAAGAAAGATGACAGTTTTTCCTTGTACAACATGAACAGTAAGAGAGTGATACTGGGGGCATGGTCAAGTAAAGTGGGACTTGAGGCAAAATAGGGAAATGGGTCAGGATAAGAAGAAATAAAAGTGTGGATGAAGGTTGCAGTGAAAGCAGACTTGAAAACTGTAATGATGATTAATTAGACTCCTCTCTAAATAACTGCTTTCACCTGTACATCTAAAAGCCATTCAGATGTGCAGCACACCTTTAGAGAGTCCTACAGATAATAAAGGTAAGTAAATTAGCTATGAAGTTGCAAATCAAAGTATCGGAGGAAAAGTTCAATGCAGTCTTGAACTGCACTGTTAATGTTATTACGACTGTTATTTTTAGCTCTGTTCTCTAAGGAAATGAAGTGGAGGTGATCAATGTACCCCTGTAAGAACCTTTTGGCCGATTTGAGTCTCAGGTAGGTGGGTGGGTGGAGGAGAACAGTCCTACTAATGCTCTCACCAAAGGAAGGACGGGCAGGGCAGAGCAGAGATCTCATATATTCTGCTTGGTACACCAACTGCTGAGAGGCAATGAGCACATGGGCAGTCAGCCTGCCATGCCTGATGGCCAACCAGCACTTGTGCAGTGCAGGTGCAGCCATGGTGGCTGCTGCCACTTGTTCTGCTGGTAGGGCACGCTGTGCTGAGTAGGTTGCAATGGTGGGAACAAGGAATGGACCCAGGCATAGTGGCAAACTGTTGAGGAGATGTTGGGAACACTGGGAGAAAGTAAAACACTGTGGTGTGATGCAGAGTGCACAGAGTTGTATGACAAGTTGACCTGGGATGTGCTGGAAGGTGGGGAAACCCAAAGAGGATGAAGGAAGTAGTTTTGTGAGCAGGATAACTAATGATGCCTCATGTTTGTATCCCATCCCTTGAAACCCACTCTCTCTGAAGTAAGAAGGGTCACCCCCTGAAGCACTGGGAAAGAAACCTGTTCCTGAAAAGGGGACTTTTGGAGGGATAAGACATAAATCATAAAAGAAGCTTAAATTCTGCAGCTCAGAGCACCTTGCTCTCACTAGGATCCTAGTAGGATCAGGAACTGGTTGTGGTAAACCTTGTATAATCATAGGAGGAGAAAATGGTCCCTGCTTTAAAGAGTTTGTTTAGGTGTACAATAAGACATCATACTGTAGACCTGGCATGTAGTTCTTTTTCCTGTGTGATTGTTAAGTACTCTGGGCTCTGGGGGGATTTTGAAAAAAGTAAAATGGGAAGAGCAGTGAAAGAGAAAACAAGGAAAATACCAAAGGATCTGGAAGGATTGCTGGTGTTTTTGTTGGTGGTTTGTTTGGTTTTTTTCCTATCAGGAGAGATTGAAAGTTCCACTTGTGGGTTGTTTGACTTAGCAACGAGTCAAAGGGAAACCTGGAAGGAATTTAGAACAATGGAAAAAGTTTCTGTGCCAGGGATAGAGAGAAGGCTGTAGAAATGCTAAAGGCTTACGGTGGAGGAAGGGACAAAATATTTTGAATATTGTAAAGAGCTTCATGCCTGTGAAGGTGTTAAGCTGATGAATGCCCCATGGCTTGTGACACTTGCAACTCAGCTCAAATGCACTTCAAACTGTGTTGCTAGGATCCTTCCAGTCAGAGCCCAGAGAAAAGGCCTGGCATGTGACTGTCACTGCTGACTCACATATTTCTAGGGAGAGAAGCATCAGCTCAAGCACAAAATTAAGAAGGACCATGGCAATTACTAATCAATCAGACTGGAAACCCTATCACTGTTTCCCTGGTTCTAGCCAAACCCTACAGGCCTCAAGAGTGTCCTAGATTTTACTGGTTTATCAGGAGTGATAAAGGCCTGAAGCATCCCTATCCACGGTGGCAGCAGTCCCTAGTATTGCTGCAGTCTAAGAGGGACCATTTATGGTTTCCTTTTAAAAAGGGGATCAGAAGGCCACAGCAGGCAAGAGTGTGTATGAAGATAGCTCTGCAGAAAAGGAGTTACCTACAAAAAGAGGAAGAGCAGCTGCATAAGGAAAAATGAGGAGAAGCTGGGGAGGAACAAGAGATGTCAATGCTGAATTCCAGAAGGATGGAGCAGCTCAACATTTAAGGCTGTGTTAAGGTCAAAGAGAATGAGTGAAGAGAAAATCTATGGTTTGCAAAAGATGAGATTATTAGCTATCCCAGGCAATTCCACTGCTCTGTCAGAGCCTGATCTAAAAACAGGCTGGATTTTTACTGTGTAAAAAAAAAAAAGGGGGGGGGCCCCCCCCCCCCCCCCGACCCCCCCCTTCCCTGAGAAGAGAGAGGGCTGCAAAGTCACAATATGTCAGGGCAAAGGTGGAATTGTGCAGGGAATATATGTAGTGACATGTAGCAAGGTGGCAGGAGAGTCATGGAGGAGAAGAAATTTGGAATTGTTACACTGGGTCATGGAAGTGGGAGGGAGGTGAAAGGAGTAGGAGGTGGTGCAAAAGGAACAAGAGATGAGGAATACCCTGAGTGATGTGAGAAGGAATAAATAATATCCTGGGAGCAGTAAAAAGCAGCAGCAGGGAGCAACATTATTGAGACTTAGACCACTGAAAGAAAATTACATGCTCTAGCTGCTCCTAATACACGTGTGTAAGCTGCAATCCTGCATATATACACTCTTTCAGTGATAAGGAAATGAGTAGCAAATTAATTAGGAATTGGGAGCACTGTCCAGATTGTCTGGCAATACATAAAGAAAAGATTGTCAAGTGCCACGCCTGAAAAAGAGCTTGGAACACAGAGAAGGCTTGGGCATTTGGCAGTCAGGCTAACTGAGCTAGATAAAGCACTGCAAAAAAAATTTGGCTGGCAAACCAAACTACTTATTCTGAAACTGGCTTGTGTCTCTTCAGCATTTCTCAGTGCAATACCATCTTGTAGCTGTATTTCTCTGGACACTGAGTTAAGCAGACATTCCTCTGCCTGTTTACCTTACAGAAGAAGCTATGAAGAGGATAAGGATATTAAGCATCTCTAGTGTTGGGTTAAGTCTGATATGTTGGTCTGGCTTTTCTCTGACAGTGAATGGTGGGGAAGGTAACAGCTGCCTGAAAGGTGTCTCTACATTCTGGACTGTTAACTGGCATGCAGTTTGTACTAATGCAAACAATTGTTTTTATAAATTGAAAATGGGGTGTTAAGGAGGGTTTGCTTGATCTGATCTATGAAGGTCTGACTCAAAATGATGGGAGCAAACTGATCCTGGAAGGAGAAAAAACCCCAGTTGATCATCACAGAAGTTAATGCTGATGCCCACTTATCTGCTGCCACTCATAGCTGCCCCTCACTTGCTCCATGCTCCAGCTTGGAGATGAAACCTGCTGCTTGTCTGCCTATGACTCCAATATGCTTAGGTACTTAAAAAAATCAAGAGTAAATTTGATTGCCTTGATTATAAATGTCATCCAGCTCAGATGAAAGAGGAATGGCTGAGCTGGGGCTGGTCCAGTACATAACTGCTGGTGATTAAGCACAGCAGGGAGCACCTCACAAGAAAGTGTCCAGACCTTGCTGTAGACAAGTGTGGATTTATCCCATGTGTATGGGTTAGAAATTGGTATAAGTGCTGGGGCTTTGAGTCTCTCTAATGATAATTCTGCATTTGGTTTTATCTTCCCATGGATTACTTAGTTTGTATTGAATTAAGGTCTTGCTACCTTCTGTGGCAGTGAGTTCTGTTGTTTAATCATATCTAGAAATTGGGGGCAGGGAAGGGTAGGGGGAGGAGCAGAACAAAATTTCATATCTGACAGCTTTGGATTTGCTATCTTCTAGTGACACTGAGTATCCTCTTGGCCCTGCTCTGGGGGCGCAGAATGAGCTCAGGACCAAAAAGGATGACTGGAATTGTCTTACCAAGCACCCTGCAGTCGTGAGCCACTGTGCTGTTAAGTCCAGAATGAGCTGCCAAAAACATAATCTCCTATGTTAGAGGCTGTGAAATATTTTTGTGTGCTTTACAGCAGATGTAGGACCAACCTACTAGCAAATCAAAAATCTTGAACAGTAATATATTGTGGTGGTAGCCCTGCCTGGCAGGAATCCAGGGTATTGCTAATGTAGTTGGTGCTTGTAGTGGGGAGGAGGATTTACTTGGTAAAAGGGACCAGAAACCAACCCAAACCTTCCACTACTTGGAGACAACAGTATTCCTAGGCTGTCCATTGCTTCTTTCACCTTTCTCTGAACACCACCACCTCTCCCTAGGTTCTGCAAAAGCTTGCAACCTGAGATGACTAGTCCTACCTATTGCTGTCTGTGGCTTTCCTCTTTTCAGTCCTTCTGTAACTGGAGACCTTGCCTGATGGCACTGTGCTTGGCTGAGGAGTGCTGAGTTGGTTACAGGGACCCCACTCGTGTGCATAGGCTGCTGCTGCTCAAAATCCTGTGAGATGACTTGTAGCAGCCTGAATGTTGGTTTTCCAAGAAAATCAGTTTGTTTTTATTGACAGTCACTTACCATTGTATTAGCCATCCAACTTACTTTGGTTAAGACTCAGTCCAACACCCAAGACTCCTCTCTGGTCTTGAGAGGCTGTTTTGAACTATCCAAAATAACTTGTATCCTCTGCAGACTGTGACGTGACCAAGAGGTTTCTTCCCACATCACTTATATATTATTCAAACCATCTACACAGCACTTGCTTCTTTTACTCCGAACTAATGTCCTTCTGAATGACTCCTGCTGTGCTCCAAACACTCTTCTAAAATCTAGTGTAATTCCTTACATCTCTTCATTCACTACCTCCTCCTAGGATATTGTACTTAATTACATTGTGAACCCTATTACTTAAGGGCTCAGATATTGTCACTTCTTGAATTAGCTCCTGCATGCTGCTGAAATTAAGTCAGGAATATCTGCTTTTGCTTGTGGGTGCTCAAATTAGCTGTTCCAAGCAGCAATTGTTTAAAGCGCTGAGGAGCTGTTGTGTCCTTTGTGCCAGCTTACAGGTGAATTTCCTCATCTTCATTTTATTTAAACTGTGTATTTCTTTCAAAACTGTACACCAGTTGTCTTTAGCTAGAGCCCTAATGATAGATGTGCAGCATGGAATTATAAATGTATTGCAACTCCTGGGGTTGTTAATTCACGCAGAGTTGATGGTATGATCTTCTGCACGTAGTTTTCCCCCTTTAGAGTTTTAAGGTTTCTGAGTTAAATCCACAGAGGTATCAAAAAGACTTCATTCTTCCTCCAACCCTTTGGCTTCAACGCACTTTGCTATGTAACTTGCAGCCAGGTATTATAATTTGGCTTTTTAGTGTTCCACCAAGTTTCTGTCATTCATAGTGTATTAGTCATCATCCATTGCCAGGATTTCTTGTTCACCTTAAAATCAGCCCATTTCAAAATGTTTAAAGCTAGGCTTGAAGGGGAGAGAGGGGAGTAAAGGAACAAAAATGAGGCACTAGTAGAAATTCTAATGTTAAACCTTCCTCCCTTATTTAAGTCTGTGTAAGATGTTACTTGTCTGTCTTTCCTGCTTGTCTCCTCTGAAACTGTGTGAGTTGCTGAGGGAATGTGATTTCTGGCCTTCGATTTGCCAACTAACTGGTTTATGTTTTTTTATCTGCTGTAATGAAAGCAAGCAAATTGGAGTCAGCAGGTGAGAAAGGACTGTCAGTAATTCCCTTGCTTCACTCTGCTGTATAAACCTGATAGGTTTAAGGGGCTGAGGGCTATGAGGCTTGGTTCTCTGCCCCTATTAGCATGATACAAGGTGCTGGGAGCAAGGCTGCTAGCTCCAGGGTATGAAAAATGAGTGCAATCTCCTGCCCCATACCACTGCAAGCCTCCCATGTCCTTCTGGCTTGGCCCTTCCCTGAAGGTGAAGGCAGGCACTGCAAAGGGGCTAAGCCCAGTTTGGAGAACAGGATTGGGTGTCCTGGGGAATGTGGTTGGCTTCCTCCTGGGTGGGGGGCACACAGCATAGGCTGTGAGATTATGCTGATTCTTTGCTGTAGGGCTCTGCAGGGAAGGGGCTGAGGGGATCTCCTGCAGATTAATCCGGTTAAACCATTCTTCACAGGGCAGATAATCTGTGTCAGCATTTGTGAGTTCAGACCCACTGACGAAAGTTACTCTGCAGCCAGCTGGGAGCTGGATAAATAGAGCAGATACTGCTGAATGTGATGACTTTCAGCACTCTGTGCAAACATCTGAAAGCCCAAAAAAAGAAGCTCAGTGGAGAAAAAGGGGCCAAAGTTGAATGTTTGAATCTGTCCAGATGTGCGTAGTGTCTCAGATGAACACAGGGAACAGCATATGAGTTCCCGTTGATGCTCTGGAGAACTTTGCCCTGGAACTGGTTTCAGATGGAAATTGTTGATTCAGTGAAATCAGCATTAATTTAATGTCACCCTTCTACCCCCTAGAAACTATGTGCATGTTTTAATCAGCTCAGTGTGTTTCCTTTGGCTTTATATGCTAATGTAAAAGTCAACATGGTGATAGTCAAAACCCTTAGGTCAAAACAATGTACTTCAAACAAGTCAAAGCAAAATGTATTTTTGAATATATTGTTTTGGTCATTGCAAATTAAGACGACACAGGCTTACAGCACATGGCATGACATTTGGCTTCCAACAACCTATTAGGAATCTGTGGCCTTAATGTCCAAACAAACTCAATGTTCGGTTTGTTTCTCTTATTTTTAATAGTTTAGTTTTGATAGTGGCTGTGGGGCTGACAGCTCTGAAGAACGAGCCTTAATGCATTTCTGCAAAGCATTTCTTTAAAGCTTGATGCGTCCTGGCAACTCCTCTGTTTCTGAAGCTATCTTTTATAATTTTTCTTTCAAAGCTTGTAATGTTTCACTACATATGTCAAAGCACAAGTTTAGCTGCGACGTGGACAGTGGGGTCTGCAATGCAGCCCATGTGGTTTCCCACACGTTGCTGGCTCTGAGCCCACCCCCTGTGCAGGCTTGGAGGGTTTGTACTGTACTCAGAATGCCTGTGACAGCCCATCCAGACTGCACAAATGAGAAGAGGCAGTGCAGGGCTGAGAGTGCAGCACTTGGGCTGGCACAGAAACTTACTGTGGGCACTGGGCTTTGCAGAAGGGTTAAGGATGAAGCCCAGGAAGGATAGTGGCTTTTGGATTCCTGTTCAACCCACCTGTCCAAGACATTTGCTCTGCTTTCAGTTGGTTTTGGATAGTAATCTGCTTGCAAGCTTATGTTAGAACTGGGACAACCCTGCAGGAAACAAGGAAGAGATGAGTCCCAAAGGGAGAGCTTCCTGCTTGTCCTCCTGCCATCCCTGCAAGAAGGGAGGAGGCAGGAGTAAGCATTCCTAGTCCTCCTTGCTCTTTTGTTAACTGTTTCTCAGGACAGGTGAGCAAGCAAGGGCCTGTGTTGGATACTAGGCAGGAGACAGGGCTGCTGCCTTCCGCCTTCATCACGGCATGGAGAAAGGGGTGAGATACAGGACCACACATGTCAGTTGTCCTTGCTGGGCATAAGCAAAAGTATATCTCACCAGACATCATGACAGCATGAGCTTGTTCCTATAGAACAGAGCCTGCACCACCCCTACTCTCATATCCTCCCCCATCCCACAGCAACGTGGGGCAGTGGGGGGAAACAGAATACAAGCTCCCTTCCAGAGCTAGAGTGCTGCAGGGAGATGTACAAGTAATGGAAATCGAAATGCAAATTCTTTTCTGAGTGGAGAAAAGGCCCCCATAAATCAAGAGTGACAAGAACACAAAGACACCATCAGGATGCATTTGCACAATCAAGGGATGTTTCATATATCTGAGAGAACGAAGGCACAACCTCCACTCCTGAAATAAACCAAATCCATTTTTTTCTCATCAGTGAAGCAGTCTGAAATTCCCTGTTTGAAGATCAACAAAAAAACAGAAAGGAGATTTGAGCTAAATTTTACTCAGACATGGCATGTTTTCTAATCCAGACAGGAAAACATTTGTTTTAAAGGGTCAGTGAAAAATAAACAGTTCTTCCCTTCCTACACATCCAGCAACATTACAGGGATCTGCATTTCTTTTTTTTTCCTCTAGATTTGATCATCTAATAATAAATAGTACTGCTGCTGAGAATGATGATATAATTGTGTAGTCTAGAAACAGAGTAACCTCACGGCAAAGAAAAAGAGCAAAAATGCTTGAACAGAGACACTGTCCACAGGATACCAGCAAAACAAGCCTGGCAGCATAGAGAGCTCTTTCCAAGGCTTGCTCATACAACCACAGCTAAATGTTTCACCAGCCTGTGCATAGGTCTAGGCGAGCTGGAGGTGCTGCTATAGCAAGAGGTGGAAGTTTTAATCTGAAATCAGAAGTGACATTGCTGAGTGATGGAATTTGATCGTGCAAGCCCTGCCCTGGATTTTGGCTTCTCTCTTCATTACTCTGTCACAAGCACCAAATCCATCCATCTTTTACTGTAGTAACTGATAAAACCCCTGTGTCTCACTATGTTTCATGTTAGACTTGAGACAGGTCTTTTCAGGCTTACCAACCAGCTTTCCTAACCAGACAATATGTGCTGGGTGTTTGTCTACTTCCATTTAAACATTCTTGCGGAGCCCAGCTCCCACGGGTGAGATATCTTTATCCCAGCCTTGCTATGAGGTCGCTTTTTCTGCAGTTTTTAGTGTGTCTCAAAACCAGGTTGATTGTCCAACATTATCTCTGCATTGCAGAAAATGTGATTATTTATGTGCAAGTGGTCTAATAAATCAACTGTAACAAATTTGAGCTCTGCTTTTGACTATAATTGTGTGGTCCTGTCCCACATGTAGCATTGGATTACACTTGAAAGACTGAAGCAGTTGCCATCTTCTGTTCCCCTGGTTTAAGGCTGGATTGGATGAGGCCCTGAGCAACCCAATCAAGTCGGTGGTATCCCTGCCCATGGCAGGGGGGTTGGAACTTACATGATCTTTAAGGTCCCTTCCAACCCAAACAGTCAACCAAGATATGACACTATGTTGACAGGTAAATGGGTGTAGAGTTCCACTGACTGATGGAGTCACAGACAATTCCTGCCCCTGTACAAATAATAGGACCTAGCTGGAAAGCCACTGAGTGGTAAGCACTGGAGTTGTCCTAGTTTCTATTTCCTTCAGCTGAGCCACCATTCTCTGCTATTCCAGCTGTAGAATGGGGATTAGGCAGACAGGCTTTATTGATGTGATTTGGAATGGATTAAAACTTACAATTGAATTATGCAGGTTCTGTGTTAATAAAACCTTTCCATCACAGCATCACATCCTCTAAAGTGCATTAAAAAGTGGCTGCATTATGAAGGGCTTGGGGAATTCAGATCTGTTCTCCTGCAGCTGTTTTTCTGTCCCTGCCAGGGTCAGGTGTGTAATGTGCCGTCAGCTTCCATCTGCTGGGGCCGGAAAGAAGCATCTCTGTTCCTAAAAGATAGCCCATGATAACTTTCTCCAACGCTAAACTGCTTTTTTTACTTTTTTTGAGCCATTTCAAAACTAGAAGGGAAGCAGAAGGACTGCTAGAATGTGGGAGGCTCCTTCCTATGCAAGGGTGATTCCCCCTGGATCAGGAGCAAAACTGGTTGCATTTCCATAGGAATGATATGTTTCATGGGTTCCTGTTCTTCTCTGCCCTGATCACTTTATCCCAGTTTTGTGCTGTGTCTCACTAGCCTACTGGTAGAACTGTCAGTGAGGACAGTGTTCTGGGAGGAGAAACAAGAAGCAAAAACCTGACCCAGAGTGGCCACAGTGTCTGGAGGGAAAGGGAATGTGTTAGTTCTACTCTTGCCCCAAACAAGCAAACAAACCTGAACATGCATGTCCGTGCTGGTCCCGCTTTATGCATTATGTACCAAAATAAATATGAATCGCCAAATTTATGTGCTATTGAGATTAGAGGTGCAGTAGCTAAGATTTGATGGAGTCTGGGAAGGGGAGCTGGAAATGGTTGCCTGACCTTAACTCAAGCTGTCAAGGCTTAATCTGTGTTTGGAGAAATTCTCTAGGCTGTGGGCTGACAGATGGACCCTGTCTGTGTAGTGTGGAGGATTTTGCTGGCTTCAGTGCCTTTGTTTTGGACCTGGATGGTGATAGTTACAGGAAAAGGTGCTAAAGGATCACAGCAGCTCCTTATGCAGAGCACAGGGTTTCAGTGCAATGAGGAGAGAGAATAATGATTTCTTATTTCTCTGTTTCTTTTAAACTAGGGTTAATTGGGAAACGTGGGGGAATTCTCAAACATGGGAAGAAAAGGCCTTCTTAAGAGATTTTTTTCCAAATAGGTATGAGTGGTTTAAAATTGAGGATTTTGACAAAGTGAATGTATCATCAAAACACCTGGGCTTTCTATGTGAAGAAACAAAACACTTGATAGATCATTGAATCACCTGAATGTACATGACTCCCCAGTGAAAGAGCTCTATCAGCTGGTGATTGTCCTTTGTATGTGGTCTCTATCCTTGCATGTGTTACACATGCCTGGGCATACTTCCTTTGAAAAACTGTAATGCAGCAGCCTGTAACGGGCCATTAGTCTGTGAGGTTTTTTTAATGCACTTTCAAACAAAACCCTGTCAGGCAGCATATGGGAACCTGAAAGAAAGAGTGTGAGAGAGAAGTGTGACTGCTAACAGGAGAGGAAAGGATCAGCTGTGTGTGTGGAGTCTTCATGGAAATGGTCTTAAAGCCCAGCGAGACAGATAGGACCAGTAAAAGCTTTGTACATGACAGTGCAGCCTGTCATGACAATTGCCACTTGGAAACTTACAGCTCTGTGAGGCTGAAAAGTTGTTGTTGTTTTTTTTTTTTTTTTTGAAGAGTTGCTAGCACTAATTATCCTGGAGAAATGAAGCTAGATTTAAAAAAAAAATAATAATAATAGGGGTCACCATGCACAAAATACTAGCACAAATTTGATTTTCCTTTGTACCCTCCTCCCCAGTTTTAGTGGCAGGTGGGTGGGAAGGGTGCAGAGTGAGGGAGAGCAGTGTGGGGGAAATTGCTTTATCAGCCTGGTGCAGCATGCAGGGGTTTGAGTGCATGGCTCGCTCCTGACCTGGCACACTGTGGCTGCCCTGGCCCCTATCACTCCCTGGCAAGAGTCCCTTACCCCACAGGACCACAGGAACTCAGCTATCTTGCTGTTGGCTGATGATTTGTCATCCTCCTTGATGGCAGAGGGGTTGGGAATAGAACTGGCTTTAGGGACAGGCTGTTCTTTCTGGGAAAGTGATGGGAGCTCTTTTGTGGTTGCTTTTTGAGATTTACTGTGGGTTCACAGTGACTGTCTCCTCCAGGCGTGCCAAGACTGTTTTTACTATCCTGACCTACGCTCTGGTTTTTCTTTTCCTTCCACTCACTGTCATAAATATGAAAGCTTTTTAAATGTGATGAAGCTAAGTGGGCGCTCAAAGCGTGCCTAAGAGGAGGCTGTGCTTTACATGTTGTGGAGGCGCAGATGCCTCCTGCTTCAGCTTCCTGCCATAGGAACAGGTATGGCAACTGCTTACAGAAAAATTTGGTGATGCAGAGGAGTTTTCTCCTTTTTCAAAGAGGTGCTATGATGGGACCATCCTTTTGACTCCTTACTGATAAATGGTCATTGCAGCTATTTGAGGGAAAATGTTTCTGACCCTTATCTGACTCAGACCAAAACAGACATCCTTCCTACACAGCACGGCATCCCATGGGAATGGGCATGTGAAGCAGTGTGTGTTCTGGCAGCAAAATCGGTAGGTGCTTGGGACACAGGTCCCAGCAATGACTTCTCAGCCCTCAGGCCTCTATCTGCATCCTGACTCTCCAAGAAAACTCTTCTGCTTTTTTTTTCACGTTCCTTTTCAAGTCCTGTCATTGCTGAGTTGTCATTTCCAGATAAGCTGAAATGGGACAGGCCAAGGGCTGTGCTCTACTTCTGCTTGGAGAAGCACATGTGGTCAGCAGAGTTATTAGACATGCAACTAGACAAAGGGACTTCTTCCCTCCAACTCCCAACTTTCCTCTCCAGAACTCCCATCCTTGCTGATTGTGATGAGGAGGATGAATTTGCTACTGTCAGTTTGCATCTGTGCTGTTTTCCCAGTCAGGTGTCATTCTGAGTTTAAGAGATGTTGGCTTTGCAGTAGTGCAGACAGCTTCTGGTTTGCCTTTGACAGTCACTATATTGACTGTGTAAGCTGAGCAGGTGTGATGTGCAAACAGGTTATGAGGGGAGGAGATAATTCTGTTGTCTGCCATGCAGACAGCTGGATGTGTGATGGCCATAAGATGTGTAAAGTAATTTGCCTTCTTGATACAAGGGTCTCAAATCACACAAGGTATATGAGTACATTAGAGACAACTATGAAGGATGCTGTGGTTATGGTATAGCTTAGTGTCAGGCATATAAGAATCTACAGGAAGTAAGTCTTAAAATGTAAGGGTAGATTATTAGCAAGAAAGCCTAAAGCTAAAGCTTCTATGATAAGTCTTTTCTAGTACACCTCTGGGTCTAAGTCTGATTGTATCTGGACAGGAAGAATCATTGTCAGCTGAAAAAAAAGATTATGTAGAGAGGATGAGCTTTGTTAAGTCACTGCTAAATCTGTTTGAAAAAGGATACTGCATGTAAGGGTTTGGAGAATAAATTTGCAGAAGTTGATGGGTCTGCCAGCTGCAGGTACCCTGAGTCTAGTAGTAGCTGGTGTGTTGTCTTGGAGAACAGCACACAAAGCTACTGCTCCTGATGGACCCTTTGACAGAGCTGCACTGGGCATGAATCAGCCATTCTAATCTACAAGGAATGAATTTATCATGTATATCTGGTCCCTGGTGACAATGTCTCATCTTGCTCAGCTGGACAGGTTATCAATAATTTGGTGTCTCTTTGCCTTGGTGATCTACTGATTCAGGGGCTGAAATGTCTGCATCATGATGCAGCCTTCCCTGCAGTAGACCTTTTCAGGCTGCTGAGACCCTACTTGAACCCTCCTCTGGGGTAGGGGATGATGACTGGGTTTTGTACTCTGCTCACCACCATTATGTCCTAGCTGTGTCCTAGCAAAACAATCATCTTTATTCCATCTTCATGGCAAAGTCTCTTTATTGCTATAAGTGAAAGGGAAGCATTCTGCTGGAACTTACATAGTTAAGTATCATAGAATAGTTTGAGTTGAAAGGGACCTCATATCTCATCTTGTTCCAACACCTCTGCCATAGGCAGGGACACCTTTCACTAGATGAGGTTGCTCAGAGCCTCCTCTAACTTGTCCTTGAAGACTTCCAGGTTTGGGAGTCCTTCTCTGAGCAACCAGTTCCAGTGCCTCACCATCCTCAATAAAATCATAGAATGGTTCAGGTTGGAAGGGATCTTAAAGATCATCTAGTTTCAACCTGCCTGCTGTGGGAAGGGATACCTTTGCAGTGGGCAGTATTGAATCATTATGTACTATGGAGAGGAGGCAGGAATCTGAGGATAACTGACTAGGGAAGGTAATGGAACCTGTGGGACACAATGGAAATGCATGGATCCTTTGGTGCTCAGTAATTAATGTGACAGAAGATGGATGTCTGTGAGACAGCGAAGAGCAATCCAATAAGGGAGCAGCTCCTGCAGAATCACACAGAATTGGGGATGGTTGTTAAAAGTTAAAACAAAGCCAATAGGCTCATAAGAGTCTCTGAAGAGAGAAAGGGAAATACTTGGCATGGCTGGATAGGATGGGGTAATGGGCTAAGCTGCAACTGGTATGTCCAAAATGAAATGGGTTTAGCACACATCCATAGTTTGTGACTGGAAACAGCAGGGAAAAATAATTTAGACTGTAAATAAGAGGAAAAAGCATGTATTTCCAGAGGCTGTCAAAAACTCTAGAATAAATAGGGTGTGAAGTTGAATCTATATGAAAACAAATAGGTCAGAAGAATATAAATGTGGTACCAGTCCTAAATCTGAAGAGAGATGATGAATACAACAGGCAGAAAGACATCAAAGAGGCAGCAGAACTCTGCTATACTGATGATGGAGACTTTAGCTAGCCTGTGCTATTAGAAACACACTGTGTAGGAGCTGCCTTTTCCAGAGATGACCATTCTGCAGTCAACATGTTGATAACTTGTGCTTACACAGGATGATACAGCATGCTTTTATTAAAGAAACCTGGAGTGCCCTTGGGAGGTATCAAATTCTTTGGCAGATGGAAAAAGAGAAAGGTGTGTTGGGTTTTAGACTGGCTTTAGTGTTACATTATCATAACTATCTATGGGCTGAATTTTATCTTGAGGTCCCAGTGAAGGTATCAATGGAAGACGGAGGTAGAGAACTTAGGTATTCTGACTCTTGCTTGTCCATCCACTGCACACCTGAACAGCCAGAGACCTCTCTGGGCTCTAGGGGGTCCTACACTTACGGTAATCTATATGCAGTACATTACTTGCCTCTACAAAGTGGAATTTGGACACTTTTCCCATTGTTCTCAGGAAAGATCTATGGGAGAGCCATTGTCCCTGTGAGCACTGTCCTTATCAAATGGAGTTGTAATTGAGATAGAAAATGATCTTAGGTCAAAGATGCTGGAAAAGAATTTGGGAGACTCTTGCTCAGTTTCCAGCTGTGTCCCACGTCTCCTGTCTGCCCTTGGGTAAATGCACTCATTTCTCTGTGCTCTTGCTTCTTGTGTGCAAAGCAGGGATCATAATGCATCGTTAGTCTGTCCTGTTCAGTTAGATTAAAAACTCTTTGGAGCGGGCAGCATGTTATACTGCATGTTTATGTAACATTTTGCATAATTTGATCTTGGCTACCATCATCTAGGACACGTGGAGATACCTCATAAATAATACTAATAACATTTTAATATTGATAATGCTTAGCACACTCACAGCATTTAACTTCCCCCTAAAACAGCACTCAATACTGTCGACATCACAGTGATTGAGCATGAGTCACGTTGGCTCCTTTCCCTGGCATGGTGCAATCTGTCAACTAGCCAGAAAGCTGAGGTCTTCAGTGAAAATGTACTGGGTGTCAGGAACACCTGAATCTTAATGCAGTCCCAGGCAGTGACTTACTGTGTCGTTGCTGGGTAATGTTTTTGGTTTGTTTTTTTTTAAAGTGAACTCTGATTTTTGCCATCTGACTTGAGATGTTAGGAACCAGGTGTTGGAGCTTCACGAATCCTGTTGGCTGTATTAGAAATTACACGTATTACACACTCCTGAAAATCAGTCTCTGTGAAGCTCGTGCATTGGAAAACCCAAACCAGGGGACACTTAAAAAAACCTATTTGTCTCCTGTTTGCCTTCTTATCAGTAACAAAGGTGAAGTATTTATGCACTTTAAGGGATATATGTGCTAATTTAGTGAATTTAATGAAAGTTTACACTTTCCTTCCTTTTGGAAGGAAAGCACTATACAATTTAGGTAATCTCATTTTCACTGACTGCTCTTTGTTGCAGGATATAAGAGGAGGGATGGAAGAGAAAGAGACCAGATGTACAAAGAGTGCTGACACATCTGCTCATCCACCACAGGGTCCCTTTTCCTACTCAGATGAGAAGCTTAAATAATGAAAATCATTCCTATCCTTCGCAGGTATCTCTGTCACACAGATAAAACAGGACCTTCCTTTTCAGGAGTCCATCCATAGTCCATTTGTGTCCTCGAGGAGGTTCCAGCAGCTGCTGTGATCCTGCATGCTGGCTGAAGCTCCTAGCTTCTAGTTATCTGCTGAGACAGATTGGCTCAGTCATTTGCAATCAGTCTTTTCTCCAGGCACGTGTGCTGTGGGCCATCAGTGCCAATTTTTGCAGCATATTCTGGGAACCAGGGTAGAGGGGCCAGCTACAAGCCTTCAAAAAATAAAAACTGTTAGGGGAAAAATGTGCATTCAAAATATGGGGTGGTGGCAAGTTAAATTCTGAAAATTGTTTAAATTACAGCTAATAATGAAAAAAACAACAGGAGCTCATACCCAGCTTTCTGTTATTGCCCTATGTTTTGCTTAGACTGTATGCAATTTCTTCTGAGTGACCTTACTGAGCACTCCCTACACTTCTGAATTAATCTTTATTTACTTTGCTGCAAAGCTTTGTCACCACATGACTTTCTTTTCTGTACTGAAGCACTCATCAGAAAAGCCTGCTAAGCCAAGCAGCAAGCATAGGATTTAGTGAGGCTGTATCCACTGAAAACATCACCTAGCTGGGAGAAGGGAGAAAGGCAAAGTGGCTTTATGTCCCTCCAATGCAGTACTGCTAAGGGAGTCAGTGTACCCTCTAGGATAATTTAGCCTTGGAAATGGGTCGTCTGGGGGAGCAAGGTGCTCACTTCCACCTCCTTCACCAACTGATGTGCTGGGGTACAGGGTACTGCCATGACACTTGCAGAGAGCAGAGCCCCTGTGCAGAAGGGCACACACACCTCTTAAAACTGTGAGAAGATCCATAACCTGTCCTTTGTACTTTCATTGTCATCTTCACGTTCCTGTAAGGCAAGATGGCCTTTTATTAAAGGTGCTCTGTACTCCCTTCAGAGATATTTGAGTTGTACGTCACTGTAAGCTCAGCTTGAACTCGTGTGACATTTGACAAGGATAGGTGGGAAGTTGTAGAGAGTGGAAAAAGTAATGTTTAACATCTGAAGACTAGTATGGACTAGAAAGACAGCAATTATGAACAGAGAGATGAGTGCAAGAAAAAGGAACAGGAACACAATGAGTGTTAAGTGGGCTTTAGACCTTCAGTGCTGGAGAGGCTTCTGCTGCTCTTTTCCCTTTCCATAGAAACAGCTTCTTATTCAAAGACAAATGTTTCCATTATTCCTTGTATTTGCAGTAAAGTTCAGTATCCAGGACCATATCTGTCTGCCCTCTACCTGTCTGTCCATCTAGTCTTGGGGAGGTGACTCCCAGTCCTCCAAACCTGGGCAGTTGACAGGCAGCTGCACAGCAGCACCTGTTTCAGGAGGTTCTTTGGAATATCTTCATGCCCCACAGATCGTTTCCCAAGGCCCACTAAGCCTTAAACCCACAACAAGAGAACAAACTCCATATCTATAAAGCATCAAAAAGTAAGATGAGAAGATAACCTTTTACTGGGAAGGTGAAAGTTGTGCTGGAAATGGAAAGAATTGACCTTGTTTTACATGGTGTAGGGCACTTTACAACCAACTGTCCTTATTCCACGTGTGTCCTCTTTGCACTTGTTTGAGTTTTTGAGCTACCAGAGATCATCTTGTAGGTTTGAGGGGGACAGTGTGGTCTCACCAATGTCAGTGGGGAGGCAGGGATCTGTATGCTGTAAAAGGTCTCAGAATGTTCCTCTGCATTCTTAAGGACCTGCATGTCTTCTAAAACATGGGCCTTTGTTCTTTGTTCCTGAAGAAACACTTATTCCCCTCTTTAAGCTGTTTCATTCCAAATATTTAAACATTTCTTTTTGGTAGAGTGGGGAAAGAGAGACCCAGAAAGCAGAAGAGAGATACCAAGGCAGAAGAAAAAAACCCAGACAAACCAGAAAACATTAGGAGCAATAAGGAGGTATAAAAGCAAGGCTTTCCTTTTTTTCTCTCTCTTCCCTGCCCTCCTAAATCCATCATCACTAGTCCTTTCCTCTCCCTTTCTTGAAGTTGGGTCACACAAACACTGCTATTATGGGGCTGTATTTATTTAGTGGTTATGTCTAGTGGGCCCAGTCAAGATAAGGACCCCATTCAAACCTATCATGACATGAAGGCAAAAGAAGGAACTTCAGTACTGCCAAATGTCAGGACTGTTGCTTTAGTTTGACAAATGCTAAGGAAGACTTACACAACTTTGGATGGGGTGACTGGGAGGCAGGGCAATGAAGTGGAGGGAGGATTGGGAGATATTTTGACTTTTTTTTTTTTTTTTTCCTTTCAATACACTGTTTTTACATTTCGGAAGGAAATTTCCACCAAGTAAGCTTGACCACATCCAGATTAAATCTGACAAAAAGTCAACGCTCATCCCAACCTCCATGGCTCAGGCTCTGGTTTAAGAATGGTAACTCCACCAGTCTCTCTGATCATGTCACTTTCTGGGATGATATATGATGGGGCATATATATATATATATATATCAGAGCATTCAGCTGCACAGTTCAAATTCAGATTTTGTCACTCTGGAGCTCATTACTAATTCAAATCACTCCTGGACTGCAAACTCCCTTCTGTTTTGGCTGCCAACTTCAGCTCTTCTCTAGAGCAGAGGTCCAACTGAGTCCAAAATCAAAGACTAACTCTTCTAAGATCTGTATTTTGCCACTGATGCCAGCAGAGAATTGCCTCTGTTAGGTGAAATATCAGTAAACAGTAAGGATTTTAAAGTTTGGACCCTGGTTTTGTAGTTCAGGGGGTTTCCTCAGGTGGTCCTTCTCTGATATCTGTTACCCCTACAGCTCCATCTGCAGCAGGAAGCAACTGCTAAAACTGCCACTTTGACTAGGAGATTTTGGAGCAAAATTCTTTCACTTGTCATATAGCACAATAATGTTCCAAGCTGCAGTCCTACTGCCTCATACTGTGACCTTGTTGAAGCTCCTAATGTGAAGCTGGGTCAGGTTTTGGATGGCAGTCTCCAAGGCAGAGCCAGAATGCTGCAGGAGGCACCATTTGGGAGTCAGCGGGAGGTGTGATTCCTCAAGTCAGTCTTGAACCGGTTCCACAGCATGGTGGAGTATTGCTTTCCTGGCAAGAAAGACAGGCAGCCACAATCCCAGCCATCTGAGGATATTAAAAACCTTTTCTCCAGGAACAGTCATTACCTCTAATACCCTGCTTAAGTTTAAATTTGGGTAATTACTTTCTTCTGACCTAAAAAAAGATTCTTGGGTGGTTTTTTTTCTAGGTACTATATTTTTTCCATGCTTTCTACAGTAAACAGCTCTGTAGGAATGATACACACTGTTAAACAGATGCTCTGTTGTACCCTGAAAGCTAAATGCAATTTGGAGGTGGGTCATTATCAGTCAAGAAGCTCTGGGGCTCAGCTGCTACAGGCAGGAGGTAATCATTAATAGCAGGACTGTGTAGCAGCATTGATGAAGATGCATGGCATTTTTGAGATATTTGAATAATTAGCAGTGGATCTGCATAACTCTTCTGAGAAAAACACCAGGTTGCTTTAGAAGACCAAGGTATATCCATTCAGGTACCGTGATAGCCAGCCAGAATTCTTGGTGTAACTTGTGCTGGTTTTAGTACCAGTGAGTCCTGGAGTCATTGTGGTGAAGAGCATCTTAAAGAAGCCTTGCTTTCTCCCTGCAACCTCCCATTTGATTAGGGGCCTGCTGTGGCCTGTTGTGGCCCTACACTAGGTCAGAGATCTCCCATTGTCTTCCTGTTTCTGGAATATCTGAAGACTTGTCTCATTGTGTTAATACATCTGTTTATTTGTTCTTCAGATTTCTTCTGAGATTCTTAATGTTTATTGTATGTTTTTCCTGACAGAAATTTTTTTCTATTTTTTATTTTACTGGACTTGAGATTTTAATGGATGCAGTTAGAATATCTGAGTAAATCATTATGTAAAGAGTTTTAAGAGAGGAGAGATTTGCTTCATTTTGTTTCCCTAATAATAAAAAAAACCCTAACAAAACTTTTCAAAGGCCATCTTCAACCTTGCCTAACTCTGCAGGGGAATATGATGTGGTGCATAAGAAACAACTGACTTTAATTCAAATAAAACTTAGAGCCTAATGAAAACTAAGCTATGCAGCCAAAAACCATTATAGCCTCATGAAGGACCCACTTTCTGAGCAGTCCTTGGAAGTTAGATCAGAGAGGCTGACCTATGGTGCTCTGTTTTGTTGGTGTTTATCTGATTTAACATGGATACAACAGTCTTTCTATTTTCTAATGAATCTGTTCTTGACAGAAAGTCCCTTCCAAATGGCAGAAACATAAAAGCATTGCCAAACATTTAAAATCTCCATACTGCCTCACAGTAACATAATCACAAGTTATTTAAACCTTCCCTAGTGCCTCTCATGCAGCCGGATGTGCCTGTCTCGTATTGGCCTCTTTAGCCACCAGCGCGCTTGTAACAAACATGGGTAGAGCCCTTCCCAAATTTTCGTTCATGAAGCCTGGCCATGAAAAGTGCCTCTCAAATCAACATATAAGTCTTGCTGTGGTTGGCAGCATTAAAGTCCTTTCTTTGGTATCAATATTATTGAAGACTTGAAGACCTTAGTGATGCATATGGCAGGTGTCTAAAGTTCAGGTGCTCCTCTTTTATGAGAGGAGTGTGTAAATGATGATGTGATGAAAGCAAACATGTACAAGATTATGTGACATGGGAACACCTAGAGCATGTCTACCTCGAGTGCTTGCAAAAAGGCTTTATAAATTGCCCCTTGTGGTTTGGCCACCATGAAACCCCACAGCATTGTAATGCTGGATGTTGGCATTTAATTTCCAGTGGACTCAGAACTCAAAACCAGTCTTCTATGTAGGTCAAAAAACTCCAACCTTTTTCTGTAATGCTTTGTTCTAAAAAAGACAAAGACGAAATGCTCCAGTCTTTCCAAAATAGGATTTTTAAAGCTTTTTGTTCTGAGAAATGTTTTGATTGTTTTGATCTATTTGAACACAAACACATTTTGAGAGGTATTTTTCTTTGAGTGAACATTAAGTGTTACATTCAACTTTTTCTAGTGAGTTAGCTTAGCAGATTGAGGCTGAAGAGAAAGAACCCTGTTGATTCTGTCAGCTTGTTTTGTAGAAAAAGACAATGAAACTCCTATGTATCAGCATAGAAAGAAAAAAACCACAAAAGCTAAGTGGTAATAAGAAAAAGTAGGAAGGGGCAAAAAATGAAACTTGCCTGCGAGAGCATTTGCAAAAGACAACAGCAATGAGGTAGAGAAAATGAGCACCCCTTTCCTTGGAGCTACTTGTTTCTCTGATCTTTATAAAAAAATCACTCCTTCCACTCTAAACATCAACTGTCCTGCTGCAGGTACAGCATCCTCCTGGCTCCTTGCAGGACAGTCACAAAGCAGGTGAGGAAAGTAGGGAAGGAACACAGCTCTGTCCTTAGCTCATTTCAAAAAGGAGGGAAAGAAAATGTAATGACTGCAGACTGGAATGACAGGGCGAAGCCATTTAGCTGGTGGGAAGGATGGTAGGATGAGTGGTAGGGCTCAAAGGGGAGGCAGAGAGGAGTGATGGAGATGTGATGTTTCACCTGCACATTGCCCTCAGCTGAGCCTGCCTGGCACCAGCTCAGAGGCAGGAGGCCACAAGGAGTTGTATGATGGCTGGCTGGTGTTTGGAATGCATTGCACGGGGCTTCACATTTCCACTGCAGTGACTGAACTGTTCTTCTCTCCATTTTGGGGTAGGAACGGGTTCTACCGTGATTAGCCATACCACAGGGCTGGCTTTTCTGCTTCGCTGTAAGTGCTTTCTTCTCAGGCATTTCTACTGCAGCTGAACCAGGTCTGAGATATTCAGGATCTTAACTGGTACAAGGACCCTAGGAGTGGTTTGTGGGTAGCAACAGGAAAGACTGAGGGATTGTCATGTTTGTAAAGCTTATATATTTTCTGTGGTTTCAGGATGGCCAGCCAGTAGGGAGCTCTTTGTGCCTGCTTGTACTCTTACTGTTCAGCTGATGATAGAGAAAGAGCAGAGGGGACCCAAAAGTACTATTTTATTTTGCTCTGTTGTATTTTTGTCAGTGATAGAAAATAGAGATTAAGGCCAATCCCAAGAATGTTGTTGTACTCAGTTTTTTAAGTGCAAGCTATTTACAGCTCCAACATAGCAGACATTGCTTCTGCTATTTGTCATTCAGGAATCGAGCCCAAAAGCTTTGCCTGTCTCCTATCATCTGTTTCTAACATCGTCTTCCATTATATATAGTCATGTTATCAAGCACTACCACAATACGTCCAGCTCTCAGAAACACCTTAACTGTCTTGTAACTTGTGGTTTTTGGCATGTGCCGGATGGTTTGGAGTAGATTAAGGGTCTCTCCTGGTGTGTGCTGGTGATGCATATCCCTCTTGAGTCTCTCTATCCCAGGCTTGCCCTATCCATTGGAAGACATGGTGGTCTGGCCAGCAGCTGCTCAGGTGAGGTCCTGCTCAGGGTGCAGGACAGGGATGGCACCCAGCAGCAAAGAAAAGTGTTGTTGCCACTGGCAGGCACCAACTACAGAACCAGTACAAGTGTTTTAGTCAAAATACAGTTAACCTAGATATGGATCTTGATGTCACAAGACAGTACTGAAACCAAGAGCTTAACAGGACTTTTACAAGGCAGAGATATTTATGTGCACAGTGAGAATAGTCCATGGTTAAAGGAGTCAGGAAATCCTTTTTATTGTTTTTCTCTTTTTCAAATGAGGGCCATGACCCTTTTATCTGAAAGGGCTTGAATCAACTGTGAACTGTCACTGTTAGGGGAAAATACTTCCTTTAAGGGTAAGTTATAACATAGCAGAATGCTGCAGGTTTTCTGGTACCTTCCTCTGAGGCACCTTCTGGTGGCCAAGGAGAGGAGCTGATCAGAATGGGCAGAAATTGAGTGTGTCTTCTTTTAGTTTTTAAAACCTGCTGGAGGCCTCAAATTTCACGGGGAAAGATACTGGGAGTGACGCTGTGGGAAGGGAGAACAGCAGTGAGGAAGGGCTGGGGTGGCGAGAACATGTGCATGGGTTTGCTTGTAATTAGTAGATTTAAACTTTGAAAGAAGTTAATTAATAATGAAACTTCTGATTGAATGATGCAGATTATGAAGACTGGTTTTGTCAGCAGCTGCAATTAATTATAGGCTCAGGCACGGGAAAAGGAGGGGGGTGAGGGATGTGGGAAAGGGGAGGCATCACCAAGAGAAAGATGATAAACCTGGCTGCAGGCTGTTGCTGTGGTGACAGGAGGCAGTAGCTATGGTTGAGAGCAGTGAAGGATTGAAGGAAGCAGGTACTTCTAATTACCCCATCAACCAACCCAAGCAGGCAGCAACCCCTCTTGACTTGGGGCAGGAGATGCTCAGGTTTTCTCCTTGTACTTTCTTCCTTTCTGCTGCAGGTTGGATGTGTTTTTTCAAGGTTCCCAACTGCTCCAAAAGGAAAGCAGTGAGGCAGTGGCTTTTTGTAATATCACTTTGATAGCCTGGGAATGGCCAGCAATCCAGCACCGTCCTTGGGAGGCATAGACAATACTGGCAAACTTTGAGAGCTGATATCCAAAAGGCAGGGAAGAAGAAATTGTATAGATGGCCACAGCTTTTTTAACAAGAAGATGAGGGCCTTGCACATCTGGCCCAAGTTTCAGCCTTTTTGGGAGCACTTGTTATGACTGGTCAGATCTTGTGCTTTGGGGTTTTGCTAGCTGCCCAAAGGCACTCTGCCCTGGTCTGCATGTTCTTGGGGTGAGGTGGGAGAGGGGCACGGGACCATCCTCACCATCCATACAGTGCTGCTGCCAAAGCATGTGCATAGACATGTAGATCTGCATTAAATAAAAACTCCTGACTTCAGCCCCTTTGCCTGAATTTTCTGAGTTTGGCTGCAGTCAGTAGTACTCTTTGCCTTCAGTTCTCTTGTGTCATGTTTTTTGAAGAATAAAAAAAACACTCAGGCTGTTAAAACAATTCCTCCTTTCTGCTTTTTTATGTATTAGTTTCATCCAGGGCTGTTCTAAAGCCCTGGTTTTGTCCATACATTTTTTGACTTCCTTATGACTAGGGAGAAAGACTTTTGCAACCACTGGCTCAGCCCACTCTGACACTCTTGGCCCCTTGCAGAATGTCCTTCAGCACTGCTCCCTTCACCAGCACTTCACTGGTGCTGCCTTTCCAGTAACTGCCAAAGCATCTCCTGAAAAAGGGAGAGACTGATAGAGCTGGAACTGCTCAGCCTGGTGGAGAGAGGGCTCAGGGAGATCTTATCCATGTGTATCAATACCTGATGGGAGGAGTAAAGGACAGAGACTGATCAGTTTTGCCCAGTAACAGGGCAAGAAGCAATGGGCACAGCCTGAATAGTGGGCTATCCTATTTAAACATAAGAAAACACTTTTTCTATGAGTAAATACTCAAATGCTGGAGCAGGTTGCCCAGAGAGGTTCTGGTGCTTCCATACTTGAAGATATTCAAGCCCCAACTATATGTGACCTTGACCAATCTGCTGTAGTTGATGTTACTTTGAGCAGGGGAGTTGGACAAAATAACCTCCAGAGGCCTTTCCAACCTCAGCCATTCTGTGGTTCTGTAATTCTGTGAATGATGATGCCAAATAGATTTTGAAGAGTCCAGAGGAGAATTGCAGTCTTATCTGAAAAGCCTGTGTGAGCTAATGGAAACCTCTCAAATTGTTTTCCTGGACTTTGGATCAGATCATTAAAGAAACTTGGAAGAGAGAGAAGGTGAAAAGCTGAAGTTGTGTTGTATAGACCCCTGAGGACAAATACTTTATTTTTGCCCCCCTTTTGGCACAGTCCTCTCAGAAAAGGTTTCTGGGTTTGAAGCCAGCCTACATCAAGGGTGGCCTCCGTGTGCATTGCTTTGTGCAGCACTTGGGATAAACTTTGGGAGGTATAGTGATAACACATTCTTGAAATCACCTTATGGCATAATTGGCACGGTAGAACTAGTGCCCTGCTCTTGTCTGATTTTGCAACTGAATGTAGCTCACCGAAAAACAGCTGGGGGAGAAGAGAAAGAATTAATAATCTTCTTGATCAGATTGTACAGGTTAGTCATAAATCACTGTCAGAGAACGAGCATAGAAGACTTGCTCAGAACAAACCATAGTTGTTGAATGTCTTTCAGAAGGGATCAAAGATACAGGCTACTGTTTTTAGATGCAGTACTGCAAGGACTGAAAAAGGATGTGCTCAGCAGATTGTATTTTAAGTGGATAATTTCATGGATTTCATTATTGAAAAAAGATAGAAAGTTTTCTGACAGTGGAAACTGGGCAGATATATTGCTGTGAGGTATATAAAATATCCAAGAATGATGGTTCTGCCAGAGGTTGGAGGTCTACTCTCATTAGCTCTGCATCACCACTTTACAGGGGGAACACTGGAAAAGTATCACAGAAACGCACCCACTTTCAGAGCTGAAAATCTGTAAATGAGTTCTTGGACAAGTGTCTATCAGACCTTAAGACTCCTTCAGTCTTAAGGAGGAGGAATGGTAAAGAGAGGGCAGATAGAGGGTGTGGAAAGCACACAAAAGGTCAGACAAATACACCATTTTTATCCTCTTCTCTAATATATAAATGAAGTAGCACTTGATGAAATTAAAAGGCAACAAATTAAAAATAAATAGGAGGTAACAATTTTTAATGTAAAGTATAATTAGCCAATGTAGCTCAGGGCTGCCAACTATTATCGAAGCAGATATTTTAGCAAGATTATCAACAAAGGATTCAAATGAATAAGCAAAGCATCTGCAGGGACACAACTGTAGCTGAGAAAACAATTATAAGGACTATCAATCCTCATGCTGTAGGCCATAAATAGATCACCAGCTGGGGTCAGAAACACAATTTCTCCCCATAGTTACTAAATAACTTAGGCACATCGTGGAGTTTTATCCATAGTAGGTTACTGCTGGAAGCAGAATAACCAGATGGAGCATTGGAAACTCTTTACCCCCAGGTTCTTCTTAGAGGGAGACTTCTAGCTTTGTGTTGTACCTGCTTCCCAGAAGGGTAATAATCACCAGGATTAAACAGACATCAGTCTATCCATTTTGATTTAGATCCCTAGATCTTAAAGGTCTTTGATGCATTTTGGTACAGGTCACCATGGAAAGTCTCTTCCACGTATTTGGAAAATTCAGTAAACCAATGAGGGGAGAGGCTCAGCAAACCAACTGGAGAGAAGCAAGCATCTGTTTAAGCATAGCAATAATTCGACTTGTATAAATGCCTTAGGTCTTCTGTGCTACCTCTACTTTCCCTTTTTTAAAAGAATTTTGGCTTAATCAAGGAGTGGAGTAGGGATGAACTGAGGGGGGGAAAATGTAAGAATGTAATGAATCAGCCTTCCAGTACTTCTTTCCCTTAATCTTCCCATTTTGCTACCCCAAGCCTAGAGCAAGCTTGTCTCAGTCATGATGCTTTTGCAGTTTTCCTTGACTCTTTTCCACCTGGTTCGAGTGTGTCAGCATGATGGTGATTTTGCTAAACTGCGTTACCCTGGGAATGTACCAGCCATGTGAGGATATGGACTGCCTTTCTGACAGGTGTAAAATCTTGCAGGTAAGCGGTCTTCCTTCTTGTTGTGATGGTGCTTCTGTCCAAGTCACAAATTTTCACGCATGCTTTCCTTCAGCGTGTGGGCAATACCTTCCCAGAGAGGCTGGCAGTAAGATTGCCAAGATTGTCCCTGGTAGTAAGCTATCCTGTTGTAAAGTGACAAAAGCTTGCTTTGAGGAGAGGAATGGGGCGAGAAAGAGAATGAATGAAGTCTACCTGTGACCATGCAATACAGAACAGCTGCTAATCCTCCGGATCCTGCACGTAAGCAGGAGTTTCCTGATGTAGGCAGTTACAAGATATATAGCTCAGAGTTCAGCCAGCAAGAGGCAGGCAGGAGAGAACAGCAGCCCCCATTGCATTCACTGCTCTGTTGAGGAGCCAAGAGTATTACTGATTCAACAAGTACTGTGGCATTTAGGATGCTCAAAGGAAGAGGAAATAAGAGGAATGCTTAGAAGGTCCATGAGTACATCCAGCTAGCTGTGCTTGCTGCTTCCCTAAAGAGAAGGTGACAGCAAAGGGTGTCATTCGTAGTATTGTTGTGGCTAAGACCTTCAGATATCTGAAGCTTTTATCTGTGATTAGTATGTGCTGTTCAAACTTTGCATGAAGCTGCACTATGTCCTCAGCTCAGCTATTTGCAGCAGGGTGATGAGGAGCCCATCCTGGGGGACCTCAGAAGAACAGTGTTTTCCTGGCTCGATTTGGACCTGTTGGTGCTGAACCAACACCTCCTTTCAAGTCTGTTTAAGGAATCTCTGAGTCTGCATCAATTATTTCACCTATAGGGGAAAAAGAAGCCACAGAAACCTTCTGCAAACTTGAGCAGCAGGAAGCTGTGATGCCAGGGCTGCATGGTAGAAGCTTTTCCAGCCCTTCTAACTCATTTTCAGAAGTACTTAAATTTGTATTTATGTGCATTCTGGGTTTTAAAGTTCAAGGTTGGGAACGCTTCTCAGATGTGCTCTTGGGTTTCTGTTTGGCAGGTATTTGATGATTTCATCTTCATCTTCTTTGCCATGGAAATGGTCTTAAAGATGGTTGCCCTGGGGATCTTCGGCAAGAAGTGTTACCTTGGAGATACCTGGAACCGCCTGGATTTCTTCATTGTCATGGCTGGGTAGGTTGATAGTTTCTGGGGTTATTTGTTCTGTGTTTACTAGATTCTTGCATAGAACAGAAATGATGTAACTGAAGGGAAGTTTCTACTCTGGTGCTACTCCAGTACATCTGCCGAACTGAAATCAGGCATGCTGGGGTTAGCAGTCTATGGAAGAAAGAGTAGACAAGGTAGCTTAGCTCCCCAGCTGATGTGAAGCCATCTGTCTAGCACAACTTCAGCAGAGGGTGTTAATTTGTACCAGCTGAAGAGCTAACCCAGAAACTTTTCTGGTTTTTTTTTTTTTGTTTTTAAATTGTCTGAGTAGAAGAGGTGTAACCTTTACCAGAACCAAACTGAAGCTAATGTTTCTGTTTCCAGCAGCAGTGTTTCAAAGGTAGGAATGTAATTTTTGTTACTATGGGCTTTTTGCCTTTGTACTGCACCAGGGTTATCCACACTACTATCAGGACAAGCTGACATTAGAGTGCTTTTCACAAGAAAGTTGCTATGGTGAAGCTCTGATTTGCCCCTCTGCACATATGAAGTGGAAAGTCTATCAGGATTTGCCTTCTGAATCACAGTAAAATGTCCATTTCTGATACCAGTGGGATGTGCTTTTTTGGAATTATAATTTTCAATTAGAATGTCTTGTTATATAATAACAATAAAAAAAAAGGTCAGAAATAAATATGTAATATTGCTGTTCTCACTGTAAAAAAGCAAATATCTTTTAGAGAGAAACCCTCACTTTTCTCTTCCTCCCAGTGAGGAATTACTAGCATCCACCTTTGTCTGGAAGTGCAAGTATTGCTGACTGAGCTAGCAGTGATTTCGAGCTCACTTTGCAGAGTTTTCCCCTGTGGTGTGGAGCAGCACTGTCTTTATATTTGCTTTTGACACAGTTCTTCTACAGCAAAGCTTGAAAGTCATTCTCTCTAGAGGGGCTTATAATTGTTTGCTTCTGGGAGGAGTAGAGAGTTTCAAACTCAGTGCAGTTGTAAAAGTTTGAAGGCTGATTCTTGGCCAGGTAGTGCATGAAAGGAGGACAGGTAGATGAAAGCTGTAGTCTTTTCTGAATTAACACAATATGTGTGAGATAGGAAGACCTTTCTTGTGGCTGAGCCTGCTGTGATTAGCGTCTGATTTTAAATGGCCTGACACGAGGACTGTGAGCTAAAGTTAAAGCTCATGGCAATGAGAAAAGCCAGATCATTGTATGTTCTAGTCTGAACTCCTGGTGGCAAAATTGCTGGAAACTGGATGCAGTGAAAGCAAGATCCTAGCAGAGCAGCCTTTGAGGAAGAAAGGGAAGAACTGGTATGCTTGAAAAGGGGACATTGGAGCCCATGGTGCTCCTCTGTGTGGGTGATATGCTGCGGTGTGTTGGGAGAAAGACTCTGCTCTAGGTGGGCACAGGAGCACCAGCATATGAAGTAAAAGGCTTGGGAACTCAAGGTCTTGCTCTGCCTGGTGTCTCTGCAAGCATGGTATGTGAGTGATGCTATCTGAAGAGATGATGAAATCAGTGGGGCAATGTTAAATGAAAGAGGGTGAGCTCAAGTACTTCATGCAGAAAATAAGTGAAATCCACACTATATAGACAAGAAGGGAGAATACTTGATTTACATATTTCCTTCAGTTGTCACTGCTGGCAGAATTTTGAGGAGAGAGAGGTTCTTTTGTGCATCTGATAGCAGTACTAGAAAAAAAAGCTCATATCTGAACTCCTTTCAATGCTAAAGAGACTTAGTATCAACTCCTTAGATATAAAATAATCAGTGTGGAGGACTTTTCATTTCAGGTCCAAAACGGAAAGAAATTTGTTTCCTGATATCTATACAATTGTCCTCATGAGGTGTCAGGCTGAAATGATAGTAATCTCATTAGAATATCTGATCTCAAAAGACTTCTGCTAAAGAAAGATTTTTCCATTTAGTTATATAGAACTAATGACTATATAATGTATTTTGAGTTAAAAAAGCTTGTGGTTATTAATTCATTATTCTTTGAAATTCATTAAAATTGTCTGCACTGTTTAAATCAAATCCAAGGCTTAAACTTGCCCTTATGTACTCTAGGCTTTTATTTAACTTGAAATGTAAGCCCCAAGCTTTATCCTTATTGATTCCGCACCTGGATCATGGCTTCAACTTACTCTGGTCCAGATGCTGCCTTAGCGTTCTGACTCAGAGAGGACAGCCTGCATTAGGTCTTATACGTTTTCTCCATGCCCATGAGCTAGATCTTGATCAGAGGCTAATCAGTTTTCTCTAAGAGCTTTATCCTTTTCGTGGTCCTAGATTCTCATTTTCTGCAAGGGAGGTGATAAACTTCACTCTTAAGAAAATGTCCGTGGTGTTGGGAAGTAATGCCCGGCCTAGAGTACACACAGCTTCTCTCAGTTTCAAGAACAAGGACTGTACTTGCCAAGCCATTCTTCTCGATTCTCCCTTTCCAAATGAACACCAAGGCAGCAAAGGCTGGAAGAATAAGCTGTAGCATGGAAAAGTGAAGTGCAGGCAAGGGACCATTCTGCTGGCCATTCCTGGGCAGCTGAGATATCTCCCTCTGGCTCGCTGCACGACAGCAGGTTTTATCAAAGAGCATAACAACAATTTGCTGCTATTGCCCAAGACGGTGTTTTGGTTACATAAGCAATGTATTCAGGCAATAATTTGTAGTTTTTTCCTCACTTCCTTGTAAAGCCAAAAGCTATAGTTGTAGTTAGCTGAATTCCCTCATGTGCCCCTGCCCTGCTTGCCCCTGCTCCCCACGCAACCCAGAAGCTCAAGGAGGAAGACTCCATTGTCGCTAAAACTGTTCAGTTTCCATGGCAATAGGAGATGACATCACCAGAACTTTCTCCACTCTCAAACACTCCTTCCCCCAACCGCCTTCAACACGTTTTTTAACTAAGGGTTAGAAAAAACCCAAAACAACAGTTGTAAGTCAACACTCTACCTCATTGTTCCTCTCAGAACTCCTAAAACCATGCAAGGCAATTTGGTTTGAAGAATGCCAATGCCCTTGTGTGCACAAACAACCAGGGCTGCAGATTCAGCTTGTCAATACTCCAGTTCCAACTGCTTGTTGGTGACAGGAGGTTGCAAGTTCCCAGGCATTTCAAGAAGACTGTGCTCATCACCAGCTGTCCTGGTGGGAGTCCCTCTTCCCCTGCGTTTGTGATTAGGTCTTGTCTGTCATCATTTGTTTCCCACAGTGATGGGTGCATTTGAAGAGCTTGATCTCAGGCAACTTCAGAGGGCAGCTTCCTAAAGTTGAGAGTCTGCTACGTGTTGAAAGTTGAGATAATGTGAACACTAATCACATTGGAAATGTCAGCCAGAGTCTATATGTGTGTGAATTTAAGGGAAGAGTCACTTATTTTTGGACCCATACTCATCAACTTTTTAAACCAGGCAGTTCTCCAGCAATAAAAGAGTGAGCAATTTCTCCTACTCACCCTTCTGTGAGACAGTTGTGTTCAGGTGTGATTGGAAATGATGCTACTGTTCCTCTAGGAAGGGAGACATCATCCCTTTATGTCACTGGCCTGAGTGTCCCCCTGACCTTGAGGGCATGAGTTCCACAGAGGGAGTGGTTGTTCTGCCTCTCATGAGCCAAGTGCTGTAATTAACCATCTATGGTGGGAATTTTGCCTGTCTTTACCCTCTTCTGTGGCATTCCTGGAACATGTCCTGGTATACAATTTACTTGTGTAAATAGGTAGGTAGGTACATAGGTAGTTTAAGGGGGAGAGGACTTCACTACACTGCTAGAGGGTATGACTATGATTACGAGTGTGTCCCCAAAATAGGCCCAAAATCTTTCCTTAACTACTTGTTGCTTAGAGTCCAATGGCTAAGGAGAGGCTGGTCTACCTTTCAGAGAATGCCCTGTCTTTACCTCTCTCCATTATCGCTGTGGAGTTTGCCATGTAGATTTCATGCTGCGGTCAAATCCCAACCTGACCTTGCCTCTGATGAGAGGAATGGTATGTTGGATATCCTGGCATTTTGAGATATTTTTTTCAGTGTTCTTAAGCAGCTTTTAAAACAAGACACAGAACAAGACACAGTACTCTGTGTAACTGCTCCACTGCCTTTGGCGGTAATATCGTCTCTCTATTCCAGCCTGAAATTTCCTGGTTCCTACAGCCAAGTATTGCGGTATCCCATCCAGTCATTTATGGCATCTCCCTATCAATTAATTCAACTGCTTTCTTCATTGGCTCAAGCTTTATTCGTTGGGTTTTTTTTCCTGTCTCCTCTTCTGAAGAGAGAAAAAAACCTTCCAATTAGTAGGAACAGGAAACTTTGTCCCCAGATATATGTTGGTTTCATTTTTTTGCACTGGAATACTGGAATGCGTATTATTTGCATTTCCAAAGCAGTTCATGCTTTTCTATCACCGACTTGTCCTCTTCATTTCTTTTCTCCCAAAAATATACTTCAACTGCAAAATCCATCAGTGACTTTTTTTAGTTTTCTGTCAGGTTGTGATAAATAAATAAAGAACAGAGTGGCAAGAATTGTGCATTACAGAAGTACATCTGCGCACAAATGAGTTCCCATTTAGTGTTGCATGTGGGGTTCATTACTTAGCCAGGTTTTTGTCTCCAGCTAATGTATGTCATGATGATTTCACATCATTCTGGCCATATCAACATAATTACTCGTGTGAACTAGACTTGTAATCTCGTAAAAAAAAAGATAACATATTAGTTTGATGCCTATTTTTCCTAAAACTTGTGTTGATTATGGTTAATTTTATTATCTACTTTTAATCCATAATCTATCAAAGCAACATTTTGGTGATTTTATTACTGTATTGTGATGAGCATCAGTCCAGTCAGCCTATTGAGATCACTGTGTACTGGTGCAACATTAGAATTCCTTCAACCCTTGGATGCTTTCCCAGTTTTCTGAGTCTAATCAAAAATCATCAGTACTGGTCCAGATCTTTTCTGGCCTTTTTTAAAAAAACTTTCGCAAACAAATTCTCCAGGCTTGCTTATCTTACAATGTCTCTATTTAGGTACAGCCTAAAATATTTGTTCACAGCTGGAGCTGAAATTAGCTCATTATGATCTATGGTGTACATATTTCATCTGACCTTCCCCACAGAACTTTTTTTTAATTGACATTTTCTGCTTTTTTGCACTGTTCATGACAATTCTGTTTTCTTGTTCCAGGGATTAACTTGTACAGTTTTATGTGCTCATTCAGTTCTATTACAATTTTTCTACAATTTCTATCTCCTAATTTATATTCATTGGTATTAACTTCCCTTCTCCTGCTATTACGTTGCTGCTTTTGTTTTCCCTTATGTTGTACTGTCTTTTTAGCCTGTTCACCTTTCTTGTCTCTGTTGAAGCTTCTTGGATACCTGATAAATATTCCTAAACACTGCTTGACTGTCATGCACATGTCATGAATTGAAGTCTGTCCAGTTTGATGCCTGGACGTATTTAAAAGATGTGTAGATGTGACTGGCTTGTGATGTAATGGTGGACTTGGCAGCGTTGGATTAACGGTTGGACTCAACGATCTTAAAGTTTTTAACCAACCTAAATGATTCCATGTTTCTAGGGCTGTTTCTGTGTTGTTTCAATTTCATGAATATGATGTCTAATCCACAGAATATATCTAGTATTTTGATGATCTTACTTGATTTGTACATAACATATGTAATCAAGTGTTTAAGTTCTTTAATAATTTGTTTGTTAAAACGAAAGCACTTAAAAGACAATCTCTATATCTTCCATCCTTGAATGCAGTTGTCTGTGAGTTGTAAGGCTGGGAACTCGCAATGAGATTTAGACACCCCCAGTGCATTGCCCAAATTCAGCTCTTAGAGATAGATGAAGAGAATGCTTTTCTTCTATGATTTATAGACCAATATCAAGAGAAGCTAGTCAGTCTGTTTTTCAGTGTGATCTGGACATACCTAATTGCATTCAGAGGATCATAGGTAATCAGGGTTGGAAAGGACCTTGTGGAGTCATGAGTCCAATCTTCTTGTTTAAAGGAGGGTCAACAGCAAACTCAAGTTGTTGCTCAGAGTTGTCCAGTCAAGTCTTGAAAACCACCACAGATGGAGATTGCCCCATCTTTCTCACCCCAACCCCACTGTTGATGTATCTTGTAAGTAGTCTGAACCTCCTTTCCCTCTTTGGATTTATGTCTGTTGTGTCTTGTTCTCCTGCCATGTAACACTGTGAAGATTCTGGCTTAATCTCCTTAGTGACTGTCTAACAGGTATCAAGGAACTGCTGTTAAGTCCCATCAAAATCATCTCCTCTCCAAGTTGAACAAACCCCCATCCTTCAACGTCTCCTTACCAACCAAATGGTCCAACGCTTGAGCACCTCGGTGACTCTCCACTGAACTTGCTCCAGTTTATCAACACCTTTCTTTGTTGGAGGGCCAAAAGTGAGCGCGCTATTCTAGATGTGGTCTACCAAGTGCAAAGTAAAGGGGATAATCCCTCCCTCATCTATCAGCTGCACTCCAGTTGGTGCAGCTTGGTATATCATCAGCCCCCCTTGCACGGACTGTGTGTCACCTGCTGTCCCCCAGATCTAACAGGTCCTTTTCAGCAGCACCACTATCCAACAGTCCTTGGCCAGCGGGTCAGTCCAGCACAGATGCAGGACCTTTCATTCATCTGTTGAATTTTATGAGGCTCTGTTTCTCAGCCAGGAGTAATTCTGTACTTTATATGGCAGAAAATTAATCCATAAGTACTCATTTCCAAATTGTCACTGATTCTGTACTAGAAAATGCCATTTTTGACAGAGTATGTTACTCCCCCACCCTTTCTGTCCACTTGAGCCTCCCTAGCTAGGTTAAAATCCTTGATTTTAATATTCCTTTCATGTAGATTTTCCCAGCAGGCTATCCTAATGTCATTTAGGCTGTTTATGTTCATAAAATGGGCAGTTCTTATTCTCTTTATTACTCGGGCCCCTGGCACTGGTGTATAGATCATACTATTTTTCTCCTCTTTACATCTTTTAGTGCCTTGATTAGTTTTGTTCTTGATATGAAGGTTCTGTAGAACCAACTTTTTTTCCTAATTTCATCACTTTCCCTTTTGTTCTTTCATTTAACAATCTCCTGACTGGTGTCTCTCTCTCAGTTCTCCAAAACCTAATCATTCTTCTAATGAAATGCTGGTTAATATTTCTGCACAGGATTAGCCCAGTGCTTTGCAAGTCTCATGCCCTATGTGACTGGTCAAGCCATCAGTTTATCACCAGATTTCTCCATCACCTTTTTTGCCTGTTGTCCAGAATGTGCCACTAAGGAGCTCAGTTGAATATTTCTCGTCCATCTTCTTCAGAAATGGACATATATCTAAGTCTATAATGTGTAGCATATCTGCCATGATAAGAAAAACAATTAGTTTCAAAACACATCATCATGATTAAATGCCGTCCTTCCGGTCTGGAAAACCTTCCTAAATTTGCTTTTTAAATTTCGCATCACTTACAATATGGCAGCACAGCTCTCCTGATACCTTCATTTCTTTTCCAAAGCATCCTTTCTGAGTAGTTACGCAGCGTTCAGAGAGGATTTTCTGGCATCTTTATACAGCTGAAGATCTCAGGCAAACCTGATAGTCCCTTAGACTGAGCAGAACATTTCTTCTCACTCCCTCTACCTTTTGGTTTGTTGCTTCTTCAGGAGTGCTTTATGCAGCTTCCACACTGGGAGCCTGGAAAGTATTGATATTAACTGAGGTATTATTTTTATTTTCTTTTTCTGATAGTTATCTACTGTCCTTGATTTCTGCTTCCCATAATTCCTTAGGTAATGCATCCTTTCCATAAACTTGCAGTGATGATGCTCCCCAAATTCACCCATCCAAGCTCTTTTCAAATCTGTGCAGCATCACTGTGTGTACCTCTGAACACCAACTGTGTCCTTACATGGAAAGCGCTTATGGCTCCAAGTTCATCCTCCACATTTCAGTCCAGGAAAGGGAGATCTCTGAATGATGTGAGGTACCAGCCTCCAAGCCTTCAATGTCCACCTGTTCTCAGGAAACAAAATTGTCTCTGTGTGGTGCCCTTCCATGCTGGGAAGATGCCGCTTAGCCTGAAACACACTGATTGGCCTTAATCTCACAAGATAGGGAAGTGTGTTGCTAATCTTCTGCTTTTTCTCTGCTTTTAATTAACTATGGTTCTTCAGGGACCTGACCAGAATTTGCATAGTTATGACTTCAAAATCTCAGATCATTAAATACTTATTAGCAGCAGTGTAAACAGCAGAATGCACAGAAAATCTTAGTTAGCTAACACTCTTCGCCAAATAAAAGTTTCTATAAAATTATGGCAAGTTAAAGAAAACTATAATAAATATAGCAATTAGGTGTTTCAAGTAGTGATCAGATAAAGATGGAAATCAGCAAGCAGCAGGCTAAAGAGCATCTTAACCAAGGGTAGAAATATCAGTAGAACAGCCCTTCCCTCCAACATGCACTCTTTTTTCCATCCTTAATGATACTAATTATTTCATTTGCTTTCTCCTAGTAAAACTATTGCTAAATGTGCAACATATTGAAATGAAAGCAGTCATCAAAATGAAATGAATCATACCAGAAAAGAAGGAGGCAGTGGTACCCTCTCTGTGTAATGTGTAGTTCTCAATTATTGCCTCTGATTTTTTTTGCCTTCCTAAAAGCTAATTCCCTACTCTGTGAATGTTAGGTTTATTTAAAAAAAAACAAAACACACATAAAAAACCCCCAAAAGCCTGAATCCCAGAAGAACAAAGCAAAACCAGCAGGCTCGCAGGACCAAATGCAGACACTCTTTTTTTTCCTTTTTTTTTCTTTTTTTTCCCTTCTCTAAGCAGTGAAATACAGAGCTCAGAGCCTGTGTTCTGACTCTTGATTTTTAAAAGTGAGGCCCCATCATTCGTATTCAGTCATCTGAGCTCAGCGACTCCTTCTGGCTTTCTTATCACAGTGTGAAAACCTGCTTATGTCTTTTTGTATCATGTCTCTGAAACTATTAAGAAACTCTGACATTTTCTCCTAGTACACAGTTTGGAGAGAAATCTGAGTGTTCCAGGGTGTGAAATAATCACATTCCAGGCAGCAAGGGACCAGGCTCACAGGCTCTGGAAGCTTTCAGCAGCTTTTGCTTGCACAGCAATAAATAAAAAAAAAAAAAAAAGTAAAAAAAAATATATTTTGTACTGGAGGGGGGGACAGTTGCAGGTTATTTTTTTTAAGAATACAGAGCATCACAGCTCTGGAGCTGACTGTGTAATTAGCAATTGATCTAACATTCCCTGAGGAAATGTCTTTTTACTAACAGAATTATACTCTCTTTATTATTATTATTTTTTATAAAGGGGAAAAAAGGGTATAATTTTTGCAGTCCTTGTTTTACTAGCAAGGGATTTTTTTTTTCTTCACTTATCTTTCAGCTTTTATGTCAGCAGAGAGTTGTCATTTTGCAGCGTAATGAGCTCTAAATTTAAAAGAGATAAGCAGGACTACTTAACTTAGTATACTGTGGTTTGCAGAGCAATTTGGAGACCTACTGTGTAATGTCTGGCCACACCCCATATGATGTTATTTTGTTCTTTCTATGGTAGGTGTTGAAAGGAGTTCGAATCAGCTGTTGAGGATGGATTTTGAAGCCTGGCCCCAGAGGCACCAAACTGTGCAAAATGGGTGCAAATGCACAGTTTGCTCTTCAAGTATATGTCAAGTGATCTGATAGCAGGGTCAGTACTTGGGACTGCCTGGTAGCCCTATGCCTCCTGCACCATGGAGCAACCAATGTCCATATAGCAAAAAATCAGGTCCAAATAACCCACTAGTTGGGAGTCAGAGCATCCATGAAGACAACGCTTTTAAGGAGTCATCCATGAATGACTGCAGCCCTGATGTGACTTGAGGGCTTCATGTGCTTAGCACAGTCCATGCAGTCTTGCCACTGCCCATTCCCAGTGTACCAGGACATGTTGTGCTGTCTTGCAGCTGCAAGCAAGTAAAGGCAATGAGAGTACGGACCACGACTCAAAACTGACCAGGGGAAAAGGGACACCTAGAAAGAGTCTAACTTTTACCATAGCCCCCAGGACCTTTAAGAAAAGTGAGGATGTGGCTGTGGTTGGAAAGGAGAAGGGCAGACATGGTGCAGCAATCTTAAAAAAATAGGTCCTACTGGGCAGGCAAGTTTGCATCCACTAGTATGTGTGCATCCTGTAGCTGCAGACTCTGAGTGGAAGCAGTAGCCCTCCTCTCTTGCCCAACATCTGGGCAGGCCTCATCAAAATCTCCTGGCTCTGCTTTTAAAATGTCCAGATGGGTTTACAAGAGATTGGATTCGTGCCCTGCTCTCCTTGTGTACAAGCTCGGGCATATCCAACCTTAGCAAGCGATGACTGGAAGTGTCTTGAATGTCACACATGCCCCATGCTCTACCTCTTCAGCTCTGTGCTCTTCCTCCCGCCTCCTTGCTGTTGCTCCAATGCAGATAGTCTCCACTATCCAGGCAGTTGTGGACACCAGAAAGCGGATTTTACTGCCTGCCCTCCCTTGGAACACCAGAGATTCAACTCATAGGGCTTCTGTGGGAGCCCACCCAGCCCTGCTCTCCACGTTCCCCGCACATTGCTACACTTCCAGCCACAAAGGACCCAGGACTGTGTGGATCTAGTGATGCATATGCTTTTTAATTTCCTTTCATCGGAATGACTCAATAACGTAACAGTGGAGATACAGGACCATTGGGAGTATGGGCTTTGCTCCTTCTTTGTGTTGTAGCCGTAGTCTTTGAAGCCAGAACAAAGGTAGCAAGACCTGCATCTCATCCTGATGTGTATGACAGAAGTGGGAGTATTTAGGAGGAAATCAGTCTCCCACCACCCCACAAACTGCAGGTGGGAGATTTGAGCTGTAGGATGGCTCATATATCAAGGGGGTGGACATTTTGGTAAACGGAAAAACATCAGCTCCAACTTTTGGCATAGATATCCGAATAAAAAATTCAGATAGGGAAAACTGACAGACTTAGTCTTACGTTTTTCCTATGCATCCTATGTTTTTTGAAGTGGTAGAAATTAGTTTGTAAAATTTGATGGCTGGATCAAGGAGATGAGGATGGAAAGGCATATTCTTGTATACAGAAGACATT
Source organism: Corapipo altera (assembly GCF_003945725.1). Lineage (NCBI taxonomy): Eukaryota > Metazoa > Chordata > Aves > Passeriformes > Pipridae > Corapipo > Corapipo altera. Next base: position 16,819,556 of record NW_020884873.1, read on the forward strand.
GATTAAATCCCATCTAGTCATGGCATAGGTGCATGTCAGTCTTAGACCCCTGACATAGCTGAAAAGCTGAAGGAATTCAGAGCAGAGAGCAATTAAAGTCTTCTGCCTTGTTCATATTAGATACTCATAGATGCAAGAACCAAATAAAAGTCCACAGGCAGGAAAAGCTTCACTTCCCACAGACATTCACAGTGAGTCCAAAATTACAGCTAGGAAGTCACAGCCTTAAAGTTTTTGGCTTCAGTGCCAACCTCAAATTTATTTGACAAAGAAATATGAATTGATTAGACTGCAGTTAATTAGATTTCAATTGAAAACTTCTATCAGAGAAGGGGAATTAGGCAGCTTTTGAATTTGACAAAACGTATTGGCTTTGTGTCATAAGAAAAATACTGCCTTGGTATTTTTCATGAATGCTTCCATAATACAATTTAAATACTGTTTCTTGGCTTCTAATTTTTAGCAAACAGAAGTTCAGAAGCTAAGATTAGGGAAGTTAATGAGTGTTTAATAAAGGTATAAGGAGATGTAAATATGAAAAGGTAAATGGTAATGTTTGAAGTGTTTTAATAATGGATTTCATTGAACGTAATTGTGAGGTAGCAGGTAGCCAGGCATTGCATAACTACATTATCTTGGGTTTCATGTGCAGCAAGATAAAGTCTGAATTTTCTGGACTCCTTACATGTTTTTCATAATCTCTGTTTTAAATAGCGTTAGTTTTTATTCCTCCATCTTGCTGGTCAGTCTGCTCTCCTGTGTCTGGCACAGAGCCACTCTGGCCATGCATTTCTGCTGTTGGACAGTGAGCGCTGCTCTTCTTGAGTGCCAAGACAGATCCAAGCCCACTCTTGAGCTCACAGGTACAGAGGAGCAAAATTCTAGGCTGTAGCTGATGAAGCTATTCTGCTGTTGTTGAGGCCTCATGAGCACTGAAGGTTTGTATGCCAGTGGTTTGCATGCCCCCTCATCCCTGTGTACTCGCCGTCTGCTCCACTGGCTTGGCATGGGGCGGAGCTACAGGAGACCAGATACTTTCTGGACAGGGTCAGTGTGCTAATAAATTGCTCACTTGCTCCCCACGCTAGCTTGGTCTCATCTCTCTTTAACCCGAGGTCTATTGTGTGCTCAGCTGAGCAGACGTACCTGGACGTAGGCTAATGTTTATCAACAAGGCAGAGACTAAGTTGGAGGAGAGAGCAGAAAGATGATCAGTACGGAAAGGGACAAAAAGAATAAAGATGAAGATGGAAAAGAAAATAATGGATTGGGAAGGGAATTGAAGGATATGAGGAAAAGTGGAAAAATATGAAGGAAAGTCAAGGGACAAGTGGCAAAACTGTAAATTAAGATGAAAGATTAAATTGCGAAGTGGAAATGTTGCAGGCAGGTATGAATCAGAGTGATGTAGAGAGAGAGAGTAGGGAACAGGTGGGATACCTTGAGAGTAGGGAGGGAGGCAGAGCTGGAGTGGGAGATGTTCCCTGCCAGGCCTCTCCCCACTTCTGCAGGATGAACCCCATACATGCAGCTGGTGTCCCTATCCCATTTCCTACCCTGACAGCCTTCCCAACATGCACAGTCTTGAGCTGTGTGATGTCGGGACAGCGCACGTGTCAGTCCCCCCTCCTTCCTGAAGAGTTTCATGTGAAAAGTTTCAAAGAAGAAAATCTCCAGCGAGGGAAGAAGTAAATTATTGTATATATTCATTTATCTTGACAGCTCAGCACTCAAATTCCATCACAGATCAGGAGTTTCTGTCTGATTTAGCACAGTTTAAGCTTCTGAACCTGTCCCTCCACTCGTCCACCCACACCAGAGGCCACAAAATACTTTAGTGGTGCCAGAAATGAGGTGCTGTTTCCCTCAGAAGAGATGCATTCCACCCTGCCCCCTCATGATAAAGGGAAAGGACTCACAACCAGCATGGGCTTTTTTTTTTTTTAATTTCTCCCGCATCCTAGACTTTGCCTGTCTGCCCCTGGATGTTAAAGAAGCTAAGGTGTTTACAAACAAGACATGCTTTAAGCAGCCAATAAAGGTGGGAGAACTAGATGAAGGGTAGTCAGGACATGGGGATTACCTTTGCCCGTGGTACTCAGCTGCTATAAAGAACAAGGAGCCTGGAAATCTCCTGGAGTTCAAAAAGGAGGCAACCGTTTTGTACTAGCTGTAATGCTCCTTGCTCTTGGTTTACACACACTGAGCAAACACGGGGTTCTGCAGGTTGCTGGTGTGATAAGGATCCAAGCACTGAGGGTTGAGTGCCTGCCTGAGAGTCCAAATAAGCACAGTACACCTGATTCACCATTGCAAGATCTTTAGACACAGACACAGCAAACGTGAACTTCCTGGCATAAATGTGCTGCCGGTTGCTGACTTATCACTTTTTGTGATAATCCCTTTTGACTCTCTGTGACTCTCTGTCAACCCACCGCCACCTCCACATATGGCCATAGGAGATCGGGTACAGCCCAGACCTAGAGGGGGTTATGTGTCCAGGCAGCGGGGAGCAGGGCTGGCTGGAGAATGATAATAACAAAAAGAGCTGGGCTAACAATCCCTGAAATGCTGCAGATGCCTGGAGACTCCAGCAGAGCCACTTAGAGATCACATTTCATTAGAGGAAGGAGGCAATATTTGAATTTATCAGTTTTACTTATACAGAAGATGTTTTGTTTTTTTCTTAATCAATGGAGTTTCATTTCACCTTGGTCATCTGCCAACCTTGCACAAAGAAGAGTGTGAAGGTAGCTGATACTAAAGCCGTCACTAAGAATGAAAATGCAAGAACAAGAGGCTCTAATACAAAATACACTGGAATTGCATTGGAGTTGTTTTGGTTACAATTTGCGTGACTACAACAGACATAACTCATCCGTGGGGATTCAAGCATCCTGGATGTTCTCTGTTATTACAGCCAAGATCAGGAGGTCTCAGGAAGAACTGTAGGCAGAAGGGGTCTGTTCATCGAGCTGAAGCCCTGGGGCCTCCTAGGGCTGAGTTCATTTTTGTTAGTAGATGCTCTCTGAAAAATTTAGCAGTTGCCCTTTTCTAACTCATCCTTGGGAACAGCCTGGTGTTTTCACTGGCAGTGCGATTGTCTGTTCAGTTTTTTTTGTCTGGCTACACTGGAATGTAATCATAGCAAATCTGCAGTCACTGAGGGCTGCAGGAGGCTGGCTTGCTGCTGTCTGAACTGCACAGTTGCAGCTAAGACAGCATTTGTCTTGCCTTGAAAGGACCCACAGTCACTACTCTGATGATTAATAATTTTCTAGTGACACATGGACTGTACTACATAAGTGGCAAACTCATTCCAGATAGGAGAGGGCAATGATGTGCACCTGGTTAAGGTTACTTCCATTGTAATGCTTGCAACATGGCTGTAGCCACAAGAGAACAAAACTTAAATGGTTTGTAAACAGTGGTTCTATTTTAAAAATAATTTTGCATGGTTAAGGCTAAGAAGTGATGTCACCTCTGTCCACTGATTTCTTGTCAGCCTGTTGCTTTTCCCCTGTGTTCAGTTTCTGTGAGGGTCATCATGTTCTTCAGGATTTCTCATTCGGTTCCTTGCAGTTCAGAAAAGACCACTTTTTGGAATTAAATGTATTTTGAATTATTTGCTTACTTGGCATTTGACTCTGTTTCAAGTTGTTCTGCTATTGCCCAAAAAGAATTTTTTTTGCCTTCAGAGATTGGATCTCAACCCGGTGCTCCAGTGGATGCATTTTTTTAGGAGAGGAAAGTTCTGTGGGACTTCACCAAGCTTGGACACCTTTATGTTTCTGTGCATATACCTACCCCCTGTAACAGACTGCAGTGTAGGGACTCCTTCAGCCATGTAGCTACCTCTTCATGTCAAGTCTCTGTGCTGTGAAGAGCTGTTAGCTCATGTCCTAGGAGCAATACACCTATGTCTATTGGGTGTTTTGTCCATAACTGTAGTTCTAAAGTTTTAGCAGGTCTGTCTAATTCAGGAGTAACAACATGCTGATGAGGCAGCCTTGCTTTATGCTTTTGGAGCAAGGTTGGTCAGTACTTACAAAAAGCCCTTGGTTCTTTGAACCACACAGGTATGTCCTTTGTATGATGTTCTGTAGTCATTTCTATGCATTTATATTTGTGTGCATTCCTCTCTTATACCCGCCTCCCACTTTGATCTGACTAGATAGATCCTAAGCCTCTGTCTATCACTAATGCTTTCTGTAGGCTAGTTGAATACTTCTGCTTGATTTGAGGTGGGTTTTTTTGGGGTTACATTTTTTTGGGGTGTGTATATATTTTGATTATCTGCATGAAATCGCTTGTCTCTCCTTCTGCACTTGGCATATGTGGAACTGACAGCTCCAGGGAGGTAAATGAATGCCACTGTGTTTCAGAGGAAAAATTATTGCATGCAATTACCCTAAAAGTGCATGAGAGAACAGAGTGAAAGCAATTGAGGGAGAGAAAGAGAGAGAGCATAAGAGAGAGTAATCACAACACTTCGACAGGTTTACCCCATCGTGTTTGAAAATCTTTCACTCTGACAAGTCCCCTTTGTGAAAGGTGTAGACAGATAACCAGGCATTAGCTCTTTGAGGTCCTCTTCAGTGGAGGGTAATCAATAGAATGACCAGTGCACTGGTCCATTTCACTAAATGATATTTTTTACAGACTGGATGTACCCCATTTCCCTCTTAATGTCTCACTTTGGCTCTCTCGTTCACTTTTCAGTGGTTCCTCGGCAGACAAATCTGGGTCAATGTGGTTGACTTGTGGGTCTTTCTGTATAAATTATAATGTATTTGTTCTGAGAAGGGGTGCAGTAACAAAAGGCTGTGTCCCCGGTCCCTCTCTGTCTCTTGAGCCTTGTTAAAAGGCCAAGGAAATGGGAGGTTTTGTAGCTTCATTATTCATGTCTGAGAAGAGATTCAGTAGAAGCAGTCCTTGTCCTGACTCTGCTGCTATTTCACTCACCAACTCTCTTACCCCCTTGATCCCATCTGCACATCAGGGTCGCCCAGGGGAAGCTGGTGACAACAGCCCATGTCCACCTGGAGGCCTCATGCACCTATGTTCACAAAAATACGTAAAATGTTTTGAGATCCTCAAGTAGAAACTGCTGGCCAGGGTAAATGGTTAGTGTAATGGTTTCTCACCATGCTTTCAAAGAGGCAGGACATTTGCCATACTGGCAAGGAGGGAAGCACTGGGCTAAGGGATGCTGAGCCAGGTCACTTTTTGTCACCTGCACCTGCAGCTCTCGCAGCAAAGCCAATGCATTAGTCACACCTATTTGCACTTTGAGGTTATTTAGATAGCAGGTTGTTGTGTTAGGGAAGCTAAAGTCTAGCATATGCCCTAAAATTAGGCTTTTCCCCTTTTGGTTGGTGTCAGAAAGGAGTGATTCACAGGTATGGAGGAAGCCTCTCCACCTAGTCAAAGCAGTTACCATTTCAAGTAAGAGAGTTATTTTCTAGGCGAGATAAAACAGGTTAGCTGAAGCTGCCTCCAGGGACTGTACCCTGCAGTGTGAGGTGAGGAGAACACGGGGAGCTGTGCTGCAGGTAACACTCAACAAAACTGGCTACACAGCCCTCTTTTCCTGGCCTTGTGTGAAATGGCCACTCCACGTGTGTGCCCTCACCAGCAGCACATGCTTCTTGTCAGTGCATCTTCATGCAGCTCCTTCCCCTCCTGATGGTCACAGCAGGTACGTGTTATCACGTCTCCTGGCCTGCATCATGTGCGCTCTCACTGCTCACTGTGTTTTCTGCCAGAGGAGCTGTGGGCTCTGGTCTTGTTCCCGGAGAGCTAACGGAGACTCCAGTTTTGCTTCCAAAAACTCAGACTTCATCTCCCCATGGCTTCCAGAAACTCTTCAATAAAGAAATGATAAATCTGTGGCTCAAGTCAAAATTCTGGATTCTTTTAAATTTTCTTTTTCTCTCTTTCTCTCTCTCTCTTTCTCTCTCTCTCCCCTTCTGCAGGATGGTGGAGTACTCCCTGGATCTCCAAAACATTAATTTGTCTGCAATCCGTACTGTCCGTGTCCTGAGACCCCTGAAAGCTATCAACCGTGTGCCTAGTAAGTCATGCTTCCCTGTCACACCTGCTCAGCTCACTTTTTGGGGAGTACATGACCAATAAGGCTGCATGTGGTGGTGTTCTCCAGGCAGGGTTCGCGTACAAACTGAGTGGAGGCTTCTGCAGGGTATGTGCAGGTTTTTATCCATCAAAGGACCAAGAGGTGTCATAGGATGGGCAGGAAAACAAGAGTTTCCCAGCATATCTGGTCATGGGCATTCTGTGTACAACCATTTTGATGGCACAGGAACTGAAGCTGAACAATGTGCAGTAAAGGAAAGTGGTTTTTTCTTCCCTTTACTAAAGAGCGTTGCAGGTTTGACAATGTCTTCAGCCTCAAAAAGGGCTGTGTGAAAGTTCTGAAGAGGGTTGAGCTTGGGGAAGCAGGAAGAATTGGTTTGCTCAGGCTTTCACATGGTTTTCCAGATCCTCTCCTCTGAAAGATTTTCATGCCATTACAGCTTAGGGCCATGTAATACTGACTGTTTTTTCTTTCCTCCTCACCTTGTGCTTTGCACTCCCTCTTTTGTGCCAACTATCCCCGCTGTGAGCTGGCGTGTGTATGAGCCAGGCTGAGCACTACTGGGAATGGGGATGCCAGGGCTGTGCCTGAGCCTAGATGTGTCAGCAGCCAAATTGCTGCTCACCAGCACCATTCTAGTCTGACATACAGCCCTCAGCTCAGGTCTGCATCTAAACTAAAGACATGTTGTAGTCCTGGGGCATATCCATGCACGTGCACTGCACCCACAGTGGAGGTGGTCCCTTCATAACCCTTGCATCTTCCCTTCCCAGAGGATGGGGATGAGACCACCCTCTTCACCATGCTTTGAAGTTTTCAGTGGTGCTGAACTTCTTCCTTCACCTTCCCTTCCTTTGTCTCTCCTTGTTTTGTTTTTCTTTTTCTCATCAATGGTGCTCTTCTTGCAATCCTGAAGCAAGTAAGCAAGCATTGCTGTTGTTATTGTACTGCAGGAAAGAGGCAGGTGGCTCAGGTTTTGCAGTGGTTGTATCCAGGCGTATGGAAGTGAACTGGCAGACAGGATGCATGCCATTGGGATCAGGGGATTGCAAGAGCACTGCACTCAGCCTTCCATGTCACTCTGATGTTTCTGGCTGTTCCCTGTGCAAAGGCAGCAGCTCCCACATGCAGCCCCATGAGACTTCAGGCATTTCTTCTGCAATTTTTTCAGTCTTACAGAATGGCAGGAAGTCTCTTTGCTCTTCCCCATAATCTCCCTAATCAGGTTGTATGCAGTGGCTAAGACCTCACCAGAGCTCTCCTAATCCTTCTCTCAAGCTCAAATGCTCCTTTTTCTTTTCCAGTTCTGAGGGAGTTTGCACAGTTGACCCAGTCTGCATCATGTGTTTTTCCTTGTGCTAAAGTCACTTCCACGATGATGCCTATTTCCTGAACACGTCGTGGAGGTGGATTTGAGGGTCTCTAGTTCCATGCAAAGCCCTTCTAGAAGAGGGTCTTGTCCCTCTTCCTAGATATACTTTTGACTTTGAGCAACAGCCATGAGCAGAGAGTGCTGAAAGGTGTGATGGAGAAACTGAGGCACAGTCCTCTGTGCCCAACGTGGCAGGAGGATGCCAGGCAGAAGAGCAGCTGGTTGGGGCACTGAGAAAACACCCAGGAACGCAACAAGTCCATCATGGGGTGATAAGGATGGGAGTCAATACAAGCTTTTGGCTATTGACTGTCAGCAGAACAATTCCCCCCATCTGTTTCCATCTCTCTGGCCCTTCTTCAGAGGGGGGAGAGGACTGGGAGCCAGTCCTGGTCCTGGCAGTGGGTATGCACTGTAGTGTCAGGAGGCACCCTTTCTGTGAGGGGTAGGCTGGAGATTGTGCATGGCAAGCTAGCTCCTTGCAGAAAGCATACTGCCAGCTATGTGAGAGCAACACCATCCTCATGTTATGCAGCCTCCTTTCCTCCCTGCTTCATCAGGAGTCCCATGAGTTTGTGCTCAAAGACTACTTTGAGACTGGTCCCTGTTACAAGGTAGACTTAACCCTGATGGAGAGCGGAAACATCCTGAGTGACATCCAATTACCTCCTACAGGCGTCTGCCATTTTAATTGATGGACACTGGCAGTCAGGAGCAAAGACTGACTGACAGAAAATCGAGGCCTTCTTTTATTTCTATTTATCTTCTGGAACAGCCAGAGATGCCCCAGGGAAGAGTAGTGTGAGCCATGTCAGAACTGACCCATCAGGGACCTGTTCCATGCATGCAGAGGCACCAGAGATGCTTTTCATCATCTCTCCTGACCTTTGCAGAGCACAGGCCATTGAATTTCCTCTGGCTGTCCCTGCCATGACACTACCTGTCTGCTCCTTTTATCAGTATAAAACTTTACCTGTATGAAATTGATGCTGTTTTAATTTCCACTCTGTGGTTAAACATTTATGTATTTTTCTTGCTACATAAATCTGTGGTTATATGCAGAGAATGTTTTGGAAGAAAGACATCATGTCATTAATTAAAAAAAAACAAAACCAGAAAAAAAACCAAGCCCAAACTGGATTCCCTGGGAGAGGAAGCATTGACTTGAGGGCTGAAAACTGGCGAAGAGGCTGTAAACAAAGGCTGGTGATAAATGGAGCTGCATTAGAAGAAGGTGCCTAGTGGGCTACAGCAAACATAATTAATGAGACCTTTGGCCACAAATCTTTTTTTAATGCCTTTTTAAAGTTCTTCATTACAGATCTGAAGTAAGAGGAAAGTCTATTAGTGAGATATACTGATGATACCAAGCTGGAGATGTTGCAGGTGCTAACAAAGAAAGTGGAAAATCAGATAACAGGAGGTAGAGGGAGATTGAGGTCATGATTGTGAGATATCTGGAGAGAGGCGGTAGGGTTAATCCCAAAGGCAGATATTCAGCCGTGTCCAAAAGGCTGTGATGGGACATTGTGGCCCAGTGTTCACCAGTGGCTATTTCAAAGGCTGCCACATGGGCACCCGGGTAGGGACAGATTTTCACAGAGAAGTCTGGCTGTGTGGACTGAATAAAGGCAGATTATTATTAGGAGAATGGGCAAAGTGATTAGGAACCTGACTGACTACAGTATGAGTGGAAGAATGCTCAAGTGTCTGTCGGGGTAGGCTATTTAGCGCCCAAAGAACAGTAACACTCTACCAATTAGCCAGTGTTTGAAAAGTCCACATACTGAAGTGAAAAATTTCTGGAGAATTTTGAGAGAAATTTCATACTACATGACAGAAAAAAAAATAACAATGCCAGAAAATTAGAAGAGAGGAAATTCACAAGGAATTTCTAAGGAAACAGTAGCAAACATAGTAGAGGAAAAAGTGTCACCTATTAAATAAGTTAAGTAAACTTATTTTATACTCTTGGCAGGTGGGCAAGGCTGAAGTTTAAATGCCCAAATTGGGTATGTCTAAATACTGCTTACCCATGCTCATTTCTTAACATGTTACTGAAAGCCCTTCCTTACAGTGAGACTTCTGAGGCTTTGAAACAATATCTCACAAGGAGCTGACAAAGGCTATTTTTGTGTGCCATGCTCATTATCTATGGTGTAAAGGATACACAGACTCTCTGAATCATGACAGTAGAAGAAAAGGACATCTAGTGTAATCAAAAGGTGGTAAATGTCCATTAAGAATGACATTCTCCACCCAGTTCATAATTAGGCTGTAAAACTCTCTGCCTTTTGGAGTCCTTCCAGTCTCAAATCAACTAAGATGCACTGTGTAAGTAAAGGAAGCAAAATGGGATTTTCCAGGGGAAGCCCCATCCCTGGAAGTGTTCAAGGCCAGGTTAGATGGGGCTTTGAGGAACTAGTGGAAGTTGTTCTTGTCCATGGCAGGGGAGCTGGAACTAGATGATCTTTAAGGTCACTTCCGATCCAAACCATTCTATGATTCTATGAGAGCTCACATGGAGACACTTCTAGATTTCCAACTTTCTTATGTCAGGGTTAGAGCTGATCTTTAGCTACTGGTTATAAGCAACTGATTGCACTTTTTGCAGTTCTCAGTAGGATGTGCTACTGACCATTGACAGATTTCCCTTCTGAATGAAGAAGCCTGGGGTTCTGCCACACTTGATCATGTCATTTCCATTCTCATGTCATCTTTGAAGTGTACTAGAGAAAGCATGAGGAACCCTAGTTTTGTAATATGTATCACGCCTTCTTCAACTTTCCTTCTTATCTCTTGCATTCTTGATTACAACCCCAGGAACTCAGCCTTTTGGGGCTTTTTTTTTTGAAAATGTGAGGGAAAAAATTAGAGATAGTTCTGGTCCTATTAGCATGTGATTTGATTCCATGGCAGTGAGTTGGTGTGACAAGCCCTGCAAGTCACTGAAGAAGTGTAAAAAGGAAAAAAATATCCTCCAGATCTTGTCAGGGGTAGTTGCTTTCTGCTCCAGGCATGTCTGTGTCCTAGTCTTGGGGTGAAATTCCACATCCATTTGTTGTTATTATCATTTTGTGATTGTGTGTCAGGTTGCTAGGTGAAACATTGCTGTTTGCAGCTCTTTCATTGCTTCTTCTCGTGACAAGGCACAAGATCTGGAGGGGGAGGCTGGTTTGGTTTTATTTCTGCCTGCTTTTGAGTAATTTTTGATAACTTGAATTTCTTGCACTTCTGTTATTAAGTTTTTTGACATTGGAGCAGAAAATGTTTCTTCAGTTTATTCTTTCTTGTTGCATTGGCCTTATGCAAAGAAAAGCCCTTGCATTATGTTTGATGTCTTCCAGTTTCCACTTATAATTTAGCAACTGATTCATCATTTGGAAGCAGATTATTTCAGCTGACCACACTGTATGGAACTGAAGGAGTCTGTTGCAGTGTTGCGTAGCAACTTTATAGAGTAGAAAGGGTATACATGTGCTAATACTTGGTGTGTAAGTGCAGTAATGTGTATGTGGAGTTATAAGCATTAGAAATATGTTATATGTTTATTACTAGCTGTGCAGGAAATAGAATTTCAGATTTGTGGGGAGTTCCGCTTTTTCTAAATGTGGTTTATTTTTAGTCACAACAAAAATAATCTTTTCCCATCCGTTTTAACATGGCCTTATGCTGCCTAATTTTAGGTGGTGTGTTTGGTTTTTTGATTTTTTTTTCCTACACTTAGTCATGACAAAGAAGTTTAAAAATCAAAAATCCTCAATCATGCCATTCTAGTATAAAAATGATTTTTCTCTCATCTTATCCTCTTTTTTGCTAAATGTTTTAATAACTGTTGCACCATTTTTATTTCAATGAAATAATATTTTTTGCTGGTAAATGTGCTGTGTAGGAAAATCTTGATCTAGTTCCATTTTTCTTTATCAATGATTGTAATTATAGTAGCTCCATGGGTCCAAATAGACTGGAGTTTTCTACTTTTCTTCTGAAAGATATAAAGATCTCAAAGATATAAACCAAGATTTTTTTATTTCAGTCTTTCTCATGTTTCAGACCAGGTGAATGAGACCCAGTGATTGTCATCAGCAGACTCGGGAATACAACTGACATCTCCTAACTCTTAGCTCTGCATTCATCTCACTAGACCGAAGCACTAATATAAAAATAGTCTAAAGCAGATGAATCCTGGAACTGGAAAAGCAGATGTTTTGCATTTCTATGCCTGCCTTAAATTTGTATTCCACACCAAGCTACCTGTGCTTGGTGCTGTAACAGTGCCTAAGACAGAGCAATCTGGCTATGAACCCTGCACTTGGCATGGGGAAAAAGTGATGACATTTACTTCTCTAAATGTGTTTTTGAAGAACTAATTTCACTGATGAGTGTGTGTGAAATTAGCTTCTGACTGAGATATATTAGGCTGTAAAATAATCTCTTTTAAAGCTAGATCAGACAAAAAACAAGCACATTTGACAGGCACAGTCCTGCCCTAGCAGTTGGAAATGCAAAGGGATTATGAAGTTCCTCTTCTAAATCCCTCCCCGTCAGGGTCTTTGCTTCAGATGCTTCCATCTTTTTGCAAGTGGACTGTCACTCACTTGTTCTCTTCCAGCATTGATTCCCTTTCAAAACTGTCCTCTTCTATTTGACTCTTCTGGAAGTACATTTTTCCCCTCTCAGCTTTATTTGTGAAGTAATAACTGAAAATCAGATACTGTTATATTTTCCAAATATTTAGACTTACCCCATTCACAGTTCTTTGTAGAAGCTGCTCTGTAAATCTTTATTATCACATCTCAGTGACAAACAAATCAAAATGTGCAAGTGTGTATACACACAGATTTATCCACATGCAGCCAAAGTCCTGTGCAGGTTAGTACAGGTACAGGAGTGATGTTCTCTCACCACACCCATACGCAATAAAGGTCACAAAGCACTTTTCATTCCCTAGTCAGGCTGTGTGACACAAACATATTGAAAGGCAAAGCTGCCAGCTTTCTGTAGGCTCTGTCCCAGACAGGTGAGCAGTGAAAGGATGGAGAAAAGCTGACAGGGAATGGACTTGACCAATGGGGTCAAGTTCAGTCTGTGTCCTCTGCTCCCAATCCAATCTCCTAGCCAAATGGAGCAAAGCACTGAATAGAGCAATGTGATTTATGCCTGGAGTAGGCCATTAAAGGATGTCTTTCCTCTAAGAAGGGTACAGATCAGAGACGGAAACATATTCAGAGCTGCAGTATCCTGTATGTGCAGCTCTCTATCAAGTCAGTCAAGCCCTAAATGCTCAGGCTTGCTCAGGATACAGGGAGCAGTGCAAAGGGGAGTAGAGTAGAATGAGGATCAATAGAGATGAGAGCAGAGAAGGAACTTGGCTGGAAAGAGAAATGCACAGGAAGCAAACAGGGGGGTTTGCCGGGCACAGCATGTGAAGGTGTGATGCACCTCTGTATGTAGGATAATGTATAGACAGTGGAGGGGGGACGGAGGGAAGGAAATCAAAACCAAAACAAAGTCAGGGACTAGTATAAAGAAAATCTATTGACTCTTCGACAAATAAGCTGGATGAGTTTGCGAATCGATGCTCTCTGGAGCTGTTTAAAACTGGTCTATCAGAGGCCCACTTATTGTAGTGATGGAGGAAATCTTCATAGAATTATAGAATGGTTTGGACCAGAAGGGACCTTAAAGATCACCTAGTTCCAACCTCCCTGCCATGGGCATGAACATCTTCAAGTAGACCAGGTTGCTAAAAGCTCCATCCAGCCTGGCCTTGAACACTTCCAGGGATGGAGCATCCACAACTTCTCTGGATGTTCCAGTGTTTTACAACTCTCACAATAAAGACTTTTTTCCTGTATCTAATTTAAGTCTTTGGTCACCGAAGACAGGTTGCAATTTTATTTACTTGTTGTCTGATCTCAGTGCTGTTTTCCATGTGGATTCCAAGTGATATATTGCCAGGTAATTATGGGAAAAAGTAATCTTTTCCTCTCTGAAGCAGTCCACTCAATTTCACTATTATTAGCAAGTATTCAAAAGTCACAAATTGTGTGCTTGTAGGTTACCAGATGAATTTAAAGCTGTGAGATTTGAAAAAGTGAAAGGAAAACCAATCACAGATTATATTTCTTTTTCCCATAGCTTTCAGACCCTTAAACCTGTGACTCGGATCTTTTAGTCCTCTTTTTTTCCCCCCATAGTAGTGGGGAATAGAAGCTTCTTTTTTTTGCTGTAATCTGGCATTGTCAAGTCATAACAATATTTCACACCTAAAGGTTTCTGCCACGCATCCCAAGACTCACAATAAAAATCACAACAGTCAGGAACAGCATCTTGGAGTTTGTGTAAAGCAAACCTGGAAAAAACAAAACAAAAAACCGTCATAAAAAGACCTTTGTTGGAATCTTTCTTTCTTCCTTCTCCTGTAGGAGAACCTGCACAGCCAGAATTTTAAAAAATGCTCAGTGCCTCACACAGCTCCCATTGTGACAATTCTGCTGCCTGTTCAAACAAGCTCAGCCTCCAGTGTACACAGCACTCATGAAAGCCCAGCCATGTATTTTGCTGCCTAAATGGGAGCTGAGCTGTTTTGCAAAATCTGTCCCATGGGACCTATCAAGAAATGGATACCATGGAAATGTGAGCAATAATGACAGTGTATTATGGGGTGAAAGATAATGTCATATTACACTAATGCAAATTACACTTTGTGTGTGTGGGCAGGGCAATTTACAACCATAACCTTAAATTTCTCTATCTTTGTGTATTTTGGGCCCAATTCTCCTGTTCACACTCATTTCACCTAACATCATGTCACTGCCTGCAGTAGAAAGAAACATGATTCATGCCAGTGACAGCAAGAGGAAATTAGCTCCCTTAAATCTGAACCAGAAGTTGCATTTAACACTGTTTTACATAATATTTTGCATTATTCTATCCCACTTACACAGCACTAGAGATGTGTAAAGAACTTGAGGATATTTATAGAATGGAGGCAAGTGGCTCACAGCCACAGCACTGGAGTTACCTTGCCTGGCGTTGGGTGACCCCAGCAATTCTGAAAGAAAAGCTGGTGCTGTATGTTTTTAATAGACTCTTCACTGAAAGTGAATGCAGTCATCATTGCAGTGATAAATGGGGAAAAAATGAGATTATCAGTGAATGAACTACTGTAGCAGGTGGTAGTAGGTGTTGCTTATTAGATGTTCAGTATTACAAAAAAGAACAGAACGACAGCAATCCCCCAGAGAGACACCTCTCTAAGAATTAATCTGACACCTGCCATCACTCTCCAAGACAAGGTTGCTTAACAGTCCAAAGCTTGCAAGGTGATAATGGAGAGAGAGTAAAGAAAGGGCTGCTGACTGAGACCTTTGCCTGCATTTGTTTCTCCTCATGTCACCGATTATGTGGCTACCAATCATGCTATGGTGGCACATACTGAATGTGAATGCTTTTGGTGGAGGAGCTTTCTGTCGTTATCCATGAAACCTCAGCTGGGCTCACAGCACCCATAACAAGGTGCAGCTTGCTGCAGAGCTTGGATGTCTCCTTTGTGGATGACAGAAAAGCCTGGACTGGGGCCATTCTTTTTCCAGAGATTTCAGCATTTAGGTGTCAAGACAAATTCGCTGGATTTCATCCTCTTTCTTGAGGCCACTGTAACCCTGGGGTCAGGTCTGCAATTAGGAGGCTTCACTTCTGAGCTTGCTTCTTCAAAGCACCTAGCAGCTCCATCTGAGCCCCCTTTGACAGTCTGCTGAGCACTGTGGCTATGCAGCACCCATGTGTTTATTTGCTCACCTTCCCCCTGCCCCAAGGAAAACTACTTATCTCTGGTTTCATTTGCACTCTCTTTTTGGGAATTGTTTTAGCTGAATGTCTGTTGGGAGGTGTTCTAAGTGGTGTATTTTTTCTCCCCTCTTACTTTTCTTTTTGATCCTTATGTTGACCTGACCTGATCCATGTCTTGCTCTCCAACTGAAAAGAAGTGAGGTCTGTGTTGGTCCCTGGATCACAAGGGATTTGTTTCTACAGCCTTGGAGAAAGCTCAAGAGAGTTCTTTCTCTTTTATGAGTATACTCTAAACATACTCTGGAAAGCTCTGTTGTCCCAGCAGGGGGAAGCTCTGGTCAACAGTTTTTTTCTGGAGTTTTTTGCCTCAGGCTTAAGTTGAGGAATACTTTAAAGGTAAGGACTGAAGAGATTTAATTCTTGAATGTGATCCAGTATTCTAAGGGAAGTCACTGTACTAAGATGAGGCTTGATGTGCCCATGTTACTGAGAAAATGAACAACAGCTCTTTGTACTGGCTGAAGCTTTATAAGTGCTGGAAATGTCATGTTTTGATATTTTCTGTGTTTACACCGAGGAGTGACAAAGACTAAAATAATTTGAGGTTATGTCATGAACAGGCTGTACAGGATGTGTCTGAGCCAGTCAGAGCTGCTAGAAGGCTTTGCTTGTCCGTAAGGCAAAAGTGAGGAATTGCTGAGGAACTTAACCAGTGCTCCTGAACTATGGAGCATGCTGAAAATCTGCAAGTGCAAAACCCCCAGCTCTAAATGTATCCTACAAGGGTACATGGCAAGGGAGACAGCAAACACCAGGAACTTGACAAAGAGATCAATGGGAAGACTTTGCTCATCTCTGAATGAGGCCAGTGTGTCTGGGGCAGTTTTTCCATAGCAGCAGAATTGGCTTAAGGTCTCTCACTGCCTCATACCATCAACTGGACCTGCCTTTCCATAGAGTTCATTTAATTTGGGTCTGGCCATCCATCTGAACATGCTCTCTCTTGCATTGGTGATGGTCTGTAATGTGAATGAGGTTGGATTTGCAGCTTGAGAACAAGGCACCCGGAGCTGTGCATCAGCTGTTCCAGCTGAGCTCATTTCACTTACACTTGTTTGCAGGAGAGGCCTCAGTTAGGAGGAATGCAGCAAAGGGAAAAGGTCTGTGTGGCGGGGAAATCTGTGAGTTATAGTATCAGTGAGCTTGGCAGTGTGTCTACTGTTGGACAAACAGCTGATTGGTGTCTCTTTGCAGCAGTTTGGCTCCACAGTTTAGCTGATGTTCAGGAATGTAATGTGTGAAATGACAGCTAAACCTCAGATCAGCAAGAGATCAGTGAGAAGGGCCACAAGCTGGAGCACCAGCTTGCACTGTGTACAAAAAATGAAATTATTTTAACTACAGGTGTTGGCTGCAAAAAAAAAAAAAAAGGTGCATTTCTTTCAGTGTACTTTCTGCATAACCTATCTGCTGGAATGGTTCCTCAGTTCTGAAAATTTCCATAACGGAGCATGCACAGGAAAATCCTGCCAACCACATGCTAGCGGGATGGACTGCCATGTGTCCTGGGGCAGGGGAGGAAGGAAAGAAGGCACGCTTGGACAAGCAGCCTGGCCAAGGAACATAATGACACTTCACTCTCTGCATTCTGCAAAATATCTTGCCAGTTACAGTCACAAGTGCTGATGGGAAGGAGATTTGCTTTTGCTCCAGTTAAAATGACAATGGGTGGCTTGGTTCATGATGCAGATGAGATGGGTGCTGAGAATTATGTACTCTTCCATCTGGTTTACTCTGAGCAGGGGAATGATGCTTCAAACAGCTATCTCCTTTTGACTTCACATGCATTAGCTTTCTCCCTCACTCTATAGCTGGGTAGGATTTGAAAGCCTCAGAGGTGAGTGAGATAGAAACCAGAAACAACAGGATTTCTCACCCCCTCCTGAGCCAGGCCCCCGTTCAGATCACAGTGTGATTAGCACTAGGGAGTGAATCAGCTCAGCTGTCGGCCCTCACTCTGGGAAAGAGGCAGGCGGAAAGAAGGCGAAGTGACAGAGCGATGCTGAGCAGGAGCAGGGGCAGGCGGGGCGTGCCTCCGGGCACACCTGCACTGCACAGCCGGCTCTGGCTGCCCGGAGCCTCCTCGCCAGCCCTGCCCCGGCTGCTCGACCCCGCCGGGCCGCTGTGCCCGGGGCTGCCACGTGCCAGACGAGTCTGCTTGGCTGTGACGGCCGGGCTAACCAGGGTTGATGGCAAGTGTCTGGAGGGAGCGAGGGTCACTGAAGAGTTTGTCAGGAAGGGCCTCTGGATGCTACCGGGGTGAGACAGACGATTTCCTTTTTTTACAAACCCAGGAGGGAGCTCAAAGACAGCTCAGCCCTGTGCTTCCTGCTGCTAGCTCACTTCCTGGCACTCCTTTCGCCCTCCCACCATTTTTTTTATCCCTGTAACATACTTTGCCCCATCTACTGCTGTGTTTGAGTGGTGGCTTTGCTCCTGCAGCATATCCTATCAAGATTAGCCCTGCCAGCAAGGTACACTTGAGCGCCCTTCTCTACCCCATGCCCAAGGGCATGGGTAAGCAGCAGGGAATCATTATGTGGGCATTGTTTCGTGGAGATCCTTCCTTGGATGCCCACAGCTGAGGCCATTTTGTTTCTTCCTTTCCCTTGGTCTCCTTGTGAGGATGAGTGGAGAAAAGATCTTTTAGAGCCCACACCTGGCTCTCATGAATATTTCATGTTTCTTGCTTTTCTTTCCCTTGAAGAGCAAAACCTTTTCATATTTGATGCCCTGGAAGGCTGTTTGGTTGCTGAATGTTACTTCATCAATGCTCTCCCTCCTTGCTTTTCCTCCAGACTGCCCAGCCCTTCTTCCTTTCTCTTCTTGAGCAGTGTCTTCTTTTTTTAAAAGGATGCTTCGGAAAAGGTCACTGTCCCTTTCATATCCCCTCCTTGCTGTGAGCCAGCATGGCTTCTGCTCTGCCAATGGTAAAGGATAAATGGGGATGTGGGTAAAGGCAGCACTGGGGAGGGAGGCCAGGAAATGTGTGCACGTAAGCTGAGGAGCAGCACAGAGGCAGAGAGGAGTTGTAGGCACAGCAAGAGAAAAGTAAAGTGGCAGAGGCAGCAGAAGGATTTTGCTGAAGAACTGGTTTTCCAGCACCTTACAGAATTTGTCATGCAAGATGCACTGGTGTTGCCGTGGGTGGCAGCTTGTCCAGCGAAGGCCATTTGGAAAAGTGAGGTATCCCAGTTCCCCAAAACAGAATGCTCCCACAGCTGCACTGACAAATATGCCTTCTGCCCATTTCTGTTGCCCAGCACTTGCTTTAGAGACCTCATTATTTTGGCCTCCAGGCTCTACAGTATATCCTCCCCTATTATCCTTAGGCTTTTCAGCCTTTCTCTCTCTTTTCCCTTGTAGTGTTTGAGGAACCAGGGACTGTTTGCAACTGTTTGCTTCCAGTCAGGCTGCATAGACCCTGAAACACTGTGAGTCCTGCCTGAGTGGGGTGCGTTCCCTCCTGCCCATGAAGGTGTTCAGACACCTGGCAGTAAGGGCCTTTCCTTGGAAACCTGCAGCAGATGCCCTAGGTTGGCTGCTAGACCAGCCCATTCCTTCCTGGGATGGAGGACTGCAAAGAACTAGCCACAGACAGACTGGGCTGCTGGCTCAGGAGTGAATAGGGAGGCTGAGAAACCTTCCACTCAGAGTTCCCATGGTGACATACAGACAGAGCACCAAAATGCCATAGCAGAGGACGGGGCTCAGGGACTCTGGCCTGAGTATTACAGGTGGCAGGAGAGGCTAACAAGGAAGGAAAGAAAGGTACTGAGCTTGTATTTACACTGTGCCTTTCATCTATATGGAAGTAATAGCTGAAGTACTGCCACTAACTGGGTGAACTCAGCCAAGAAGGTCCATTTGATGGACCAAAGTGATGCATCTGGTGAGAAACAGGTTCTCAGAGCAGTTGCTTTGTAGTTTAGGTCAGGAAGCAAAAGAGGCTTTGCATAAAGTGAAGTGATGGATTTGTTTTAGAGATACTTGGCCCATAGGAGAATTGCAGTTGATGTTTGGATGGGTGTAGCTTCTGCGTTCCTGCTTTTGGAAGAGCCAGTCTCATATCCACAACATAAATGGGAAGAGAAAGATGAATCTGTTTAACAGTGAGATTTTAAAAAAAATAGACATTTAGTTTCATTTAGACCTATCAATGCTGAAAGTCTTTGTGATGTAGAAAAGATGCCAAGTGATGGGTCCACCTACCAGTTCTTGGGTCATGGCCCCAGGTACCCAGAGGGCCTATCGTGAGGGCATTAGCTATGATCTTGGTGCTGTGGTTAACATAATCTTGTACCATCAGTAATCCCTCTGAGAGTCAGGATGGAGAACGTATGGGTAGGCAGGGATGTTTCCAAGAGAAAGGCAGACAAGTTTCATGAGTCACTTGTCTTCTCTTGGAACATGGACAAAATCAATATTTGCAAATTATGACCCAACAAGTGTGTTGTCTGTAAAATTCTGGTGACAATGTCTATTTTATCTGTTCTGTGTTTCAGCATAAGGACAGTCTCCTTCTTGTCATTATCCAGCTCTGAAATGGAGCTAGCATCAATTGTTCTGAAAAACATCACCCCCTCTTGCAGTGCTACTGGTACAGCTTCCCATGTCACTTGGCTCTCCCTAATGCATTGACCAGGACAGTTTATGCGAACTACAGAGTTCATACTGTGAAGCAACGTTAATGCTGAGAACATGCTGCACTGCAGTGAGGGTACATGGTCCTGAAGTCAAAGTGCTATCCAAGGTGTTTTTCCAGGGCCTGACAGGTCACAGCGACTGGCAGCAGAGTGCTGTGGCTCTGCTGTTGGACTTTGTGTGGTGAGAGATCAGACAGCTGTCAGTGACTCATGGCATGTCCGTGATCCCCAGCGAGTGACTGGAGCTGTGACCCTGCACTGCTGAGTTACTGATGTACTTGTCTGGAAGCTACCTTATGTGGTGACCAGTGATGCACCTGGGCAGTCATGCAGCAGGACTTAACTACTGCTCCACTCCCTGACCTTAGAACTAATGCCATTGTTCCTTGTCCTTCATGATCCCGTGTAGCCATCATTAAGCATCTTCTTCCTACACATCGCCTACAACTCCTGTCTATTCCATCCCTATTTGTCCCCAAAACTTTCCCTGCTAATATAAACCAGTCTGATATCCCACATCTCCCTCTCCTTTCAGTGTGTGTGCATCCCATGCCTGCACACCCCACTGTAGGCACCGCTTCCCTCCCTTCTCTGTGGCATGCATGAGCAGTCCAGGGAATAGGCATGGAACATAATGTGTAGCATCATGTGGCTAATTACTTGATGCTGGGCACACAAGGGGGATTATCCTGTGCCTCAAAGGGCTGTCAGAGAATCCTAATCTTATCTTTCCCTCCTCTTTCCCCTTCTTCTGCCATCTGAAGTAATGAACTGGTTATAAATACCTAATTAGCTAATTATTTTCTGGCCTATATGGAACATTTTCAGTGAAGGAAGTCCCTAGGCACTTGGGGGAGGGACCTCCATGGAGGCGAGACAACCTCATGAGGTCTGTGCAGGGGTAAAGGCAGTATGGTGATGCTCAGAAGAATTTCCAGACTTTCACCATCCCCAGAGAGCAGAGGAAAAGTCATTAGCTCCACGGAGAAATGAACCTGTCTTTACCCACACTTGCAGCTGTGTGAGCTGAAAAGCCAGGGGCAAAATAAAACCACAGAAATAATTCATTAGGTAATTAGAAATTTTAAAAAAATGGCTTTTTGGAAACATTTGCATTGGGCAGAGGTTCTGTGCTGGCAGCATTTCGGGCTGTGCCTGCTACTTTTGTGTTCCAGTCCCGTTGGGGCAGGAGGACTAGCCAGGGAACTGTCTCTTGATAATACTGTCACTGAGAAAACCAATATATGCTGGTTTATATGTGACAGAGAGGTTCCTCCCACTGACAGACTGGCCTTAGTCTGTCAGTACAATTCTCACAGGTTGCAGCATGCAGTTGTTGAACTGGGATGGCTTTCAGTCCGAGACTGAGGATGGGGCCGTTGAGCTGTGTCTTTGGGACAGTCATCATTCTGTTGTTTTTCTGCAGGGAAAGGAGAAGCAGGGGGTATCAGTCAGATAGCTGATGGCACCAAAAGTCTCATTCCCCTTTCTTCTCTCTGCTGCAGATGGAGGCCGAGGATTAAGAGATCATGGCATCACAGCAGCTCTGCTGGCTGCCTGTCAGTAAAGGTTAGGACAAGAAAGGGCAACAACCATAGGTCTAGCCTGGTTTGGACAGTAGCTAATTTCTGACACTCTGCTTTTATCTTCATGTGGCTTTTTTTTTTTTTTTCTGCATGTCTTGTAAACTTCTTTCCTTTTCTTCTCCTTCCCTTCCTCTCTCCCTTTCTCTTTCTCTGTCCCACACTTGCTCCTTCTGGCTCTCTTTTTCCTTTGCAGGCATGCGCATCCTTGTGAACTTGCTCCTGGACACCTTGCCCATGCTGGGGAACGTCCTTCTTCTCTGCTTCTTTGTCTTCTTCATCTTTGGCATCATCGGGGTGCAGCTGTGGGCTGGGCTGCTCCGCAACCGCTGCTTCATGGAGGAGAACTTCACAGTGTGAGTGACTGGGAGACAGTGTCTCCTTCCTTTCTTCCAGGAATGTTTCTCTTTCCCCTTCCTTGCTCTTGTCTTCTACTGCCTGGCTCTCTGTGTATCACTTACTCCAAACAGCTGTAGGGTGATAGCGTGCAGAGTGTTGGTCATGTCTTGCAGTGGTAAGGGAGGGCAGGCAAAGGCAGCTGGTTTTCATCTGTCTTCACGGTTCACAGAAGAACGAGGCTGGGCTCATTTGGGTTGGATCAAGGCACGGGTTAGCATGGCTGCCTCCTCCAGCCATGTCCAGTGATACAAGATGCTGCTCCTACACCCAGAAAGAATTGAAACTCTGAAACACCAGCCATGCTGTCTTTCTTCTGAACTTGCTCCCTCTTCAGAAAACAACATGCAGAGGAATCTTACAGAAAGCCATAGCGCTGCCTGATGCTTCCAGGGTCATCTTTGGCACCTCCAAGATGGAGCTGAGGTCACTGTTTGAACAGTAGTACATTACCTTTGGAGACTTTGGAGGGACACTGGGAAATTATTGGAAAACTTCAGGAGTAGAAGTGCATGTGAGTGGTGCCATGTGGAGGGTACGGAGGGCTGGGGGAAGAGGTATCCCACAGCTGGGTTAGCAGAAGTGAGAACATCTGAATGCAAAGAATGGCTGTTTGAATGGGACAAAAAACTCATGGGGAAATGTGGGCACAGTTTGGGCAGAGCCTGAAGTCACACGGGGATCAACTACAGGTATTTGGGGTTTTAGGGGTAAGTCTGCAGAACACAGCTTTACTCCTCTCCACAGGCAGTGGGGTAGTAAAGCTCCTGCCTGCCATGAATTCTCCAATTACCCAGTTTCAGGGTACGGCTCCTCCTGTTGACTTTCTGACTTTAGCAGATCTCAGGCTTTAAAATGTTTTCTTAAAATCCTATGCTAATCCCAGATGTGCTATCAGTTTAGACTGCTTAAAAAAAGCTAGAACTGTAGATCAGTTTAGACTGATTAAACAGTTCTGAAGCTTGGGAAAAAAAAAAGAAGTGTGAAAATACAATCTGTAGAACAGAGTGGAGTTGGAGAGTAGGAGCTGCTTAAATCAGGCATTTCCTGTGATTATTTATTCCTTGGGGGAAACTAATGTTTAGGATGATTGTCCTTTATGTAAATCAGGAGTACTACTACTTTAATGAGTGTAATTAAATATGTGCAGAGTTAATGTAACCGAGAAGTGAATTGGTGCCACAGCCTTCAAAGTGACAGATATTAGAAAATCTTTGGCTGACCATTACTAGAGAAATCAATTCTGAAGGTACCTAGTTCACCAATTATGAGGATGAGTTATGACAGATCTTTGTGGTTTAGTCCTGATTAGTTTAGAATCAAAGACTTTCTGTCTTTTTCATCAACAGCTGTCCTCTTCCAGTGACATTTAGTGCAAAAGTCTGCATTCACAAAGTGTGAAAGTTATATATTGTAACAGTGCAAGGAATACACCAGATAAAGTTTAATCAAAAAAAGTTTAATCTCCACCTTTCACTTTCCTGATCATTAGCTCATCTGCAGCTAGGCAAGCATAGATTATTTTAATTGTTCATGCATTTGGAAGGTGCTTGCATTATTTGGAAAAAAGTACGTGAACTTGTCATGAAGCATTGCACCCATAATGCCAGCTGCCAAGGAAGAGTCAAAGTTAAGGTTAAGTCAATTTTAACTTTGCATTTCCAGATTTTAGGGCTTATCTGTGCAACCTTAATTATGCACGCACTGGATTTTTTCTTTTTTTAGAAGTACAGAAGGTTCACTGCCAAATGTTACAAAACGTGTCTATCAACAGTTACATATATGAGCACATCACCGTAAAGCCTGATGAACTACCTTAATATCATTGCCTCTGATTTAGCTTGATGCTAATGGAGAGAGTGATCAGACTGCAAATTTCTGCGTTCCAGCTTTTCTTCATCTCCATGCAAGCAGGTTGTATAATTTGGCTTGAGATGATCTGATGGAAGACAAAACTCTGAAAACTGGGGACTCACCCTGGAAATTTCCTGTTTTTCAGGAGCCTTGTCTTCCTTTCCCGTAAACCTGGAAATCCCTTACCCAGTGCAGTCTCTGTGTCAGAATGGGAGCTCCCAGCTTCACCAGTGTCACTGATGGGAAACTGTCTGTCACAGAAAATTTATGACCATGGGTTTTTTTACTCTTGCAGACAAGGTGATGTTGTCTTGCCCCCCTATTACCAACCTGAGGAGGATGATGAGATGCCCTTTATCTGCTCACTGTCAGGAGACAATGGAATTATGGGCTGTCATGAAATACCCCCACTGAAGGAGCGAGGCCATGAGTGTTGTTTGGACAAGGATGATTATTATTACTACAATTCAGTGCGGCAAGAATTCAATATCAGTGGCATGTGTGTCAACTGGAACCAGTACTACAATGTGTGCCGTACCGGCAACGCCAACCCGCACAAGGGTGCTATCAACTTTGACAACATTGGGTATGCCTGGATTGTGATATTTCAAGTAAGTCCAAATTAGCCTTCTAACAAGGCTCAAGCTATTTTTCTTTTTTTCAAACTCAATAGTTCTGGGCTCCAGCAGTGGTTTCTGCAGCCTGTGACACAGATGCAGAGACTAAAGGGCCTTGTAACTACCCTAGCAAGGGAGACAGCCTGCACACCATGAACGGTGTTCCTGAAGATGGGGAGGGACATAGAGCAATTACAGACACTTGCTGAAATAATCTGCGCTCTTCAGGCTGACTTGTACAAGTTTCCCCTTCAATGCAAACTGCTATAGTAAAGGAGTCCTTTTTTTTCCTTTTTTTTTTTTAATTCCCAGCATGCATTGCAGATGGGAGCTAAAAATCCATGCCTTTTTGCTTTTCCTCCGGCTGTACGCAGTGTCCAGTCCAAGGGGCACAGAAACCTGCTGCAGGTTCTCCCCCGCTGCGATCCAGGGAAATGAACTATTTTAATGAAATATTCCTGCTGTGGACTGGAATGATCTCACAGGCTTTGACAGTACGCCAGTGTCACCAAGCAGTACCATGCTGATTTCCTGAAATGGAAATTTGGCTTCATTGAAATGAATTGTTGTTTCTCACCTTTCTTGGGTTGCAACAGCTCTGCCAGTATCTGTCTGTACAATGAGGAATGAACTCTGGAAGCCCACTTCCCTCCTGTTTCTCTTTTTGTTGTTTATCTTTGCAGGTGATCACACTGGAAGGGTGGGTGGAGATCATGTACTATGTGATGGATGCACATTCCTTCTACAATTTTATCTACTTTATCTTGTTGATAATCGTAAGTATAAGATTTGATGAATGTCAGCAATGCAGGCTAAGAGCCTACAAATAACAGGTCTGAGATCAACATACATACTGGGGAAGCAAACTTCTGGGAATCTCGGAAATCCAGCTAGTTGATTTTCACCAAGAGTCTGTGGCAGAATCACAAACGTAGTTGTCAGCCAAGTTATTATCTTTTACTTCAAAAATATCCTTAGGGTTGATTTCTGAAGTTCTACGTACCCAGTGTAGGATAATGTTCTCATTAGCAGATCTTCTTGCAAAGTAAGTTCCCCAAACCAATTGGCTCAAAAGAACAGAAAACAATTGCTTTATCTGCCCTTCTACTTGGTCTCTTTATACATTTTAAGCTCTCGAGTAATTTTTGAGCCTTGTTGAGCCAGCAGTTTTTGGCAGCACCTGGATTTCTCAGGTTCAGAGTCTCAGATTCACATTTTGTTAGATTCAGGGTCTGTCACGCTGAATTACTTCCTTACCATGAACGAAAAGGAGCTGCTGCTCCAAAAGTGTCAGCAGTCCAAAATAAACTGGCTGTGTGAGATCCCTTGTGGATGGTGGGGATGGAAAGAGAGAAGTGTGTCCATGATGAGAACTTAATAAGCAGTTTATAAGCCCTGTGGATTTACACAAATAAAGTTTGAAGGTTGGTTTTCTGTAAGGATGTTTGCTGTCTGTACCTGGGAAGAAAGGTGAGAAACATGGTGCTGTTGCCTCTCCATTCGTCAAGCCTCCTCACATAATTGCATTTTCTTAGAGGGAAGATGCTGTTTCTGACAAGGAAAGATTTTGTTTTTATGAAGACTCTTGCACTTTTCTCGTAGGGGGACCAAAGTGAAGAATAGAAGGGAAAGACGTAGGATGAATTATGGGAAGTATAAAATCTGTACAGGATAGATGCAGTGTAGTTCTGGGTCACTGACCTAGGTCAGTAAGGACCTCAGTGTGTATCTCCAAGGCCTATATGCATTTGGATGGGATGACAAATGGATCTGGCTAAGACTCTGATCTTCATCTAATACTTGTCCTGGGGGGCTGTGCTCTCCTAGAAATAGGATCTCTAGAAGCAGTCACCCAGTAACATTAACAGACTCACCTAGTACAGCATCTAGTTTAAATTCAAGTTGACATGTAGTGACTTAAGAGAAAGCAAACTTTAATCCAGTTTCTGTGAGAAATTCTGCAGCGTGCGCATATGGAAAGTGGCACAAAACACAATCCCATTCAGTTCAGAGAACTTAAGAAAAACATATTATATTCTTGATTTCACCCTGCCTTATCACCTTCTACCATCACAAGGGAAAGACAAGGAGAGAAAAACAGAAGGATGACCTACTCTATGTGGGCTCTGTCCCTGTGTCTCTGAGCCCTGACAGCAGAGGTGAAATACACCTTAAGGAATGTTGCTTTTACTTTGAGCCTGGAGAGTCCCAAAGAGACAGTGCTGAGATGTGATTGCACAGGATGGGGTGGCGAGGGGTGCAGTTCCCATGTGCTCTGTTCTCAAAGGCAAACTGAACATCCACTGCTTTTTTTGAGTTCAGAAAATAATTATTTCCCTTGAAGTTTGTTCATATATCCCATAATGCAATAGATACTTAGTACCCACTTGCATTTTCACCTTGAGCAGCATGGTGAGGATACCCAGATTTGTAGAATATGTAGTTCAACACATATTTATTCCTTATCCCAGAGCCACAGTTTCTCTCAGAGCCAGGAAGGACTGTGCAGGGTGAGCATTTAACTGCTGGAGTGGGCATGCCCAGTCTGTTGTAGGCCAGTTCCAAAAACTGCCCCTCACTCCCCATGTCAAACCACATAAATTCTGTCAGTATATTTTTGGTTTCTAAGCATCCTTCTAGCACTGGCTCACCTCATGTGGTTTCACAGTGATACAAACTTTTTCTCTGAATTTCTAGGCACCGAAAACCCTCAATTAAACACTCCACCTGAGATTTTACTGCAGAGTGTCATTGACATTTCTAGACACTCCCTCCTCATTTGCAGAAGCCATATAGGTTTATTTCCATCAAACACAGGAGAATATGAATCTCAAGTTACTTTGGGGACTGCTCAGAACAGAGGAGCCATATGCTAGGTGGGATATTTCCTTTACCTTTGATGGAGTTACACCAAGAAAGTATTTAGCCTTTCTGTTACCTTCTTGACATGTGTGATGCATCTTTTGTAGCACATAGCTACACAACTGCAAACTTGCTATCAGTTGGTTGCATTTTCTGTCTGAGTCTTCTTATAGAAATGACACTCCCTCTTTAAGTCTCATGAAGGACAGTCCTTCCAGCCTTTATCCTTTGCTCCTTCTCCATGGTTGAAAGGCTCGGGTTTCTAAGCAGGAGTGCTCTGACAGTCATACTTTAAGCCCTGACTCTTTGCTTTTCCACATACATTCTAGCCTTGGCTCAGACTTGTTTTTCTGGGCCTGGATCTCTGCAGCTTCTCTTTAGAGCTGTGCTTTCATCCACGAGTTCTTCCCTCACAATGATATTTTCAAACACCTACATAAGGGCATTACCTGCTACTACTCATATGGCAGGAAGAAGGCTCCACCACCTGGATACATTCACAGCACAGTTAGAAATCCTGCACAGAGGTGCTTCTCTGAGGGGAATAGTGCTTGGCTACTGCTATGGCTCTTGGACTAGAGCAAGCTCTTCTGAATTCTCAGACTAGTATCTGCAGTGTAGCACTCAGTGAGCTTCAGAAGACAAACTGGATATCCAGGCATAAACAATAAAAATAATTGACTAGTAAGTCAGCGTCTGCAGCACTAGTCAGATTTTATTAGATATTACAGAGATAGGGATTGAACCTTGGGCTGAATGTGGCCAAGATCTGCTTAACCAAAGCAGAGCTCAGTCTCAGGACTGAATGGGACTCCTGTGTTGGGGCTCTGAATTAGGGGTCTCCATCTGCTTCTGTCAGATGCTTTGTCTGACTCCATGTCAGACACTTTTTGTCTCCCTGCTCAGCTAGCTGAGATGGATCACTCAATTAGGAGCCTCTGGGGGCTCTTCCTGTCCGTCTCTTAGCTGGGAGGCATTGTCAAGCTCAGCAGAGACTGAGAGCTTATAGTCTTGCCTGTGGTTTTAAGGATTAACCAAGCTTATTTGTTTTGCGTTTTATGTTCCTAGATAAAAGGATAAGGATTGAGGATTAGTTGCCATATCGAGTCTTCTCACTCCTCCCCTTTTTGGTCATCTGGTGGGATATCAGAGCAAATGGTGCCTGTGAGGACAGGGCTCGTTGATGTGAACCTGAACCCCACTCAAGATTCAACCCCAGGCTGACAGTGAGATCCTCACGAGGACATCTTCTTGCCTCATGTTGCCTCAGCTCTTCTGCTTCTAGCCTAGAATGAAGATGCTCGAAGTCTTAATTGCTTGTTGTTTGTGGAGTTGTAGGAAGTTACAAAGTACAGGAAAGTGTCACAAGTAGTGTTTCAGCAATGCTCATGCAGGTGGTGTCCAGCTCCCAATACTGCCTCACTCAGTGTAAGCAGAGGGAGATAACTGAAAGGGAAAGCCTGTGTGTCGTGTGTTGCTGAGGAGAGTCCATCAGAGAATTTGGATTGGCAGTCATGCTCTCATCAGTTAGAACACACAAGACATCAGGGACTAGGGACAGTCTTGGGTGAAAGTGAAAGAATCTGAACGAGGCATTTTTTTTAATTTTCAAGGCCATATTTAGAAGCTGAAGGGAAAATAGGCTGAAATATGGGGGAAAGGAGAGAGAAGAGTTCAGTGATGAAGGGAAACCAAATTAGAACAGCTTTGAAAGGTGCTCAGAGGAGGAGGGGGGAAAAAAGCCCTTTATTTGGAGATAGTTTATTGTCCTTATGTTGAATCTGGTCAGAAAGAGCTTCATGTTTCAAAGGGTTACTGAGATGCTACCAGGAACTCCTTTCCTTTGAAATACCCACAGCCACTGTACTGAGCCTCTGGACAGAGCTGCTGGGCACCTGTGTGCAAGAGAAAGGGACTTCCAGGGGAGCAAGCTGGTGAGGGGGTGGCAAGGGCTATGAAATGAGGGGAAGGCTGCTTGGATAGGTAAAACAAGCTGGAGTACTTGCTGAGAAAAACACCTTTTCCATGCACGAGGGCTGGGATCAGGTTACCACCTTTGCTTGCACTCTCCCATTTGCTGGAAAGGTTATAGGGGGGAGGACACGTGTGAAGATAAGGGCAGGACTGAATCCAGCTCTCAGTCTGGGCTGTTTGCTTGTAAAGGAGAGAGTGAGGTGAGACTGGGTCCTATGTGGGTCCATACAGGAGAAACATGATGCAAGGATATTCCCTAGCAGGGATACTCACTGGTCCAGGGGAAGCAGAAATCTTTATCTTGTGCCTTGTCTCCTCCAGAGACTGTCCCACAGAGTCTGTTTCAGAGCAGGGCCGATGTGTGGTCTTTGTTCAGAGTTCAGGCTCTGCATTTTATCAATGCCCTATCGACACTTACAGCTCTATGGGGAGTAGGCACCAATCAAGGCATTATAGCTCTTGAAGATGATTTTGAATGTGTTACTAGCCCTTTTATGTATGAAATTCTCATCATATTGAAGTCCAGGTTTTATCCTAAATCTCTCTACCTATGGACAGATCTGATAGTGGAGTTTCATTTCTAATTTTATAATATGTAACACAAAGTGAGATAATTTTACCCCCAGATTTCTCAGCATCAAGAAATCTTTGCTCCATTTTACAGGTAGAAAAACTGAGGCTTAAAGGGAGCATGCAAAGTTGTAAAATAAGCTTGGTAGATATTTTGACTTCTGTATGGAACAAGGAGAACTTGGGCATTTTATTTGGTTTGTTCCTAAGAAATTGGGAGAGTTAGTTGTGTAGGTTTTTTGTGTTTGAAATGGAAAGCCTACCTAGGCTGATGGACAAGTGAAATAAGAGCTAGTATAATAGGTCTTGTATCAGAAGAATAGGAAATGAGCTAGGAAACATGGTTTTTCCAGAGCATTCAGTGTTCTCAGAGTCATTAGTTTCTGTAAATTCCTCTTGGACTTCGTGAGCTCATTCATTTCAGAAAAATGCCATCTCCGTGTATGGTGAATTAAGGTGTAAATGTAGAAATTAATAATATGCTGCAGGTATACTGATGCATCCTTAAAATGATCTGAGAATACTGACATGTCCTCCAAGAGCTGAAGATCATAAATGGCAGTGCATGATTTTTCCAGTAGTAAATGAATAAGCAGAGGAGAAAGCAAAAAACTACTAAGCTGGTTCTCTATTTCCCACCATCTGTTTAATGCAAAGGAGAGGGAAAGAAAAAGTCCAGTTTTCATTAAACCCTTTGTATATAACTTCAAAATGACTTGCTAAAGGTCCCAAAGCCTACGAAAAGAGCCAGAGTTTGGACCTGTATTTCTTGAATTTCAGTTCATAGCTCTAAGTTCTGCATGGAAATGGTGTCTAGTGAGATCTCAAAACCAAGGTCACACACTCCTGGCTTTCTCTGAAACCCCTTCTCCACATGCAGACTCGTTCCCATTCCTCTGCCTCCAGTGAATTTCTCCTCTTATATTCCCCCTCCCACATGTTCTTCCTCATGCTGACACTGACCATCCCTTCTTCTCCTTTGCTATTAGGTGGGCTCTTTCTTCATGATTAACCTGTGCCTGGTGGTCATCGCCACACAGTTCTCGGAGACTAAGCAGCGGGAGCACCAGCTGATGCAGGAGCAGAGGGCCCGGTACCTCTCCTCCAGCACTGTCGCCAGCTACATGGAGCCGGGAGACTGCTACGAGGAGATCTTCCAATACGTCTGCCACATCGTGCGCAAAGCCAAGCGCCGCACCCTTGGACTGTACAACAGCATCCAGAGCTGGCGCCAGGGCAACGCGGAGCCGAGTGACGCCAAACTAGGCACGAACAGGAAAAAACAGAGGCATTACAGTAAGGATTGCACTGGTAAAGCTGGAAATGCCAATAGTGTAAATGTGAGAGTAACTGGGAGCATCTTCATGTGCCAACTTGCCAAAGGACCTGTGCCTACAAAGCACAGAATTAGAATTAACATCAGCCATTGAGCGTGGTACCATGGCCAGCACACCAGACCAGCAAGGTGGAGATGACCAGCCAAAAATGGGAATGAAACAGGGGCAACCAGCAGGGAATGTGGATTATCCAGATCTGAAATCCAGAGACAACAAAGAGATAAAATTAAAGGCACCATCTGAGGCTTGTAAAGGGCTCCACGCCTGGTATAACCGGGTGATGATAGCAGTCTGGGAGACAGAAGACTTAGGGGAATATGACAAAGTCAGACAAAGGATTGGACTTGGTGACACAGCAGGTCCCCCAGAGCTATCCTCCCAAAAGGAGTTGTTGTGGGACCTCAAGAGAGTAGAATTGCAGTAGGGTGTCCTCTGAACCTAAGGGGGCAATGCTGAAGAAGTCCATTTGATATGCAAGGGCAGCACAGATAATTTCTTTTGACAGGAGCACATGCTGTTGTGCAAAATATCACATGAGATATCATTTAAATCAGATTCCTTGCCAGAAAAGTCACTGTGAAAGTGGTTTTATAGACTTAGTATTAACTGGCTGTTGACTATCATTAACAAGCAAAAAGCAGATTTTCCTTCAGCTGGTCTTGCATACTCAGACTTTCATTTTCTTTAGTTGCTGGGAGAAAAGTTTCGGCAGGCTTCATGCATGGTGTTAATGAATTAATTGCTTCATTCCCCCAGTGTCCATTTGACCTTCTAGGTCCAAATGGAGGATCAAGGAACGCAAATTTAGTTTTCTTACTGAAGTCAGGAGTTCTGTTCTGATTCAGAACGCAGACTCTCAAGAGGAAGTGTTCTTGTGCTACCTCTTCTGGCTTTTCGAGATGATTTGCTAATGTAGTTTCTCTAATTTAGAGAGTTCAACTTAGCCTGGGTGTTCTTGGACCCCACTTGTAGCAGTTCAGGACAAAATCAGCTCTTGTGATCATTTTTCCCTCAGTTTTCACTTAACACAAGCTACTGAGCCTCAAGCTGCAATTTCTGCATTAGACAATTCTTTCTCTGATGGACATGAACCCCTGTTGAGCCTAATCACTGGCAAGCTGAACAGTACTATGCCTTTTGGAGACACAGCCCATCAGTGTAGAGCCTCCAACAGCAATGACTTTTATTACTGACCTTGAGATGATGTGTCAGTGTTTAATCATTCTTACAGCTAAAAAGCCCAGTTATCCTGTTTAAATACCCCAAATCCAAACTCATGTCCAATTTCAATGTCTTTTTTCAATGCCTTCTCCTTTAAGCATAACCATTTCTTTTTCAGGGCTTTGCCAGCACCACAACTCTCTTGGCTGCCCTCCTCCAGGCTTGGTCCAGCCTGTTGCTGTGACAGCAACCTCAGATCTCACCAACTGCCCACGATGCCATAGCGAGGAGCGCGAAGCATCCAGAAGGCTCTCTGTCCTGGATAGTACTTATTCAGACCAGGAGGATGGAGGAGCCAGTGAAGGGGAAGGAGAGGGCAGCAGAGAGGACCAGGGTGCCTCGACACTGGAGAAAGAGGAGGAGGTGGAAGAAGGAGGGCGGCTGAAGCTCTGCAGTGACATGTGGCGAGAAGTGAGGGTCAAGCTCCGAGTGATTGTGGACAGCAAGTATTTCAACCGTGGGATCATGATTGCAATCCTAGTGAACACTATCAGCATGGGCATCGAGCACCATGAACAGGTAAGGTACCTTAGGGCACAAACTGGGAAACATGGACTGGTGAGTCCTGCT
This sequence comes from Corapipo altera, assembly GCF_003945725.1. Taxonomy (NCBI): domain Eukaryota; kingdom Metazoa; phylum Chordata; class Aves; order Passeriformes; family Pipridae; genus Corapipo; species Corapipo altera. The sequence goes on from NW_020884873.1 coordinate 16,852,509, forward strand.
GGGGGTTATGGCCTCGCTAAGCAGCTGATGCAACTCGGTGGAGGCAGAGATTGAGCAATTTGGACCCCAGACTGCAGCACAGATGGTCCCAGCATGGCTTTGGAGAAAGCCTCAGAATCTTGTAGGGTCTCTTATTTCCTTATTCCTGCACTTAATCACTTTCACTGTCTCCATGTATTTTCCTCTCACCTCTTTTCGACCCCTCTCTTTTCCTCCTCCCTGCTCGCTCATCCCTCTGTTTTTCTTTTTTTTGCCCTATCTTCTCTTTCCATCTGCTTGTCTCTCCTTCACCCTCATCTCTTCCATCTTCCCCATTTCTCTCACTCTTTTCTCTCTTCGTGAGCTTACTGAACCCTTAGTCTATTTGGTTAATTTAATGTGCCCTCTGGGGATGTCACAGACACTTCACCAGCATCTCAATTCAAATCCGTTAGCTTGGTAGCCTTCCCAACTTAATTAAGAGGTGCCTGAGCACATTCTGTCTATACAAGAAAGCTAGGAAAGGCACCACCTCCCATCTCCAGTTATGCTGGGGGCGCAGTCAGCTTGAGCCTTTCTTTTGCCCTGTGAGTAAGAAGTAATAGGTAGGTCAGACACAAACAGCAGGTGTGGGCACAGATTTGACTTTCACGCCAATAGTTTGTAGGCAGCTCTGAATCAGTCATGCACTTTATCCTAATGACAGACTTATGAAATGGAGAAGAATTGTGTGCCCTTATTTTATAGCTGGGAAACAGAAACTGTGTCTACTTTGTGATGTGCAGAGCCAACTTCAGAGGGCGTTAAGTGTGTCCATGACCTTGAATCTGCATTGCTGTTGGGTAGCTCTGCTGCACTTTCCATTAAAAGAGTCCATGGTGTACATCCATGTCTTAGATCTATGCTTCTAGTCTGAATGTGAGCATGGTTTGCTCCATGTGTCTGCCCAAAACACAAAAATAGGAGATTGCTGCGCTACTGAGATACTGACTGTATTGAAGCTTTGGAGCCAAGGTGAAGTCTAGTCCCAAACACAGTCTTAGGCAGCAGAGACAGGCAGTGTGCCTGGTTCAGGCAAGGCACCCAGATTTGTCCTGTGCTGTATCAGGATGGAGATATCTTGCAACTCACTGTCTCTTAAATTCCCTGTTTGAGGCAACACGGTGTGTGAGCTGGTATTTGAAGCCTCAGATGTCTGGATCCCACCCACATGCCAAGCTTTAGACCATTTTTCAAAGCCCAGCTAGTTTCTGATACAAGGATGGGAAACCTTAATTTGATCCCAGAATGCAAAATTGCACTGGATGCTTCAGTACCAGAAAAATACTGGCAGGAGCTCAGAAGAGAGGAGAATGAAGAAGAGGCTGGAGGGGTTAACTCATGGAAATAGGTAAAAAAGAATGATGTGTTTATCACACAGCAGAGAGATGAGTATGGACTGGAGCCTGGGACAACTTGAAAACTGCCCATTGGTGTTTAAAGATGAGAGCACCAAGCAGGGAGAGCCATTGTTCATTCTGATTTATTGGAGACAGCGTGAATTAACAGTTTAACAGAAGAATATTTGAGCTGGAGGTAGAGAATTCACTCTCATGTTTTGGCTATTGTATGTGCAGATTTAAGCCTTTCTAGGATGCCTCTGCTGTGTTTGTACAGCCTGCAGCAGTGGGATCTGCCTCTACAGCCTTGGGGTTTCTAGTAGCAGGTTCTTAATGACACATCCTTAAAATTATGCTATCACTTTTTATCCATAAGTAGCTAGGAAAAGCTTGTGACCCTGCATGCTGTTTCTACTAGAAGAGATGTCAGTCAAATTGATCATAACTGAAAAATGTGGTGCAGCCTGTTTATTTAAAACACGTGTACTGAATTCTGTTTCCCTGGCACAAGAATATTCAGGCCATACTCAGGTCCTTTTCAGTCAGCAGTTAACTCAGAAGCACACAGAAATTTGTCCTTTTCTTTGCTCTCTTTCAATTCTTCTCAAACCATTCTATCAGTACATCTCAAGCTGGTACTTCATTGCCTCCTTTTCTCTCCTTCCTTTCTCTTTTTCCTGTTGTTTTTCCTCCCAGAAACACAAATTTTCACGGTAGGAAATCTGGAAAAGCCCCTCTGCCCACCAAGATCTGTGATTTGCCAGGTGACACCACCCTATTACTGAAAAAGCTTCTGTTGCTTCAGCTACTTCATCATATGAATGTCTTCTGGCCCAGAGCTAAGGCGTATAGAGACCTCTTGAGCTTTTATTTTCTGGTGCGTGGGAGATCACAACCCCAGCCACTCTCTGAGGTCATTTCTGGCTGGGCAGGATGTGTGAAGGTGTCACAGGTTTGAGCAGACCTGCGAGCAGCTCATGGTGTGTGCATCAGCTCCTTGATGCTCCACTTTTTCACGGACTATTCACAGGCGAGCTCACCAAAGCACACACAACTGTTAGGTCAAGGGGTGAGAAGGACTGCAGGAGTGAGGCACAAGGTTCAGGCTCAGAAACACAGGAATCCAAGGGACAGAGCCCATGTGTGGGTCTCACCTTCAATTCCCAAGTCTTCGCCAACAGACAGAAAAACATTAATTAAAACTATTTGTTTGTTACAATCCAGGGATTTAGTATTCACAATGTTTTTCTTCGAGGAGACTTAACAACTCAAACAACTTTACTTGGATTCAGATAACCTTGGAATTTGGCTTAGTTTATCTTATTCATCCATTCCTTTGTCCTGTCCTGATTGTGCGGCCAAGGCAGCTTCCCACCTCCTTATATATTTCTTGTGAGGGAAATCAACCAATTTTGGGAGAAACTGCATTGCTATGAGTCATTTTTAATCCATGAGCTTATCACAAGTTATCACTTGTAAATAGATAAGTTTATACAAATCCTCAGTGTGCAATATACCATGTAATATTCTCAGTATTAGGCCTTCAGATATTGCTGAGACATTGCCTAAGCCAAAACCCATCATTTCAAGCTTTGTCCTGCTTGAAATAGTTTTTGCAGTTCTTCAGATCTGCTTCTATTTGGAAGTGTCTATTTTTAAAATCCAGTATAGAAAATATTAGATTCTTGTGGCTGTCCAGAAGGATCCTTTTAAGAGGCTTACTTTTTTTAAATATTCACAGTAGATCTGGTGCTGCCCACTTTTCTCCCTTATTCAGCATGAAGATGAAAGGCTGGTCCCAGCTGAATGTCCCAGGTTGCCTTTCACATCATATATTTTTTGAATGGTCTGTTGGACTCAAACCTCTTTGCCATTAGCAGCCATTTTAGACAATTGCTGAGTAACTTGGTTTATCTTCTCCAGTATCTACTTACAGTTTTCCTTCATACATCAGTTCAATACTTTATGAGGTCTGTCTGTGTGGATCAGAAGATGATCCCTTGTTCCCTAACTAGACCCGCACTGTGGATCAGTATCTTCATATCCTTTAGCTTGTGTGATTTCCCTTTATACCAGCATTTATTGCATTCACAAGTTCATATTTTACAGGTATTGCTTCTCTTTTTACTATTTGCTGCTTGTCAGAAACATTCAGCAAATGTCCAAGCCAGCTCATCGTACTGACATTTAGTAAATGATAAAACAGTCTCCCTGGGGTAGTAGATGAAACCACATTACTTCAGCCTTGTAAAACTAGGGTATAACAAGCCATCATGAAATCCTGCATTGGTTATGGGGTGGTGTTTAAACTACATAAAAGCAAGTTGGTGTGTTTCATGGCTGATTTCTATGGCTCTTCTAATTATTGTCAAGTGATTTTGAAATTGTGAGTAAAAATAGGCTGGAGAGACCCCTTTATGGAATATTTCTTTCTTGTGTCCTCAGAGGCAGTGCTGTGCAGGTGCAGTTTGGTAGGGTTGGTCTGCATAGATCACATCAATTACTATTCAGTTTCTAGACAGATGCAAATTTACTCCTGGGTAGGAGAAACTTTTCCTGCAGGGGCTTCCTGGTGATCTGCATCTTCTTAACCTTTCCTCTGATGCAGGACTTTCTGGCTATTGTCAGATAATGTACTAACTATATTTTCAGTCTAGTCTGACAAAAGAACTCCAAAGTTAGTAAGAAACTGAAAAGGAGGAAAAAGCTGAGCTGCTGCCCTCTATTGCCCCAGTTCTAGTTTCTGATCACTGGACAAGTATTCTGAAGTAAATCTGAATTATATGTTTCACTCTCAGTATTTGATCTACATTGTTAGAGGTGAAAGACTTCATTCTCTGAAGATGTGAATTAGATAGTTTCATGGATTGAGAAAGAGATCTGTACACAGAGTTAGTGAATCATTCTGGTTCAAACACTGGCTCTAGGCATGCTTTGCCTCTGGGGTCTCTCTCCCCTTCAAACCACCCTCCTTACCTCAATACTCAGCTCAATACACACTCTAAGCATGATGGGTGGATCAATCTATACTGTCTTGGCAATACAAGCAGACTGCTTGTGGGGAGATTTCAGTGTTCTTTGTTTTTTCTTGGACTAAAATAGCCTTGAGTTCAGGCCTCTCCTTGTGGATGCTTCAATTTAGAGTTTCTAGGTAAACCTGGGAGGAGGAAGGTTTGCCAAGGGTTTTGATGACGAATGCCTGAGTGTTGTGTGTGGGAGCTTGGGGAGCCCTCACAACTGTGAGGTGACACATCCACTGTGTTGGAGATACTGTATGTCAGTAGGAAGAAAAGGAGAGAACCACTTTTTCTCTGTTCATTTGTCTCTTCATCAAGTTGGCACTTCCCTGGCCAGAGAAGAGTCCCCTGGACCAGCAGTATTCCAGCCACCCACCTCATCCATTGTCTCTCACGGCCACACTGACCCAGGAACAAGGGCATCTCCACACAGGACACAACCCCTGGTGGCTCCCACCTTGCAGCCCTGGCCCCCAGCTGATGGCTCTTTACACTCTGTCAAATTACTGGTATCTCCAGAAACTACTGCAATGCTGGGTCTGCCCTTAGACAGTGAGAGTGCTTCTCCAGCTGGCTCCTCTCTCTTTATCTCCTCTTCTTGTCCTGAGTTCATTTGTTTTGTGTTGCTGTTCTCTTCCCAGCCTTTACTTCTTTCCTACTCTGTTTAAAACGTATGTTTTCTTCTCTACTTATTGTGGATGCCAGTGAGTCTATTTTTTTTTAGCTTTTTTTTCTCATTTCTCTTTTGCTGATTTTCTCTCTGTCCATCTCTTCTTTCTTTCTCTGCCCGGTTTTTCCTGCCCCTTTCTCTAGGAAAGATGCTTTTCTGAGGCTGATTGATGGCCCATTAGAAACAGATTGCAGGTGAGGCTGGACTATAGAAACAGACGTTAAGGAGGGAAGGAGAGACTGAGGAACAGGTGACCTTTTCCACAGGAAAAGGCAAGCATGGCTTTTCAAACATCAGTTACTCACTACAAAGCACAAGAGAGAATGTATGGAAAGCAAAGATGAGGATAATCCACCATCATAATGTGGCTCTGGGCATGCTTTGCCTCTGGGATCTCTCTCCCCTTCAAACCACCCTCCTCACCCCAATATTCAGCTCCCAAAGTTTAGTTCAAGTGACACTCCAAGTGTGATGGGTAAATCAACCATCATAACCTGTTGCTTTTTTACATTGCTCATTTTCACTAACATAATCATTTGTTTCAGACTGCAATTGGCATCTCTGTTCTCAGCAAGTGTCATTGGCATCTCTCATGTTCTCGGCAAGTGTCATTTACTGCCTGAGTCTCCTTGAAGTAATCTTCATCTCTCCCTTCCCGTGTACCCTTGCTCGTTCTTTCTTTCTTCACTTTTATCTCCCCTCCTTTCCCTGTAATTTTTAGGATGGTTTTGTTATTTAGATGTAATTATGGATGGAAATTGAGCCATCTCCCCTTTTTTCATTTTAAAGGGATGGACTAAGAAGCTGCAACGAGGAGTGCAAGAAAGTAGCAAAGGGCAGCCATAAGGATTCCAGTTCATTTGCACACCTGAGAGGATCTGGGCCCATGGGGGCCTCAGAGCAGGGGTTAAAGCAGCCCCCAGCTTCAGGCAGAGGGTCAGAACCAGAACTGACTGCCCTAGGAGTCTCATGCAGTCTGAAGGCTATGGGTTGTCTAGACTGGCCCCAAGATGCAACCCGTTACCCTGGGAGGAATTTTTTTCTCACTCTGGCAATATTTTGTACCTTGCCATTGCTGTGGCGGTCTTCCTGGGCTATGTATGTGTGTGCCTGAGTATGTGCAAATATGGGCAGGCTTGCATGTCTTACCCCTCATGCATCTGATCTTGTGTGAGACCTCAGCCCTTGCTGTTTTGTCTGGTGCAGTCCTAGTCCCTGGGTGAGAGGTGCTTTGAGCCCATAAATCCATCCCAGAATCAGTGCAGGAGATGCCTCCATTTCACAGGGGATGGCAGGTTGCTGGCATCCCTCGTCAATGATATCAGCACAGCCTCTGTGCCCCTCATTTCATCATTCCTGAGGAAATGGTCTAGACCCTTTCCTGACCTTGTCAGAGAAGTTTCCAAGGCTGCACACACACTGAAGAAAAGGTCATTAATTCGGAAAACAAAAGGAAGAGTAATTTAATTTGTTCAGACTTGTTCCACTGATGGAATCATTAAAACACTCTCTCATGCACACAAACACACCTGTCTCTGCTGGGGAAGACAGGGAGTGAAACTTGTATCAGAGGTGTAACAGAAAAAAAATTCCCAACACAGGGTCAGATTGCCTTTTTTTTTCTTTCAACAGTCATCTTGTGTCATCCATGGAATTTTTCACCTTGTGCACTTGTCTTTCTCCTCTTGCTGTCCATTTTTTCCCTTTTCTTCATCTTGTGCCCCTCTTCCTGTCCCTTGCAGATATGTTTTTATCAGTGTGCCCCTCCTCGCTGTTTTCTTACTCATTTAGTTCAATATTCACTTAGATAATTATTGAGAGTACTCTGAGGACAGAGGCATAAGAAAAGACTGATGAAGCAAGACCAGGAAACTAATGCATACCAAGGATTTGGTTGGGAGAGAAAAATGGAGAAGTGAAAAAATAGAGAGGAAAGGACCAGACAAGTGCAGTGAGATTTGGAGGAAGATGGGGAACTGTTTTTCTGTCATTCAAATATTTTCAGAATTTCTGCAAAAAAAAAGTGTCAGCTCTGTATGGAAACCTGAGAGTACAAAATTCTTGAAGGAAAAAGTTGATGGCAAATCAGCCACTTTTGCCCTGTTTCAAAAAATGCTCAAGTCCTTTGCACAAAATAAATCAGCTTTAGCTGGGGTAATGGAATATGAAAGGGAATGTGGGAGACACTTTGTCAGCCTTGTCTATGTGAATGGCTGTGGGGCTCCTGACCACCTCTAGTAAAAAATTTGTTAGGGACATAATCCATGATGAAGGTAGCAGAAGTTCAAAGGAATTGGAGTGCAAGTGGCTCTATTCAGCTCCACTTTAATCTCACCAATGGAAGCTTTGCAGCTCCCAACAAACCCTATACTCTGAGAAGGATGGCATTTTATTTCCTATAATTTCAGGGCTGTTTCAGTTCTGACTCTCTGAATTTGCATTCTCTCCAGCCAGAGGAATTGACCAACATCTTGGAGATCAGCAATGTGGTCTTTACAAGCATGTTTGCTCTGGAGATGATCCTGAAACTTGCTGCTTTTGGTCTCTTTGATTACCTTCGCAACCCCTACAACATCTTCGACAGTATCATCGTCATCATCAGGTGACCAGGGCCTTGGGGATCAACTGAAATAGATACAGAAAAGCATACCACAGAGCTTGGACATTTTTGAAAAAGGATTTAGCAGCTATTCTAGGAGGATCTGAGCTGAACACAAGACCAAGGATTGGGAGACCAAGCTGTCTTTTCCCAACACTCTGTGTTGGTGCAACACAAGCTACAGAGCGTTTCTGTCCGTCAGTTCTCTCCTCTGTAGAATGGAGGCAATTGCAGCTGCCTTGTTAAGTCCACAACAAATATTTTTGTGAAATATTTTTAAAATGCACAAATTGAGGAAGCTACAAAGGTTTAATATATGATAGAAGAACTTGTCTTGCTGGAATTTAATGCTGAAATCCTTCCCTCATTCCTGCAAAATGCAGTGCCATGTTCATGTTCTTAAGGCATAAGTGCAGCTTTCTACACATAAGTATAAACCTGTACTATATACTTCTATCTTACTCAGACAGATTTTCTCTCTCACCTCCTTATGCTGCCAGTGCAGATATGAAAACAGCACTGTTACTCCTCCCTCTTTTCTGTTTGTTCACTTGTCTTTCATTTTGTCCCTCATGCTCCCTGTGCCTCTCTGGACAGCATTTGGGAGATCATCGGCCAGTCAGACGGAGGCCTCTCTGTGCTGAGGACTTTCCGACTCCTTCGGGTCCTGAAGCTGGTGCGTTTCATGCCTGCGCTGCGCCGCCAGCTTGTGGTGCTGATGAAGACTATGGACAATGTAGCCACATTCTGCATGCTCCTCATGCTCTTCATCTTTATATTCAGGTGAGGAGACAGTTAGTTGGTTCACAGTGTTTTGGAGTGGCACTGCATGGCTCATGGGGACAGAGCTTCAGAGCATGATTGTGTAACTCATCTTGCCCGTTGTTCTGTAGGCTAAGGCAGCACTGACAACCATTTGTTTGTAAGGGCTGAACTTACTCCCGCACTAAATTGGGTTCAGTTACTGAAGATTTTGGCCTGGATGGGGTGTCAAAATAGTGTCACCAAATGTGGATGTTGAGCATAATGTTCCATCGCGGGATAGGTCAAGTCTCTTGCTAATCAACACTGGCTCCAGGGAACTGTTTAGTCTGGAGGCTGACTACCAGAAGGGCAGCAGGAAGCAACCAAGAAAGTTTGTATGTGCATCCAGTGCACTGATAATAAGATGAAGAAATATGACAGCAAACAAGAACAATAGAGAGAACAGATGTGAATGACAGGTTGGGGGTAATATGTGAGCTCTGAGTGAGCACAGATGGAAACCAAATTTTTTTGTGAAATACAGGGGTGCAATATGCAGTTCCTTCTTCACAAGTAGGTCCTAGTAGTCTGACTGTGTTGTCATACTCCTTGCTGCTGTGTTGTAACATTAGATTTTCATGAGGAAAAAGAGAATTACTCTGATGACCTCATTGTGGTACCAGAGATATTTATATTATACACCATCTCCACTTCTTGTCCCAAAGCATCTTAGGAATGCACATCTTTGGTTGCAAGTTCAGCCTCAGGACAGACACAGGAGATACAGTTCCTGACCGAAAAAATTTTGACTCCCTACTTTGGGCCATCGTCACTGTCTTCCAGGTGAGCCCACTTTGCTCTCTATGGGTGGGCCAGGGCAAAGTGAAGAGGATGAAGAGGTGCTTTTTCCTCATTGCAGAGCTCTGCAATCACTCCTGACAGCACAAAAGGCTGCATAAAACAGTCTGTCATGTGATATTTGGAGGAAGAACAATTGCATATTGGAACCAAACAACTGGTATATGTCTCTAACAGGGGAGCTCCTTCCTTCCCCGGGGACAGTCTGCAAAGGTCACTCCTGTTGTGGCAACTCCCAAGTTTAACACTATCATCTCACTACTGCCCTAATTGTTGCTCATTTCCTCTTGCTCAGCTAATGTTTTTGGCGCAGAACCACAGCTGGATGAGGACAGTGGGTGTGTGGTTATGGGAAAGTTAAGAGGCCTTATGTGCTCCTGATGTGATTCACTGTCCTTTTCTGGGAACCCCCATTCTTCCTTCACATTAGGTAACTTTTGCTTCTGATTGCAGATCCTAACCCAGGAGGACTGGAATGTCGTACTCTATAATGGCATGGCCTCCACCTCACCATGGGCTTCCCTCTACTTTGTGGCTCTCATGACATTTGGCAATTATGTACTTTTCAATCTGCTGGTGGCCATTCTCGTGGAGGGGTTCCAGGCTGAGGTAAGTTGCCACCAAGGCCTCCTCAGGAGGAGGAATAGAGGTGCTAAAAAGGTAAACTTTGGGATACTTTGAGGGTACTGGACTGGATCACTTCCAAAGTATCACACCTCTGTCATTTCACTCCTGAAGTTAGGGTGCTCTTTAACTGGAAAAAAAAAAAAGGCAGTGTTAACCCTTGTAAGGAAAGAGATAGGCTCCCTGAAAGGGAATTCACAATTTTCATCCTGTGTACCACAACAGCCCCTGCCCTAGGGCGAGTTCTTTACCCCTCCAATGATGAACACAGTACATCAACCATCCCAAATCACACAAGATTCTTTCCAGTGATCACACTGGATGCCTGACTGCCAAGGACAATTTTGCAGTTGTTCCAGCAATGAAAGACAAGAACAAATGGTCTTTTCTGTTTGAGTTCCCAAATTCTAAATTTGTGTGTTACAGGGTGATGCCAACCGGTCGTACTCAGATGAAGACCAGAGTTCATCAAACGTGGAGGAGTTTGATCAGTTTCAAGAGGTCCAGGAAGGCCCAGGTACAACAGCTCAAACAATTTGCTTATGTCCTGTTGCTGTTTGGTGAGAAATCTAAAAACAGATTCTGCAGAAAATTCACTCTCATCTCCAAGAACTTGCCAGTTGTCATTTTGAATTTTATGGTAGTTTGTGTTGCTGTCTGTGGGAAAACTAGAGACGTGTTGGCATCCTGAGGAATGTGGTAGCTAAGTGGAGCAGTTCTTGAATGACCTCCAGAACGGCAACTGGAAGTCAGAAGTGAGACTGTCTCTGCTTAGCTTCAGGGGCATTATTTCAGGAACAGTGTGTCTAAATATGGGACCCACATTTGTAGAAGGGATACCTAGGCCTTAAAAAGAACTCAGGTGAGTCTGGAAGTCTTGCCTCAGCGAGAGAGTAATGAAGTTTAGAGAAACCAGAGAAGTGACTTGATCACTCGCTCTGTAATTGTAGACCATAAGGTGAGATTCCTGATGGTAGATAGCTCTTTAATTGAGCAGAAAAAAGCATAATGAAATTGTAAAGGTTTGAAGCTTAAGCTAGACAAATTCAGGCTGGAAAAAAGCTGCATATTTTCAATGAAAGATAATTAACAGTTGGAACAGTCTGCCTACAAACTGCCTAGTAATGTCTTCATCCCTCAAAGTCTTTATTCAGACTGCAAGTCTTTCTACAAGAGGTATTATACTTCAGACAGGACTTAGTGGCAGGGAGCAGCTTACTTGGCAATGGTTGGTGAGCCAGGAGCTGAAGGGGACAGAGAACCAGGCAGGAGGGCAGGGACCACACTGACAATACTTGCACGAGGTGAGCAGAGCAGGTCCTCTGATACTAGCAAGGGTCAGCCAATGGTTCAGCGATTACCAGGCAAGTCCACAGTGGTGAGGCAAGTCTGAGATCAAGCCAAGAAGTCCAGTCAGTAAAGAAAGATCAGGATCAGAAAGGTGCAAGAGCTAGCACAAGCATACTCAGCATAACCCAGACATGCGCCACAGGCACATGTCTGAGCTTTAAATGCAGCTCCCACAACAGGGAGCAGTGGCTGCAGTATTGACTTGTCCCAGCTTTTTCCTGCAACTTAGCCCTTTTCAAGGCAGTCCAGTCCTGAGTTACATGGCTACACCACATTAGAGCTTGTGTTGAATGTAGGCGGTAAAAACCCCTGAGATGGAAGAGGTTACAGAGGTGTTGGTGCAGTCATGGCTGTGATGCAGATGTGCATAGGTGACCTTCATTATACAGTAGTCAAGCAAAAACTATTGTTCCAGTCCTTTCAGGCATTAAAATTCAAACCCTGTCCTCTCCATGCTACTCAACAAATGCTGATGGTCATCCACAGCACCTAACATATCCCTCAAAAATGTCTTGCATCTTGAAGGTCAATGATCAGTCACTTGAAGAAGCACAATGTAGTAGGATAGACTGGGATGCAGTTTTTGTGTGCAGCATGATTGCAGGAATTTTAATGTGACTCCAATACATGGATGGCTGTGGTTATTCCTACATCTTAGTCTCGGGCTCAGTGTTTCAGCCTAACTGCTTAAAGTAGCCAGCCTGACAGTTGGTGGTATTTGTTCAGACTTGAAGATGCTGTTACCTCATCTTGGCATGCAACACACCCTTGTCATCTTGTTGCCAGGGTTCAGCTTCTCGCTCTGTCTGTTAGCCTGAGGCTGCCTGACCTCCACTCTGCTCCCAGGGAGAGCTGCGGTCAGTTTTGGAAACCGAAGATATTACTTTAAAGTCTTCCCAACTTGCACTGCTTTTGTCACAACACCCTAAATCAGGGGAATTGATGTTGATTGATGCTAAAGAGCTAATATTCTGTTAGCTGCTGTTAACATGGTAAAACATCAAAGCAGTCGCTGCATAGTGAGGAACACACTTTCTTCTTTTCTCATTCTTTCTGCATCCTTCCGCTCAGATCCCAAGCTCTGTGCAATTCCTGTAACACCTAATGGACACTTGGACCCATCCTTGCCCTCTTCCAACCCACCAGTGGCTGCTGGGGGGGTCACCAATTCTTCACGCAACTCCCTGCAACTTGACCAGATTCTTGTTGCTGTTGGATCCCGGAAGAGTAGTGTGATGTCCCTGGGAAGAATGACCCATGACCAGCGGTCCTTGGTGAGTGACTGAGTATAAATGTGTGTCGTACCCTTCTTTTGGAGGCCAAGCATTATATTGTCTTTCTTTCATCATCTGGAGATTGCTGTGAAGGATTTCACTGCTGCTGCAGGCTTCTAACACAAGTGCATTTCCTGTCTTTAGAATCCAGATCAGTTCACATTACTTATCTAAATTTCCAGATTTTTGAAGTCTATTTTCAAGTTGCTTACTTATATTCCATTGAGTGTGGGATTCCATTCTCTCTCTCTGCATCTCTCTCTCTCTCTCCCTCTCTCTCTCTAGGTATGTATAGATATATATATCTATATTCCATTAAGTGTGAGAAAGGGAGAACACCAAGAAGACAGTCTCCCTCTTAGAGAGAAACACATTTTGTCCCTTTCCCCTTTCTTTGTTTTGTTCGAGTACAGGACGCGAAGTGATGCCTTGAGTGAGTTAAGAGCACAGAAACATCTAGGTAATACCTAGTCCCATTACAGGTGGGTTTTCTGTGAACTTTGTAACAATGAAGAGAAAAATCTTGATTTGGAGCTCCCCACAGGAGATCCTGCTGCCCCATGGCACTTCCTCAAACACTGCAGGCTGTCTAACCAGTGCATCTCAGACCTGTCCACCTTGTCACATTAGCTTCTGGGTTTTCTACCCACTGATGTACACAGCTCTGGGGGGTGCATAAGTGCTTAAAGGGCTCATGCCCCTGTTATTTCTAAACAGGAAGAGCTAGCAGCCACATACTACATGATAAGTTACTTATGTGGTTGAACTAAACTGTAGCCAACAAGCCTGTTTCTCTCATTTCTTCCTTTTACTAAGACTGTACTCAAAAGACAGTGTGTCAGATTATCCATCACCCTGTACTTTGCATTATCCTTTACCCCAGGGCAGCGTAAAAAGCTGCCAGTCAGATTTTTTGAGAGCTTTATTCTTGCTCTGTGATGGTGTAAGTAACAACATCAGGCACCTGGCCTTTGGCTTTATTACTTACCTTCCCCAAAAGTGCTTTGCACACAGATGGTGCTATAAACTAATCACAGCCAAAACCATTGCTAATTCATTATCAATTTATTGTCAGATTTACAGAGATTGCTGCTAAATTCCCACCGTGCAACTTGCTCAACATCTGATAAATGGTAACCTTCTGGCTTAGGGGCCCAGGGAGAAGTCTGCGATCTGAAATAGCATCACATGCTCTCTCCTTGTGCCTGGAGTCACTGTGTCTCCATCTCACTCTCTTACAGTCCAGTTCCCGCAGCTCCCACTATGGTGCCTGGGGCCGCAGTGGAGCCTGGGGGAGCCGTCGCTCCAGCTGGAACAGCCTGGCCCGGGGACACAGCCTGAAACACAAACATCCCTCAGCCGAGCATGAGTCCCTCCTGCCTGGGGAAACTCAAAGGGCAGCACATGGGGAGACGGACGGGACAGGAAGGGTATTTCATCACCGCCGGACACTCTCTCTGGATAATAAAGGCTCCTGTGACCTGCTGGAGTTGGCCTCGGTCCCATCCGGCCACAGAGTGACCCATAAGCTGGGAGCACTACCTGGAGCCAGCGAGCATCAGGACTGCAATGGCAAAATGCCCAGTATTGTCAAGGAGATCTTCCCAAAGATGAACAATCGCAAGGAGCGGAGAGAGGATGATGAAGAGATAGATTATGTGCGTGTTTGGTGGAGGGAACCTGGGGTTATGCTGCAATGTTGTGGGAAACTCCAAATCCATCCTCAAGTTTCACTCTCCTTGTATGTGGATGGGAGAGCTTGCCAAGATGCTTTAGGAAAGCTGGAGGACAGCACTGAGTGCAGATGGGACCTTTTTGTCACAGACAAGCTCAAAGCACATTGTGAGGCTGCCTGCAAGGCAGCTGTACAGGTGGATGGTAGGAGGAAGGCAGATGTGAGACGTGCACATGGTCATTTGGGAGCTGTTATTTCACAGTAGTGCAACCAGTAATTTCTACAGGATAGGAGAAGTCAGGCTATGGGAGCAGTGGGAGCTTTGCATGGGGAACGTCAGCAGACCAGAGCAGGAAACACAGGCACCAGAGACAAAGCAAGTGAGTTCTGTGGTGCCAGTGTGGGAGACAGCAACGCCCAATCTGTGAGCAAATGAAAGGGTGGAAAAAGTGGAGCCAGGGTCAGTAGAAATTTGGACAGATGTATATGCTGTATGAAATTCCAAGCCCAAGTGCCAACAGAAGGTCTTTTTGTCCTGGCTTCTCATTTAGCTGAGGTAGGGAGGTAATGTTGTCCTAATTTAACAAAGCCCTTCCAACAGCTCTGAGAAGGTGTCCTGGACAACATCCTGATCCAAAAGGGACATCAGCAGTTTTATTTGTTGTGATCTGGAGGAGAAACCAGATGCCAAGAAGTAAACAGGCCCTGGCAAAGCAGCTTCTACCTTCTTTTCCATGACTTGTTGCCTTTGAGTTGATTTCCTCATTCAGGGGCATAAAGGCAGGTAGTGCATCTGGCAGACTGCAGGTAATGATGTTTCTGGGTCAGATGTGAAAGGAGGAGTGTCTCTCAGGTAAATGGGAACATAACCAGAGGCACTTGCTTCTTCTGCACCCCTACAGAGCCTGTGCTTTCGCATCCAGAAGATGATGGAAGTCTATAAGCCAGACTGGTGTGAGTTACGGGAAGACTGGTCCATATATCTCTTCTCTCCACAAAACAGGTTTGTGCAGTTTTTGCTATGAGAAGGTTGAAAAGATGGGGCAGATTCTCTTGCTGTGCTGGCCACATCCCCTGATGTCAGATTGTGACTTTAAACTTACCAGCTGGGAAGTATTTTCTCCTCCACTGACCCTTCTACAGCCAAACAACTTTTCCTAGATTCTGGAGATGGAACAAAGGTTGAGCATTCTAAATAGCTATTATGATCTTCCCTCCCTTTGGAGCATCCCAATTTTATTTTGTGTAATCATAAATATTTATATCAAAGCAAGGCAGGGAATAGTAATGTTAACCCAAAAAGGATAAAGAATGTATTATTAATGACTCCATTATACTGATATTTCCTCCCCTGGTACCAGAACAGTCTCTCCATTTCATTTACAGGCCCAGTACCAATTTATCAGCAGTCATATCGCACCTTTTAGGGTAAAGTTATTATTCTTCTTGCCTAAAAAAAAAGAAATTTGAGTTAAATTCTTCCTACTAAAGAGGTCTTCCCACCAGGAGAAAATGTCCACGTACCCCAGCCAACAGTATTCTCAACGATGTGCATCGCCCCTTGAAAAGAAAGGGCTTTCATTGTAGGTCATAAGGGAGAGCTTTTTGCTCTGACACCTATGTTAATGTGCACAGTGTCTTTCGGAGTAGACAGAAGTGTGGTCCCCATGACTGACAACCTACCTGCCACTCCTCAGCTTTCAGCATGTGGCCTCTTTGCCATGGGTAGGTACAAAGTGTAAGTTTGGGAGATAAACTGAAACACAGCCTCTTCTTTACAAGGCAAGATAGGAGCACAGTCATAACGGTTAGGATGCCCTTGCGCTGTTCCAGACTCCCTATATGACTGTGGACTGTCCTGTGATATTGCCATGTCAACAGACATCAGTATCAGTGATAGGAAAGCTGCTATGTCAGAGTCCAGTTTTGGCCAGAACTCTTAATTCTCTGTCCTCATAGCTCCTAGACTTGCTCTACCTGAGGCACAGGTGCCTACTGGAACTCTCTTACAGGTTTCGCCTCCTCTGCCAAACCGTCATTGCACACAAGCTCTTCGACCATGTTGTGCTGGCCTTCATCTTCCTGAACTGCATCACGATTGCCCTGGAGAGACCACAGATTGAGCACAGAAGCACGGTGAGCACAATTACCTGCCACCTTCTTTTTAGCATAACCTCTAAGAGTAGTTCTTAAGTGTTCCCAACACTGGTATGACCTCTGGAAGAACTTCATCATTAAACACCAGCTTCCACTCATTTATTCAATACCCAAGTATTAGTAATTAACATGGCATGTGCTTCCCCTACAGGGTCTTATAATGGGGCAACCTGCTTTATAATACAGAAATCCTGGTTCCTTCTGTGTTGGAAAGTAAGAGAGTCCTTCAGGAATCTGCACAGAAGAGTTGAATGGCAAAAAGGACAAGGACTAGGAACTGAAAGATAGAACCATCTTCCATCCTGTACAAATGGCATGCCATCATTCATGTATGCTACTCTTGAGCTATTTTGGAGATGGCTCAAGCTGGCAAGTGAAATTACTTTTTCTGCTTGTCTGCTTTAGCTGACTCCCAGACTCCACTGCACTTGGATACAATCTGTGGTCAGTGGTCAGCAGCTCTTTGGGAAGGAGTTCCAGGTCAGCGCAGCAGGTTGGAACTGAGCAGCACTGGTAGAACAGGGCAGAGAGTGCCTTGAAACCAGATTTGCAGGATGCATTGCAAATCCCATCCACTATGCTCTTCCGGAGATGCACAGGATCCTGTCCCAGCTGTAGCACAGGGCTGAGCCAAGGTGTATGAGCTGAAAGCTGCCTAGCACTGACCTCTGCCAAGGGCACCTCCCTTATTTCACCAGCTTTCAGGTCCTTCACAGGATTGCAAAAGATATTATCAGAGAAGCTTGACAGAGTAACAAGAAGTCAAGATACATTTAAGGTCTTTATCTGTTTCTTTGTTTTGTTGTTTTGGTTTTTTTTCTAGGAGAGGATCTTTCTCACTGTGTCCAACTACATTTTCACAGCAATTTTTGTAGCTGAGATGACACTGAAGGTAAGTTACTGGAGATGAGCAGCTCAGGGCCTTTTTCCCATGTCAAACATGGTTTATATTTGCTCAGCACCCTTTTAAAATTTGTACCTCTTTTCAGTGTGCCAGGCCTTTCCTCTATCTTGGCAAAGGCAGATACTGCCTGGGGTTGAGCCCCATCTTGTCAGGCACAGAGGGGATGTTTATCCTAGGCTTTAGATCCAGCTGGATCTTAGTATCCATGATGGGTAGCTGGCCTTTAGGTATGGATTTTGTAATGATGTTAAATGTCGATTCCCTTTCTTCTGGAGTAAGAATGGGGAAATAACAACAATATTAATAACATGTTCTTAAATGAGATAATTATTCAGTAGATGTCTAAGTACTTTGCAACAATCAGGAAACCTTGTTATTCTCTTCTTGTGAATGGGAAAGAGACCTAAAAGTGTGTGCCTGAAGTTAAACCCCTAAAATTTATACCTGAATTTTGGCCATTATTTACAGGGTGTTAAGCTCTCTCCATGGCCAGCAATTTCTGTAGCACCTGCTGTTTTTGAGAACTGCTGACAAAAAAAGCTACTCCCTTAGAGCCAAAGTATGGATTTAGGTGCCTGACTTTACCTCCCAGGTGATCTTTGAACAGGGACACTTGCCCCAGGTCTGTGATATAGCAGGGAAAGATTTCCTGCATGTTCCCTTTTACTCAGGGAAGTAGAAAAAAGATGAGAAGATGCCATGGCCCTGTTATTTCTGGAGTTATGTGCCACCACTTTCCCCAAAGACATTATCCTTCACAGACATCCAAGTGAAAGGAAAATATATGAGATACACTTCAGTGTCATGAGGAGTTGACAACTATTCCCCACCTTCCAACTTTCTCCATAGTTGCCCTCTACTGGGTAACGTGGAGGAGCCATTTCACCCCCTCCCCTCTCCCCTCTCTTGCAGGTGGTCTCTCTAGGCCTGTATTTTGGGGACCAGGCTTATCTCCGCAGCAGTTGGAACATCTTGGATGGCTTCTTGGTCTTCGTTTCTCTCATTGACATTGTGGTCTCAGTGGCCTCTGCTGGTGGTGCCAAAATCCTGGGGGTGCTACGAGTTCTCCGGCTGCTGCGCACCTTACGTCCCCTCCGGTCAGAATCCCACTGAGCCCTGCTCAGCCCCCTCTTCTGTTTCTCCCCAGGAAGAGTGCCAGAGTCAGATCCAGCTGTGCCAGGCAAACTGTTGTCTTTGACACGGGGAGGTCCCCCTTAGCCATATGGGTCTGATGCTAGAGGTACCTCATCAGACAACAAACCCATGGGAGAGAAGAGGCTTTTTGGTTACAGGAGGGTCATCTCTACTGATGGGTCACTGCATAAGGAGAGCAGGGGCCTGCTGCTGCTGAAAATGCTTAGCTTAGGCCAAACATCCCTGCCCTGCCCCTCTATCACTCTTCCCCTTCCTTCCCTTCCAGAGTCATCAGTCGAGCCCCTGGCCTGAAGCTGGTGGTGGAGACACTCATTTCTTCCCTCAAGCCCATAGGAAACATTGTCCTCATCTGCTGTGCTTTCTTCATCATCTTTGGCATCCTGGGTGTGCAGGTAGGTTATTACTGTCCATCGAACAGCCCTTGTACCCCCACCCCTACTACCATGGACACCTCTGTACCCCCAGGTCCTACAACAAACGTGGGGAACAAAGCAGAACAGGAGGGATGGGCAAGCCAGGAAATTTTCTGCACCAGCTTTCCCCCACAAGCTGTCTCCCACATAATGAACCCATAACCTTTGGCAAGGACAGACAGGTGCTTAGCAAGGGCAGACATTGTTGGATGTGAGAGAAAGAAGTAGACACACCTGGCAGGAGCTGGATCAGAGTTTGGGTCAGCATTATAGGGAGAGCCTGGGGCTGGCACAGCACAGGGCTCACTGGGCACATCTGTGTCAGCTCACAAAGGCAAGCAGTTCAGTGCCTGCTTGCATGAGCCCTGCCTCCAGTTAGCTCTGTTTCTCCCCCTCACTCTGAGCCCTAAATCCACCCACAACCTTCTTTTTAATTTTTTTATTTAATCCTCTTTATTTTTGGCTGTTGCATTGCAGAGGAGCAAGGGTGTGGGTGTTACTTCCATCTCAGGGAATGTGCTATACTTAGTCTGCTCTGATACATCTGTACAAATGCACAATCCAGTACCTTCTATATGGGGTAAGGAGCCCTGGGCAGGAGAGCCACAGCAGTGCAGTGCAGTCTTGTCAAAAAAAAAAAAAAAAAAAAAAAAAAAAAAGAGGTAAATGAGAAGAAGAGGATGGCTTTTTCTGGTTCTTTACCCTCAGATGAGATCTTTTCCCATCAGCACTCTCAGTAACTGGGAAGCAGGGAGAGAAGATTACTCTAGGGGACTGATTAGAAGATACTTTTTCCCTTTGTACCCAAAAAGGATTCCCTAAGGGCTGTCAGATGGTAAGGACTTACAGTCACTGCTGGCCTGGGGGGGGTGGAGGAGGCTGAAAAGCCAGGTGTGAGTTTACGAGGGTGGTCCTGGCTCCTTAGCAATGTTTGAGCCTGTGCTCTACATTGTGATGGTGGTGTCCCTGTTATGCTCCCCATGGCTTGCGGTCTTGCAGCCCACCCAGCATTTCGGGAGCTTTTGCACATCCCAGGGAGCATGAGGAACCCTGTGGGGAAAGGGGCTGATGGGATCATTCCCCTCCTGCAGCTCTTCAAGGGCAAGTTCTACCACTGCCTGGGAGTCGACATCAGGAACATCACCAACCGGTCCGACTGCATGGCCGCCAACTACAAGTGGGTACACCACAAGTATAACTTCGACAACCTGGGACAGGTGAGTGTGTCACAGCCCCTGCCTCTGTCTCCTCCTGTACGTATACTCCTCTCCAGGGCACAGATACACTGCCTGGAAAGCCTGATCCCTGGGCCAGAATGAGTTATTATTTGACATGGGTATCCATGCAGAAGCTGTGTCACTAGTGGGTTGGTATCAGGATGATGTTTACAAGTTGTAGGGGAAAGAAAAGTTGTAGCAGCAGAGAGCTTGACTTTCTCTTTTCTCCTGCCAAGAAGCAGATGGTCTTCACAACCTCTCTCCTCTGCTGAGTTTGACTGCACATGGCTTCCTGTTACCCTCTCTCTGTCCTCCACGTGGGAGGGAACAGGTTTTGATGTGTGCAGAGACACTGGCAGGAAGAGTATTTCAGTGCTGTGTGTGTTAGACCATAAACCCATGATTTTTTTTTCCCTGCCTGCCAGATGCACCTGCTCCACATCTGCTTTGCTTTGTATGTTGCAGGCTCTGATGTCCCTCTTTGTTCTGGCTTCCAAGGATGGCTGGGTCAATATTATGTATAATGGACTAGATGCTGTAGCTGTTGACCAGCAGGTACAAAGATTTCCTTGTGAAAGGACCTTTTTCACTTTCCTTGGGCTAGTAAGGCAGAAGTATTCTTTAACATCCTGCTTCAGATACCTCCCTCAGAAAAAGATTCCCTTCCAGGGTCCTTCTGAATCCTTTGCTCACCTATTTGCAAGGGGTCAGGTCCATGGGCTTGCCTAGTTCATGCAGGGAGGTGCAGCTGTGCCTGTTTAGTAGGTGTCTGTAGTAATTCATACCTTCTACTCAGTTTAGATCTTACAGCGGGCCTTTATTTATAATGATGGAGCAGCCATGTCCTGTGCTTTTCTGGGTGTGCTGGCTCCCTCCTGACCCACAGATGGTTGTTTTAGTGCCTTATAAAGCAGGAACTGTTAGGCTGCTGCCCACTGCATCCCTATTCCTTTACTGCTAAGACCATGACCAGCTCTGTTTTCCCCCTTCCTCCAGCCAGTGACCAACAACAACCCCTGGATGCTACTCTACTTCATCTCCTTCCTCCTCATTGTCAGCTTCTTTGTGCTCAACATGTTCGTGGGGGTGGTGGTGGAGAACTTCCACAAGTGCCGGCAGCACCAGGAGGCTGAGGAGGCGCGCCGGCGGGAGGAGAAGCGCTTGCGACGCTTGGAGAAGAAGCGAAGGAGTAAGGCACAGCCTAAGTGTTTGGTTGGTTTGTAGGCCAAGGTTTTCTGAAAAAAACCTTTTCCTCTTCTTTTTCTTTCCTGATGGACTGGTCTCCAAAATACATTGCTCATGGTTGTGCTCTCAGCCTTCCTTCCTGCACCACTGTCGTGCCACTGCACACCTCACTAGGGCAGTCTGGGGAAGAGGGGTGACTGATGAAGTCTGCTGAGACTCTAGGGAAGCCACTGGGGCTTTAGCACCCTGCTCCTCAGGAGATAATGTACCAAAAATACCCCTGTGCACATGCTCATGAGCACTGTTGACACAGAGCATCCACACATCAATACACCTCCTGGGCTTGGGACAGTCCCACCTGGGCTTCCTGCAACTCAGCTGGTGATTGAAGGAAGACCTGGACAGACCATCCTTTGTATTTAACTCTAAATTTAAAGAAGAAGGAGGGGGAAAAAAAAAAAGAGGAAGACCACTGTGTTTTGTTCCTGGTTCTTTCCATCAGTGTTGCACTGTCACTCCTTGGGATCCCAAATCCTCTGTGGTGAAAGAAACTCTCTTTTCCTGGTGTTTCTGTCCTCTTCTATGTTACCTTTAGACAAAAATTGCAAAAGCGTACTTGCCCCTGGAAATCATCCCTACTACCCAGACTGATGGTTTTCTTGCATTCACAGCCTGTGGGCATGCTTTCCCTTCCTGTGCTCCAGTTTTTCCCCTCTCTCCCGTGACACCCCAGGGCCTCTCCTTGAACCATCTGCTCCCTTTTATCAAAAGTGATCTTAATTTGTCAGGATACAAAATGCTAACTTAGCACCATTCCTACAAACGTAGACTAACAGATTTCCTTTCTAGCATTCCTTTCCTTATCTTTTTTCTACTTATTTTTTCCCCCACTTCTTCTTTCCTCTTTTTTTTCTTTCGTATTTTCCCCCCTCTCCTTCCTATGTCCCTTATCTTTTACCTATCCTTGTCTATTTTTTCTCTCTCCCGCCTTCATTCCTTTTTCTTTCAACACCTGTCACCAGTCTTATGCCTTCTTCCTTCTCAGTGTTTCTTACCCATTTCTTTCTTTCTTCCAATTTCTTCCTAACTCTGCCCATATCCCTCTTTCCACTGAAGAGGCGCAGCGTTTGCCGTACTATGCTACCTACTGCCCCATACGCCTCCTTATTCATTCGGTCTGCACCAGCCACTATCTGGACATCTTCATCACTTTCATCATCTGCCTCAACGTGGTCACTATGTCCTTGGAGCACTACAACCAACCTGTGGTGAGTGAGATCATGGAGATAAGCCCTGCCTCTAGACATTATGTTAGTTTGCTACAGCTCTCTGATGACCACTGCCCACCAGCAGAAGTAGGACACTTGACTCTCTAAAAACTACTGTTAAAATTTTGTAAGATTTAATGTAGTAGGCAAAGTTGGGTGAAGAGTCTCACAGGTGTCCAGAAAGATAGTTCCTACTCAGACACTTGTTGGCCATTAAAATCAATAGAGAGAAGGCATCTAAGCAAGAGTCAGGCCCCTAGAAAGCATGGTGCAATTAAGTCTCTGTGCTTTATATTAGTAAGTGGATTTGTGGGTCACCCAAATTTATCTCCCTGCTCTGCTTTTTATGTTCCCCTGGATCCTAATAGGAGTGGTGGAAGCAGCAGTGTCCTGGGAGCTTCAGGCTTTGTATCAGATTTCCAAATATCAGTCCAATTCCCCTGCCATATGGCCTGAGCTCAGAAAATTAGAGTGGCTGGTTGTGCGTCATGGGATGGGATATCTTTACCAAGCCACCTTTTTTTAGTGAGAGAAGCTGCAGGGCCAAAGTGCTGAGTAGAGCCTTTCTCAGCTGCAGGGGATGATTCCCAATACAGCACCTTGGAGGCCAAATAAATTTTACACTTTGACTGGGGAAGACCATGTACCTCAGTGTTCCTGGCAAAGCTCTAGATACGTTTGATGGAAACAATGTATGCTGCACATATCAAAGGAGCCTTCTGCCTCCATATGTAGAAAAAGCATTCGTCATGACATCTACCCAGTGGCATTTCAGTTTGGTTTAGGCTGGCAGCTCTGATGTCTGAACAGGTTGTCCGAGGTAGCTCAGGCTTTGAGCAGCACCTGAATCTGTCTGTCCTCATTCAAATCTACCACCAGGCTCCTCTGTTGCTTGCCTGTCTTGCCCAACTGCCCAGCTTTTATCTTGCCCTTGATAGTGCCCAGTTTTACTCTGCAGGAACTCTCAACTTTTATCTGTTGGCATCCTCACATCAGGCCTTTGTTCCTGAACAAGTCACTCCTCTTCCTTACTCCTCAGCTCCTTTCCCTGGAACACAGATCCAGCCATGGCAGCCTGTTGGCAGGCTCTGTTAAACAATGTTCTCAAAGCTTTTCAAACCCTTCCAGTACAAAACGCCCACTGCTCACACTAGTCCTTGGTGGTGGAGAAGGGGCAGCATGTAAAAGAACCAAAAGCCAGTCAACTCAGAGGTGTGACATATGCTGGCCCCAGACCAAGGCATAGCAGGATCTCTTCCCATCAGAGATGACCTGTATCCACAACTAGAATAACCTTTATTCTTCACTCCTGGTTAATAGCTATGTCAGTACCACTAACAGGGTGTCATCCAGGTGGCACAGGCTACTGGCAGAAGAGAAGGCTGATGGTATTTTGTGGATTGTTCTTGCAACAGCCTCCTCCTCCCCATTATGCTGAACAGTACAGGAGAAAGGATCCTGATAAGAACATGGGGCAGAGAGGCCAGCTGGTGCTTGCCCTTAGTAGGCAGCCTCCACATTCAAGTAGGTAGGAAGCATGGGGTAGCTTCCCTACCTCACAATGAATACCCAGCACTTAGGAGAGTCCCCGTGCAGAGGAGATTTGTGCTTGATGTTGCTTTTACCTAAATTCTTTGCCCTCTTTTTCTGCTGGAAGTCCCTGGAGACCGCCCTCAAGTACTGCAACTACCTGTTCACCACCGTCTTTGTGTTTGAGGCAGTCCTCAAGCTGGTGGCATTTGGTCTGCGACGATTCTTCAAAGACAGGTGAGCAGGGGGTTGTCAACCATGGCTGTAGAACAGCTGGGTTTGGGGTAGAGGTTTTGAGGACGATTCCCTATCTAGAGTGTGAGGTGGTGGCAGAGTGCCCTGACTGCCTCCCAGTTCTGCACAGCATGGACCTCACCTCAGTCTGCCTGAGCTACAATGCCTAGGCAATAGTGAGAGTTGTCCAAAAATTGCCTCTTGGTTGGCATCTGCTGGTTAGGCTAGAAAGCAAAGGAGATGAGGTTAGAGAGAGACATTTTTTTTCCTGCCCTTGAGGCAAACTGAGAGCATTCTGAAGCAGAACATACATAACAAAGTCGATTTGAGGTAGTAAGGCTGTAAAAAGCTGAGCCCATTAGTCAATGCATAGCGCCACAGTAACACAGCTTCATGCTTCCAAATCAGGCTGGCTTGCCTCTGGCTGCTCAGGCTGTGTGCAAAGTGAATCTCTGTTTGTCTGCAAAAACCCATATAGGCCGACTCCGAGTGAGGTCTTGAACTCATACATAAAGAAATGTTTAGGTTGAAGTGGAAACAATTCACTTTGTTTTTCAGGGAAATGGAAAAACTCTTATCTTCCTTTATTGTCTTCAATTTTTCTTCTTAAGGTGGAACCAGCTGGATCTGGCCATTGTGCTGCTGTCTGTCATGGGCATCACACTGGAAGAGATTGAAATCAATGCTGCTCTCCCAATTAACCCCACTATCATCCGGATCATGAGGGTGCTGCGTATCGCCCGGGGTGAGACACTGGCCGAAGACAGGGTACATGTGGCCATGGAGTGGGACTTGGTGCCATGACTCATTGAGCAGTGGCTGTAGAGTCATGGGCTCACCCTGCCCCCAGCCCTGGAGGAGCCTCTAGGGTGTCCTTTGTCACAATCCAGCAGGGATTCTTCTGGGACGTGATGAAGGACGGCCTAGAGGATAAGACTTTCTGGCTCCCTTGGAGGTGAAGGACTAAGAGGGTGGGCAGATCATGTGAGAACTGAACTTTCTCTGTTTCTTATTTATGGGGCAAGCATGGCAATGGTATGTGAAGAAGAGGCCACAAAGCAGGTTGAAGTTTGCACAGGCAGGGGCCTGAATTTTCCTGGTGGTGGCCAAAGTGTGCTAAGCTGGATTAACAGTGGTATCTGGAGGAAGAGAAACTGATGGAAGGAGAAATCCAAGCAGAGGGACAATTGGGGTACACATTGCTGAGAAAAGGAGCACTTGGTTATAGTGCCTGGGTGAACCAGAAGTCCAATAGGCATGGGTGGTAGAAGCAGAGTATTTAGTAAAAAGGATATGGACTGGAGTAGAAGGAACAACTAGGGTTGTACAGTCAAAAGGGAAAAGGGGGATGAGGGGGAAAATCCAGTTTTTCTAGGGCAAGGGGAGACAGGACATCTATCTTGTGCTATTGTCATTAGTAAGTCACACAAAGGACAGACTTTCTGAGCTCAGTCTGAACCACACTTCTCTTGTGCTTGTTGTGGCAGTCCTGAAGCTACTGAAGATGGCCACAGGAATGCGAGCGCTGCTGGATACCGTTGTTCAAGCCCTGCCACAGGTAAAACAGACCAGCTTCCCAAAAGACTCCTCTGCTGTCCCTTTCTTCTGAAGGGCTGATTCTTGTGTAGTCTCAAAGATAGTGCCTACTGTGTTGCACAGGCAACTGCCTGAAGGTTATGTCCAAGTTTTCATGTCATTCAGGGGGGTACAGCTCACCTCACATCTCTCTTCTCCAGTGGGTGAATGAAATAAGGTTCGACTCCTGGATAAGGGCAGATTTCTTCGCATCGTGTCTAGCTAGTGTCTAACTGCAGTTAGTCCTCGGCTCCTTTCTCTCCTCTCCACAAGCAGGGAAGAGTGACTGGCAGCCATTTCAGGAGGAAAGGAAGTCTTTGTATCACTGGCCCTCTCACCCTTCCCTGCATATGCCCCCTTTTTCCCCCCTTCTCTTTCATTTGCACTCTCATCACTTCTTTTCTTAGCAAGTGCCTCCCCCTTCCTTCTTTTTCTTCTTTTCTCCTCCTGGATCCCTTTGTGTTTCTGAGCCTCTCATATATGAGAAGCAGTGACATGCTCTGTTGTGGCTCACGCAGCCGGCAGTTAAGTGTCTACTGTAAGACAGCTAGACAGAAGGATTTCATGAGCTGTGAGCGGCAGCTGTTCCCGAATGAGATGCTGACACAGTGCTTTACACAGGCTTCAAACCCACTGTGAGTATCCTCCATGATGGATGAGCAGCCAGGGAGTCTGGTCCCCTTCCCTTTGGATTGTTGAGAGAGAATTGTTATGCAAGAAGTAGTGGCACCAAGTGGCTCTACTGATCATACATCAGGCCATTCCCCTGGCAGGCCCTGAGAAGGCAACTATATTGCATGATATCAAAATGCACAGGCATTTGTCAGTTGATTTATCAGCTAATGTGCCAGTGCTGGTGAGTGATGATGAGCTGAGATTCAGTCTGAAAACAGCATGAGTAGTTACCCAAGGAATTTACTTCTGATGTTGGTGACAACAAACGTCAATCTGAAAAAGAGGAATCTGATCGCACAAAAGTGAGAGGGCAACTCTGTGATCTTTTGTGGATCTTGAGCTCTGTCTGATCTCTCATGCTTTTTATTAAACAATAATTATTTTTTGGTAATAATAATAGTAATAATAACAATAATAATTCATATGTAGGATATATAATATCATAATTCAGGATAGTTGTGGGCTGAGATACACTGGACAATGGAAGGAACAGGAGAGTAAGGGTGTTCTTATAGCAGGCAGATTCGGACCAGCAACATTTGTTAGTTCTGGCTCTGCTGCCCCAGGCTGACTCAGTGAAGCTTCTTTGCACCTTGCTCTTTTCCATTCCAGGAGCCACAAGAGATGATTTTTCTCAGGCGAGGGTCTGGAATGGAGCAGGTCTTCAGATCCAGCATCTGCATGTCTGTGGCATGTTTATTCTGCAACCCAGATAAATGCACACAGACCTGGATGAAATAGTATCCGTAAACCCTTGGTAAGAGGACTCTGCAATACATTTGCACCTAAATGATGAGACTCAACTTCTATCTCCAAAATATAGAGCATAAATAAGAGACTAGGAAATATTCATATCCCTGTCATGTAGATGGAGAAACTGAGTCATCAGAGAGTAAAGTCTTTTGTAAAGAGCACGGCTGGGACCTATGAGTCCCTGCTTCTGGTCCTAGCCACAAACATATTCTTCCATATTTTGTAAATTCTGACTTTTCTGTCTCCAGTTTACATACATCTCCTTTGCTAACCAAGTTGGTAGGTCAGGTCTTTTGGAGGTCATTAATATCTGCCCCAAAACAAGCAGATGTCAGAAGGTTTAACCTCTAGGTATTTCCTCAGAGGTAATAACAAGCAGTACTTAATCCCTCCAGCATCAAAGCCTATGATCAATGCACTTCCTATTGACTGGCTTTTACTTCCTCCTGTAACAGTTTGGCTTTGTTTAATAAAGTTGTGTAAAAGGGATAAAAAATCACTCCATGGTTGTGTAAAAATCCACACTTAAAGCACTAAAATCCACCAGTTTCACTGTTAAAAGAATAAATTTAGTCTCCATATTTTATACACTGGGTCTTTGGGGGACAATTGCATTATCTGTAATATTATTCTCCAAGATTTATTGGTTTTGCCAAAAGAAGCAGTTTAAAATGAGCTGTCCTTTCCCTTGTGCTTTTTCCTCTTCTTGACCTTTCTGGTTTTGTTCGTAGAGCATAGACTCATATCAGGGATTTTGGCTTGCTAACGTCATACAAGGCATCTCCAGTTGTCCCGTTTCAACTCCCTTCCTGTCTTTGTTATACTGCAGCAATTCTTAATAGTGAATAGAGCTTTAATTTTAAAGAGCCCTTTGGAAATGTAGTCCTTAGCTAAGTTTTATTAACTTCTTTTTCTTAATGCCCTGTAGACACAGACCCAGTGGTATGTGTTCACAGCATTAACTATGGTGTCCAATTTAGTAATCAGAAATAATTTCTTTCACTGACTATGTAGGGAGCCAGAATCTGGCAGCTCGGGGGAGTGGGTGGGCTGAATCATTTATTTCTCTCCTGAATTTGGATGGCACAGCAGTTGCAATGACTAAATTAGACTCTTGAAGTGGATGATTCTAACAAAGGCCCAGTGACCACATTCATCAGACCAGAAACTGTTCCGTACTTCAGAAACACCCATATGCCAGTTAGGTACCTAATTTTTCCATGACTTCTCTTGTTCCACCAACACTATGCTAACCATTACTAGTATTTTCTGCTACTGTTCAACCTGCTTCATCCAAAACCCACTCCGGGTCCTGACTGCCCCATGTGCCAGGGGCGGGAGGAGATTCAGAGGCAAGCTGTGATTTGGGAGAGTGAGGACTGGGTAGCAGTGCCCATATTGCTGCTGCCTTTTTCCACCATGAGGAAGCACTCCTCTCATGGGGATGTTTCCCAACAGCAGCCACTGAAGGTCTAGAAGTCATGCTTTGACCTAGTATTCATGAGATGCAAAGGTAGCTCTGCTTCCTCTCTTGACTCCTTCATAGTCCCCTCTCTTCTCCTCCTTCTCTACGCACATCTTAAAAATACGTCTTTACCCTTCTTCCTTCCCACCTGCCTACTCCTCCCACAAGCCTTGATGTAATCTCCACTTGTAGCTGGTGCTGGTGTACCTGTGTCCCTGTCTCCTTGGAACACTGTTCTTGCATGATCATGATCATAACTTCACATGATCATAACTTCAAGGGGTTTAGGCAGTTTGGTGGGGCACGTAGCACTGCAGGACATGTCTCCACGCTTTGACTTACAGCTTGTCCTTCACCCAGCCAAACTGGCTTCACCTTCTGTGCCCCTGCTCCAATGTGCTTGTCTCCACCTGTCCCAGAAACTGCACACTTCAGTCAGCTCTGGCCAGAACTTGTGCTGGAATAAAGGCAACTGGATAAAGGGTCCAGCTGCAGCTGGAGCCACGACCAATGATTTCCCTAGCGTTGAACAATTGTTTGGTTGCATCTGTACACTGGGAATTCACTGCTGTTCTCTTCAGGCTCTGAAAGGCAGAAACACTTGCCTGTACAGCTGAAATGAGCTTTGGGATAGGCTGACCATGCCCTTTGCTTTCAGGTGGGAAACCTTGGACTTCTTTTCATGCTCCTCTTTTTCATCTACGCTGCTCTAGGAGTGGAGCTCTTTGGAAAACTGGGTAAGTCTCAAGCAGACCATGCTCCAGTGTGAGCTACAAACCTGCTGGCTGAGGTTTCTCAAAATCAGTACTCTTCAATAAGGAGACTGGATTATTTGATGGGCTTTATTCTCTCTTATGAATAATTGATATAAGATGAATTTCCTCTAAATTTTTGTTGTCCTAACAGTCTAACAAAATAAAAGTAGCCTCTAGTTTCTCTTATATTCTTAAACATTTGCTTTTCCTGCACTGTATGCCTTGATGTTGCCTATAAGATTACAAGAAAAAGTTAGGGAAAGTTTATTTACATCTCTTGCCATGGAACGTTGATCAAGGAGAAAGGCAGCTCAATGACATATTCGGAGGATACTCCTGAGAAACAGAGTACACTGCATGATATCCCAGGGCTGGGCCCTCAGGCATTTTTCTGTATTGATGGCCAACAGCCAACTGTTGGGCAAGGTGCTGATGCCATTACCTGAGGTCTTCAGGCTATGAGTTTGTATTGTTGATCTCAGGGCTGTCCTCCACTGAGTGCTGCAATCACCTTTTTTTCAGTATGCAATGATGAGAACCCCTGTGAGGGCATGAGCCGCCATGCCACCTTTGAGAACTTCGGGATGGCCTTCCTCACACTTTTCCAGGTGTCCACAGGCGACAACTGGAATGGGATCATGAAGGTAACTGCCTTTGGGACAATAATCTCCTAGTTATGAGGAGGAGAAGTTCTGATGTGTGCTCTGTTCAGCACTGCTTGGGCTAGCAAAGGGAAGGAACACAGAAGCTGGGTTGATAGATAAGGTCCCTGCTTGGTCTAGAGTCTCTCTCCGCAGTGTGGTAACTCAAACCTTGGGCTCATCTAGTCCTAGAGACATCTGATTGAGAAAGTGCCAATTTTCCTTGGGAGGAACAAGAAGACTGTCCAGGCTAAGAGGAAATATTCACTGTAGTAAGGTCTGTTATCAAAGCTGAGCACAGGACATGTGTGTTGGACATGGCACCCATTTGCAGAGGTACCAGGAAAATCCAAAATAAATACTTACTTCCTTCAGAGGACAGAGAGAAAGGCAAGTTTTTTGATCACATTTCGTGGTTTTGAGTCTGGAGGGGAGAAGACAGTACCAGACTGCTCATTTTTGGTCTTGCTCATGTGTGTGGGGCTACAGTGGCAGCAACATGCGATGGTCTGAAAGTGTTTGCTCCATATGCTTTTGGATGTTTTCCCTCTGAAGCAGATAGCATATGCACAGATAGTGTCCCAGATTCTTTGGGGACCTCATTATCCAATGGATATGGCATGCTAGACGTGTTTTCCTTGTTCCTTCCATTGGCATCAGTGATTTTTAGCAGGAAGAGCAACCAATACTTTATTCTTACTTTGGCTTTTCCTTCCTTCCATCGTTTCCTCTCAAACCCAACTTCCCCTCAAGGATACTTTGCGTGACTGCAGCCACGATGACCGGAGCTGCCTCAGCAACCTGCAGTTCATCTCCCCACTGTACTTTGTCAGCTTTGTGCTCACAGCCCAGTTTGTCCTCATCAATGTGGTGGTAGCCGTGCTCATGAAACATCTCGACGACAGCAACAAAGAGGCCCAGGAGGATGCAGAGATGGATGCTGAGCTTGAGCTGGAAATTGCTCATGGGCTGTGCTCCCGCAAGTCAGGCTCTCCAAATTCAGGACAGGGAAAAGGAGCAGGAACAGGAGGAGATGGTGGTAGAACAGATCCTGAAGGACATCTGTGCACGAGATGTTACTCTCCAGCCCAGGTGAGTACACCTTTGAGCTTACTAACCAAACTGCAGCAAGTAGCTGTGGGTAGAAGCTGGGCAGCCTAGATGACTGAGGGCTTAGCAGTAGCAGACAGAGTCTTCCACCTCAGGATGAGAGGCTTGCTTTCAGCAGTAGACTTTTGAGTTGGTAGCATCACATAGGGACAAGGCTGTGACAGCAGTGTGTCCTGTTTATTGTCATCATGGTGTAGGAACCTAAGGGCCAGCAGAGGAGGGATGGAGCAGATTAGCTAAAGGCGTGACAGGAGCAAATTTGAGATGGGAGCTCAGGAGATGAGTGCAGGGGAAATGGCAGATCGAGACTGAGGCACTCCAGAAAAGCTGAAAGGGAGGTGTGAGCAGTGCTGAGATGCACTGAAAGTGAGTGAAGACTGTCCCTCATTTTTATTTTCTTTTTTTGCATTGAACTCTGGCATCTTTACACAACCTATGGAGCAAGTGTTCCCCCACTGACCCTGTGCAAGTACCTGCAGAACAAGATGCTGCTCCAGATGAGTCAGGCTGGAGAACCCAGCCCCAAATTCACATGAAACTTTAAAGCAAAAAACTCGACATTCTTAAAATGATCTCTCCCGTCCTCCCCCCTTTCTTGTCCCCTAGGAGAACTTATGGCTGGACAGTGTCTCTTTAATTATTAAGGACTCCTTCGACGGGGAGTTAATGATCATCGATAACCTATCGGGCTCCGTCTTCCACCATTACTCCTCGCCGGCCATGTGCGAGAAGTGTAACCATGACAAGCAAGAGGTAACCTGCGTACGAGGATGTGTGAGGGGACCCTCCCCCCAGGGCCTGCACACCCACACCCACATGCCCACAGGTCGTCTGATGTGTGCTCCTGACTGTAGACTGTGTAGCCAGTAGACCTTGTTGACCTATGTTTGTTATTTGTCATGAAGTGCTGATACTGCCTCTAGTACAGGCCTGCCCTCTTCAGCCACAGGTGGATGTTTGAGGTGGTGGAAAAGTGAGACGTGACCGGCTACAGGTCAGAAGGGACTGAATGACCTATGGAGAAATGATTATGAAGGCATCCTGGCAGCTCTTGTTGTGTTCAATTCTGCAAGAAAAGGCTAGGTTCACGCTCATGTTGTATGGAGGACTCAAAGGATCTCACCCCAATGACAGCACTCGGAAGCAATTCAGTGGGAGATTTAAGCATGTGTTTTTCCCTTGTTTTAAGCACGTGCTTGCTTATTCCCTGTTGAGGTCAATGAATTAAGCACATGTTTAAACGCCTTGTTGAGTAGAGTCACCCTCTGTGAGCAAGGATTGGTTTGTGGTGAAAACCAGTTAATTAGTTTGAGCAAAAACTAAATAAAAATGGGCCCACTGAGAAAGTTTGTTAGCTGACAAATGGGTTGTTGTTAAGAGCAGGACACCAAATGGCTTAGACTTGAGCTTCGAAAGTTGGCAGATGCTTTGGAAAACTACTTCCTAAGCTATTAGTCTTTTCATGTTGTGAAACTTCAGGAACAAAGTAGTCTGGGAGGAGTTAGGTGAGGAGTAGAATTAATTTTATATCTGAAGTAATTTTATTGGATTTAAGTGCTCCCATTTTGCGTGGTCAGACTTGTAGCAGTAGTGTGGCTTATCTAACAGTAAATTGGTGCATCAGTGGCAATCTTCATTTTCTCCTTCTCCATAACTAACTTGATATGTTGCTATCGCTTATAAAGAAATGATGAAACTTGGGAAATGAGCTCTTATTGGCAAATTACTCTGTCCATGTTTGAAGAAAGCATTATTTTGTTTGGCTTCAGATGCCTAGTTCTGATGTTCTAATTTTTTCTCAGTTTTTCAGCTATCTGCTCATCCCCATAGCTTCCCTTTGAAAGCATCAAAATGCAAACATTGCTGTAGTTTATTATTATTGCAACACTTCACAAATGGATGGTTCATTAGTGCAACCAAACAACTAGTTTTCAATTAACTGCAATTTGCACTGCTTTACTTAAGTCCTTATGTTCAGCAATTGGTGCTCAGCTTTCTCAGCAAATGAGATCTCCTAAGGCATTCCAGAATGATTACCCCAAAATTAAGTCATTTGCAGCTACTTTGCTACATTTTAAAACCTTCCAGTCTTCCCTATCCCACTTAGGAATGAAGGCAACCACACGTTTTCTTACCTTTCCATCCAGAAAACCAGATAGCAAAATCTTCAAGTGCAACCCACAGCCACAGCAGCGTTTGATATAATAATCACAACTGAAGAATGATTCTTATATCATATTTTCTAATGGTTGTTATAGAGCCATAAATTATTTTTCAAAATTGACATTTAAATACATCTAAAATATGGATTCAAGGAGAAATTATCTATATATGCAAGAATAACTTCAGTAATAAAATGTAGATATTTTATGTCTGATGATATGAAATCAAAACTACAGCTCAGGATTTTAAATCATAATTGATCGTGACTTTCTCTTCATATTCCATAGTAAAAAACATTGAGGAAATTTGAACAGGAAATCACTATATGGATATATAGCTAACATCAGGAATGCACACAGTCATTAAATTAGAGTCTACCCTGCTACATCAACATATTCAAATGGGTATTGTACACACAGACAGAACTGTACCATCTCAAAGCAATTGACAGCAAGTTACATAGGAAAAATAGTTTTTATCTAGTCCTCTTCAATACATATGTATTAAAAAAAACCAGTATGCTTGCTGTCCACCATATCACCCTTAACTCTGCCTTTGTGACAAAAATCACTTATTAGCCAAAAATGTTCACTCTGATTTCATTGGTGATTTAATTAACCAAAACGCTGAGCACAGTGGATGGACACAACATTTAAACATATGCTCAGACTTATTAATATGTGCTAAGCTTTTTGTGGCATTGAGCTCACCACCTTTCCCAGTTATGCTCTTGACATTTTATTTTCAAACCAATTATTTATACAATTAAGAATTTTTGTAATCACAGGTCTGTTTTTAAAGTTATATCTGCAACTAGTTATTTTCTGAGGGATATATGTGCATGGTTCAGTGTCTCAGGTTGGTGTTCTTGGCAGTTTTTTTGGATTGTGATCTAGTGAACAGCCCCTTCTCCCCCCACTGCAATTTTTAAAACTTTTTTGTTCCTCATCTTTAGTCAGCAGATTTTAAAATATTCTACAGTAAGGGAATCAATAAGAACAAAACCTCCTTTTTTCATGGTGCTAACCTCTTCTCTTGTCATTGCTATCCTTCCATTCTTGGGATGGTTGACAGACATTTATGTATTGGTGGCTCAAGTGCATTTAACTACTTTTAGGAGTTTGTCAGTGAGCACTAGTGTTTCCACACCTGCAGTTTATATATTCAAGACTTTGTTGATTATGTTTTTTGTGTAGATCCCAGGTGGCCAGAATTTTCAAGCAGTGACAAACAGACTCTTCTGGCTTTTGTTGAAATCATTTTTTTATGGATGGAGAAGGTAGTCACAGATGTTACCACGTTTCACGCTCATGTCTCTACAAGCACAGCTGTAAGGCTGTTCTGGTGTAACAACCTCTTAGGCGAGTGATAGATAAGTGCACACATTAAGTGGGACTGAATGAGGACTGTTTCTCTACACAAGTAGTTGCTGACTGGTGGTTGTGTAGCGTGCTTGATGTGAGTTCACTGTGGGCTCTCTATGTGTTGGTGCTCTGAGCAGCAGTTGTTGGTTTTGCGCTCTCTTCATGGTGGAACAGCACCATGTTCCTGTGTCAGGATATCTCAAATAAGGGTGTCATTTGTGCCCTTTGTCTAAATCCAGCTCTGGTTTTCCATCTTGTTTATTTAAAGTGCATTATCCCTAAGATGGAGACCTCTTCCACTCTCTGGCACTGGCACAAGCCACTAAACTTCCAGCTCAAAAGTCTTCTCTCCAAATGTTTCACCTGCTGTCATGGCATAAAAGCTGTACCTGTCTCTTGCAAACACAAACACATGGCCAGAAAGATACACAGCCAGGAAGCAAGCTGTCCTCATTGAGACAACCCAGAATACAGCTTTCAAGAGTTAGCTGCTGTTGGTGTGAACAGGTGGGACTCTAAAGACCAGTGACAGAAATCCAAGCACAGGAGGGACAAAGCAACTGCAGTTGTTTTTCAGGCCTTGTGAGACAGTTGTCAGGCAGAGGGGATTTGAAAGCTTGGAGGAAAGAGGATGGGAGGGGGCATATGTGGTATGAAGCAGGCCAAAAGATTAAGCAAGGTCAGACGTGGGTCTGGAGCAGAGGCACAACAATAAGATGCAGTGGTCAGACTTGCTTTCAGAAAGCAAGAGTGGGTGGGAGGAGTGAGTTTAGGGATGAAGAGCAGAATGGGAGATGGTGTTAGGTGAAGTCTTGGGTAGGTTAGAGTGGAGGGGATAGGGAAGACCTAGGACAGCTGGAGGGAAACAGGGTTTCAGTAATGAAGGTAAGAGAATATGAAACGCATGATACTGGCATGAACTGCAAGAGGCATGACTATCCCTGGAATGAAAGCACCTTCATGTTTAAGCAGGGCTGTCTGTGGTGCCTTCAGAGAGAGGGGTTCACTCCTCATCCCTCAGCAGATCAGGCTGCCTTGTCATTGGCCTGAGGGAACCCTCTGCCTGCCTGGCTTTACTTGCAGGGCCTTGGGCCAACTGTATTGCTGTGACAGATTCAGGACTCATTCTTCCAATTCTGGCACTAGAGGAGCATGCACTGGTGGTGGGCTGCTTGCAGATCATCATATTTTCGACCTTCCTTAAGAAGTGAATTCTCCTGCCCAGCCCAGGTCTGGGTTAGGCGGTTCCTGATGTATCCAAGGGAATATAACCTAAAATTGATCTCGGGTCTACAGGCTCTCACTTATCCACCATAAACAGTGTGACTGCTTGAAATGTGAATGTCAGGCATGACCTGTGATAGCTCCTTTCCCTTCCTGCAGGTCCAGCTGGCTGAAATGGAAGGATTATCCCTCAACTCAGACAAGTCCTCTTCTATCCTTCTAGGAGATGAGTCAGACAATCGAAACACTTCTCAGCTGAGTCCTAAGCAGACCAAGGTCAGCCCCAGGTGGTCATAGGCATGTTACACCGTGCACTGTATTTATGCCCCTGCTCATTTCAAGTGCTCTATATTCATCCAGGTGTCCCTGCTGAGGAATATAATTCTGGTCATTTTTCAAGAGCTTCTCCAAAGAGACATACCATGGAGAAGGATTTGAGGAGAACAAAAGGATATATGTTTTTGGAAGTTCTCTTCACTACTGTTAATAACTTCCTCTGAATGAGTCTAAATTTAGGGGATTTGGGCGGGAAAACTGAGCATTTCTTAGCTAGCTTGAATCAGCTCTTTCTGAGGTTTTGACAAGTCTGCTCTACCATCTGCCATTAAATTTCACAAGGCTTTGCCCTCACTAATTTTTTCCAGCAGGATGGCCAGGACAGCCCTGACTCCAGTGGGGCAGACAATCTTGGGGAATGCCTGCTCCCAATATCCAGTGGGGATGGCTCTACAAACCCCGACAGTTACCTGTGTGAAATGGAGAATACTCCCTTAAACTCAGTCCAGTCTTGGCTAAAGCATGAAAGTACCAAAGGTGAGCACAGTTCTCATCATTCTCCAGGTCTACTGAAAGTGTGGGTTGGTTCAGCTCTTCTATCTTTCCCCTGCCTCCGCTATACCAGGAATGGAGTTAATGTGACATGGGATTACACTAACCAAGAATTACCTTTCAGTTTGCTGGTCTTCAGGAATGGTGTGAGGAGAAGTTCCTTCTTTAGATGCCAGATCTTGTATCTTCCCTCAGACATAACTGTGTGAAATATTGTAAAAGAGCTGATCCCCATTCACAGTAGTGTGCCCATGCACGGTCAGAGTAGGGACAGATTCCCTTGACATGCCAGCTGGATGAATTGTGCTTACTCAGCACAGTAAAAAAACACTGCTGCCCCCTGCCACCAGGCACAGTTTCAGAGAACATGTAACACATGTCTGTCCTTGGCGGAAGTGATCCAGTTCTACTCTAGAGCATGCTCTGGTCTCCTGTGGTCCCCAGGTTCCCAAACTACCACTTTATCTCCCTTCAACCCTTGCAGGACCTGGGATGAAAGTCCTCTGGCAGTGATACATTGCGAGAGCAACAGCAGGGGCAAGCTGGGCTGTTACTTTATGACTCTGAGCTGTGTTAGGTCTTGTGGATCTGGTGCAGGTTTTCATGCAGATGGTCACAGGCATGTTACACCAGACTAGTCTGAACACCAGACTAAGACTTCTTGGCCAGTAGTGTGTGTCACTGAATATCCTTTGTACACTGGACTTGAGGACCCTCAGTGTAACAGCAGTAAAGGCACCAAATAAAATCAGAGGGCTCTTACACTTTTTTTCCTTCTATTTCTGTTCTCTTCCCCTTTCTTTGGTGCTTTGTCAGTCTCTCCTAGCCCCTTCCCTCCAGGTGCATCTTGCCCTCTGTTACCTGTACCAGCAGAATTTTTCCACCCAGCCACGTCTGCCACCCAGACAGGGCCTGAGAACGTCTCGAGTCCACACAGCCTTCCTAAGATCTCTCTGCAAGGCTCATGGGCATCACTGAGATCTCCGAGCGTGAACTGTTCGCTTCTTCATCAGGTGAGGAACCCTTCTTCCCTCTGCTAGGAGAACTCAGTTTTCACATCACACCCAAACAGAAAGGGCTGAACAAGGAGGAGGGCAAAGGAAAGACAGAGGCAGTTGTTGGAGGGGCACAGTGGACTGCAGAATGCAGGAGGATTGGAGAAAAGAGAGGGTCATATAGCAAAGGGGTGTTGTATAGCTCTTACCCCATCAAGTCATACGTTCTGCTTCTTTGGACAGACAAATAGTTTGACAGCTGTAGTAAGCCCCACAAGAAGATGAAATCACATCACTTTATAGCTCACTCCTGAGTCCCTGGCACTGAGTGTGCTGCAGAGACCTGCATGCACAGCAGCCACGGTGTGAGCCAGGGAGATGACAGCTGCACAGCCTCCTTGGGTCCTCTTAGCACCATGACTCCAGATCACACACCTTCTTGGTTGGAACAGGCTTCACCCCACCTACATCCTCCACAGCCCTTAGCACCACATCCGCACACTGTGTCCCTAAGCTCACTGTTTTCCCCTGCCCACGTAGCTCTCACATCCCAGGAAGGTGCTATCTCTTTCTGAAAAAGCAGCCATTTCTCACTAATGAAAGAGAAAAATAAAAGCATTGGAGGAAGATCAAGTGTCTCTAAAGAGCAGAGGAGGCAGAGATGAAAGCCCAGTAGAAATCCCTGTTACTGCTCTTGGAAGGTACTCCATGGACAGGGACACTATTCCAGACAAACTAAAAAATAAAATCAGCTGTTATCCAGCTACATGTGACAGACACTGTTGGTTCAATCCAAATGTGTATAAATTCACCAGGGATAAATTAAGCCTTCAACTGAGACCACTGAGTTGTTGCAGTGTTGAAACTTTTGGTATAAGTTAAGACACAAAGAAGAGGAGCTCTGGAGCTGGCATACCACTGGGACAAAAGTACTGAATTGTTGTAAAGGAGAAATTGGTAAACCTCTGATTATGTGATGTAGACTGTGTTGAATAACTGTGGCCCAGGAAACTGCTTCCAATCCTACATGTATCATTCCCAGTGCAGTGTCCCAGTGATAATCTCTTAGCACAGACCAATTTCCTAGAAACAACTGAAATGCAGCTTAACTAGCTGAGACCTGATACAAGGAAATAAGGCTGTTTCCTCTTCCTGCTGGAAGGGGAGCCCACCTTTCCACCCTAAATACCATCATTGCCATTAGTGCTGGTCAGAAGAACCATGAGGACTCTCTTCTCTCCCCAAATATCACTGATTTTTTTAATGAGCAGAGCTCAATGTACAGAAGTCCCCTAATTCCTGTCTGGCTGATAGTTTTGATGTGTTCATAGCCTGTATGGCAGGTTAATAGGGAAGCCATGAGAGAGGACCCACGAGGAACCTCTGCTCCACTGCCCTCTGGACCATCTGTGCTCAGGGAGAGCCAAGTGGCAGGGGCTGCAGAGCTCACAACTCTCCAGCTTCCCTTCCCTTTGGTGGAGCACTTCACATGGGAGGGCTAGGTCCATCCTGGAGTAGAATGAAATCAGTTCAAACTCTTGAAACCTTTCCTTCTCCTTACCCAGAAGGAAATCCCCTGGGCAAGCTGCATGGCTGGTGCTTTGTAGCATTGCTTACGTGGCTTATAGCTGCCCCTCCCAGCAGAGGAGAGTGAGAGAGGAATCGGAGATTTTCCCCTTTCTTGTGGTTTATTTTCACACCCCAAAGTACTCCTAAAACAAATAAGGCAAAGTCGCTTGCCCACTGCCCATCTACTTCCTGAGAACTGTGTTTTCATATTCCTGCTCCCCAGCCGCCTGACAGTGATACCTCGCTGGACAGCCGGAGCAGCAGCTCAGCAGGCAGCCTGCAGACCACGCTGGAGGACAGCCTCAACCTCAGCGACTCTCCTCAGTGCACCCTGGATCTCCCCGTGGCTCTGTGTCCCATGCCAGCTGCGGACAGCCAAAGACCCCTGGCAGCTCCCCTCTCCCCTGCCTCCCGCCGCCGGAGCCTGCGGGGCCGGGGGCTCTTCAACCTGCGAAGTATGTGTCGTCATCAGCGCAGCCACAGCAGCGGTGGGAGCACCA
This sequence comes from Corapipo altera, assembly GCF_003945725.1. Lineage (NCBI taxonomy): Eukaryota > Metazoa > Chordata > Aves > Passeriformes > Pipridae > Corapipo > Corapipo altera. The sequence goes on from NW_020884873.1 coordinate 16,892,358, forward strand.
GTCCCGGCTGCACTCACCATGACTCCATGGACCCCTCTGATGAGGAGGGGGCGGGCAGCAGCCTGCGGGGGGGTGGCAACAACAGCGAGCCCTCGGAGACCCTCAGCAGCCTCTCGCTGACCTCCCTCTTCTCGCCCCCACCACCAGGGTTGACCGTGGTGAAGAAGTGCAGCAGCACCAGCAGCCTCCACGCCAGCCCCTCGCCCCGCCGCCCCGCCACCCACCACGCCAAGCCCTTCTACACCGTTGACCCCCGGGGCTTCCTCTCGATGCCCTCCTGGGTGACGGACTTCTGCAAGGACACCCCCTCGCCCAGGGAAGGAGAGGAGTCAGGCGGCCCCGGCAGACTGGGGGCAGGGGACTGCAGCTCCCCGCTCCCTTCTGAGCTGGAGCTGGGCGATGGTGTCAGCAAGAGAAACAGATGAGGGTCCCTGAGGTGCAGGGAGGGAGCATTCGGCCGCTGGCATGGGGAGCATGTTTCACTAGCTTCTCCCCAGCAGAAATTCCAAAGGATTTGCAAGAAAAAGAAACAGGCAAACAAAAATTTATAAATATATAGATACGTAAATATATATATATTTTATATATATATATATATATAATAAATACTCTGATACCGTACCTCAGAGGCGTGGGAGAGTGCAAGCAATACGGGAATGGTCCTGCCTAAGGGCAAGACCTGGACCACCACCACAGAGACTATAGTGACAAGAAAAGGCCATGGGGCTTGTAGGGACAGGCCCCTCCAGCCAGGTGACTGCCACGTGGCAGCTGTTTAGTTATATACATATACATATACATATATAGAGAGATCGATTTATTTATTTTTTTTACCAAGAGATTAAGAATTTCAGAAAGTACTAAGGAGGAACAAGCGAAGAGGGGCTGAAGGAGCTGCTACACCAAACAGGCAGGGTGGGGGTGAAGGGAAGGGAAGCAGGGTGAGCAGCAAGGGAAGAGCTTACCTTGCCTGTTTTCTGGGAACTTCCTTATTGTCCATGCTTCCATTTCAAATGTTAAAAATTGTGGGCCAGATCTTCATGGCAAGTGTAAACTGGCAAAACATGATTGTATGCTATTGGTGTAAAGCAGCAGAGCTCTGGCTCGAGGTGGATTCACGCTGATTTACAGCAGGTGAAAATCTGGCCCCAGCAGCAGGGAAAAGCAAACAGCCATGGAGCACGGGAAACATTTTGAGGTGAAAAGCCTCACTTTGAAAGGAATGTGTGAACACAGCAGGCATGATCATGGGAGGAGGGGATGGAGGCTACATGGCATATTTTTGTTGTTGTTTTGTTGGGTTTGTCTTTTTCATTTTCCAAAGAAAGAAAACTGCTAAGGGAAAAAATTACAAGACTCATGGAGAAATTTGAAGCGGGAGAGGCAGGATGGAAGGAAGGTGGGAGGTAAAAAGGGGAGAGCAAATTGAACTTTTCCTCCTTTCATTTACAGTAATTGTGATTTCTTTTTTAGAAGCCCAAAGGTGCAAAAATCAACCCTAGAAAAACTTATCTGTTATTTTTGTATCTATAGCTATATATATTAAAAGCAAACGAAAACTAGAATATTAAAAAATACATAAAAGCAAAGGGGGCTTCAACAACACAAAACTCAGTCAGTTCCCTGGCCGAGGGCTAACCCTGTTCCAAGTTCTAGTGGGAAGACCCAACAAGGACAGTCTCAACTCAGTGGTGACTCTGCCTCCTCTCCAGCATCATCCTTTGGTGTTTTCCTGATTTGCATCAGTGTAGCTGGGACCAGAGTCCTATTCACTGCCAACTGTGGACATGGAGAGCAGGGAATACTGATGGGTGTGGGGATGAGTGTGTATACAATTGTAAGGGTGTTTATGTACGTTCTGTCCAGGCTGACTGGCTCACCAGCTGGAGAGACAGGTGAGAGGGACAAGGAGAACTGCATCTCTCCTTGTCTCTGCCTTGCATGGCAGTGTGAGTGGAGAGAGCTGCACTGTGGAGGGCGAGGGCAGATCAACTCCTCTAACCATGACCTGCCTCAGGATCCAGGATGCAATCCAGTGAACACAATCCTCTCCCAATGTGGTTGGAGCAAGGCCTCTAGAGGCTGCATCCCTCCTTGCTTTTCCAGAGGTATAACTGTACAAATCTCCTTCCTGGCAGAGCCAACCTGGATCTCCTCCTGCAGCAACGTCAAGGTTTTGTACCCTTTCCAGATTTGCAGGTGGGTAGGAAAACCAGCCACTTGAGGGGGACAAGGAATTTCAGACATCATCTACCACCCCAGCAAAGTTCCACTAAGATGCGTCAGAGAAGGTGGAGTGGGAAGGGCAGCAGGCAGAAGCCAGCCACCCAATGGAGATGTGAAGGTTTGGAGGCTGGTGCACTGGGAAGGAGCAGGGCTCCCTCAGGGCTTCCTATCCCATTTTTTCCATCAGAACAAGAGGGCCCCTGCAGCCCTCACAGAGGTCTCCTAGCTGGCATACGAAGCATTGTGAAGTGGGCAGCACAAAACAGATGTTCTGGTATTATTGTGACCCATCTGACTTTAAAGCAGCTGCTGCATCTTACAAACTGGGACTGTAAACAGTGAGCATAACAAATGGGACCAACAGCCAGGAAAAGGATAATTACTGTGTGAACTTAATTTATTTGCTGGAAGGAGTGTTTGCTGTGTTGCAAGTGTGCATGCTGACTGCAGGGAGGTCAGACCTGTAAGGAGAGGAGAGCCTGGATCCTTGTCCTTGCAGAAAGGATGCAAATCTAGTTTTATTAAAGCAATAATAAGGGTCTTTAAATGCTTTTTTTGCACTGATGGTTCTTTGGGTGAGTTGCCCGTGCTTGCTGTCCTGAGGAGGGACGAGACACATGGTTTCACATCCTCAGGGAAGGAGGGAAGTTGCTCCCCAAATGGCTGGACGATGAACTTGGGGTGCACAAGGCTTAGACCCAAACCCAGAGCTGCTTTGAAGCCAGAGGTAGGGCTTACAAAAAAACCCCATACAGTTGAAACCTATCCAAACCCAGGACAATTCAAGGCAGAGTGTTTCCTGGAAGATGGCCATAAGGAGAATGGAGGTGGTACTCCAAGCTGTCCTGGTAGTTGTGTGGGCCGTGAAATGTTTCAGTGGAGGAATGGGAGAAAGGTGAGAGATCAGTGTGGTGCTAGACAATACCCCAATATTTGGTCATGAGAGAAACATGGCCTGCACTTGGGATGGCTGGGAGGGAAGAACTATCAAAAGATGTTGGGAAAGATTGTGGTGATGACCTCACGGGGGGACTACAGCCCCTAGGATGGATGCTCTCTCAGCTTATTGTTGGTTGTCCGTGGAAGTGACTTGCAAGGAAAATCATCTTTGTTTCTCCTGTGGTTTGGGGTTCATGGCAGTCATTTTGCTCTGAGAGTTGTCTCCCCTTTGCCTCCCATCAGGGTCATGCCAGCTCTCCCATCTCCCTGCAAAAGGGCATTCACTCTCTGCCATATAACTTCAGCAAAAGGCTTCTGGCTTAGGAAGGAGGTTGCCATGGAAACAGAAGACTAGGTTATCTTTAGAGAATATTTTGTCTCTCTCTTTTAATTATTTACTAACAGTTTGAAGAAACATCTATCCTTTCTGAAAAGGAAGCAGAATACTGAACCCCAGCAAACACTTTGGTTTTTTGCTGGGGATTTCTGTGGCGGGGCAGGTTGTACAGTTTCTCTTGGCAAGAGCTGCCTTTCCCAGCTATGCTTGGCTCTTGGCACACAAAAACCTCTGTCATCACCCACCCACCTCCCAGACAGCACCTGAGGGTAGCCCAGGATTTGCCCAGGCATCTTTTCAGCCTCCTGTACTCCCCACTTCCTACTGGGGACTATCGCAGGCAGTTCCTGCCAGGACGTTCTTTGCTGTCATCAGCCCGATATCACTCTGTTTTGTCCAGGTGCCACATTACCCTTGTGCCCAGCTCTCCCCCACGTCTGCCACTGAAAGCAGTCCGTCTCCCTGCTTGATACTGAGCTCCTCCTTGAGCTCACACATTGCTGCCATGTCCTGCTCTCGCTGCTGCTGCTCTTTTCATCTTGGCTCAACAGGTGGTTTTCTGAGTCTTTTTTTCTAAACCCTCCTTGTAAATTTTCGTCCTCTACCATGACCTCTGGGCCTGTTAGTGTTTTTATTGCAGCTGCAGAGCAGAGCCCATCCCTAGTGCTTCCCACCTTCTCTTGCATATGGAATCCACAACTGCTCCAACCTGCCCATGGAAAACACATTCAGTATTTCTTCTGCACCCAGAGACTCTGACTCAGCACAGTCAAATGAGTGAAGTATACCACTAGATGTGCTTCTCACGGCTTCTCAATCTTCATCTGTCTTCCTTACTACTACCAAAAGTTCCTTATGAAATTAGGTATATAGGAATCAATTGCCAGTGTGACCACTGTTTTCTTTCATGGAAAGTTGGCAGTGTGGTGCATTTGGGTTTCTGGGGTTTTTTTGTGGGGTTGGGTTTTTTTCTTTCATTTTGGGGATTTTTGTGAGGCCAGGTCCTGTAAAGGACTGAATACCACCAATCCTCTGTGAAATTAATGAGTTGAGCAGGACTGACAGAGGGGGAGGGCAGAAGTTGAAAACATTACTGACCAGGAAAATAATTTTTCAGACAGAAGAAACATAAAGCAGAAATCCTTGAAGTGTTCAAGGAATGGAATTTTTTATTTTTCCTTTTAGCTGAAAATGAAAGGATTCCCACCAAAATGGTTCTCATGTTCAGAATGCTTCCACAGGGCATCACAGAGGTATTGTGTTCTGTTTGGGCTGTGGTGACTGAATCCTCGAGACACCAGGCCAGTCATCCACCCACAGGGCACTGAAGATTGGTCCCCAGGCAGTGAGGTGTTTGCAGGAGATGTGCCCTGCACACACCCCTTGCAATGAGGGCAAAAGTCTTTGTAACACCAGCTCAGGAGCAGAGACCTAATTTTAGCCAATATAATTAAAAACTTAACATTTCTTATGGAAGATAAGGAGGTAAGCAGCTTTGGTTCACTTGTTTTTATCACAAGAATTTCACAGAGAAGAAAAAAACTAAACCCCACTGATTTTTTAACTAGCCAAGATACAAAACACTTGTAGGAAGAGCTTGGTACTTCGCAAAGTCAGGGATCTGGATGTGTGCCACCCAGTTTGACCTGACTTTCCAAATATCTCCTTCCCTAGTCATCATGAATACTTTATCTTATGAGATCGGCCTTACTTCTGTCTTTTTTTCCCCCCATGTTATTTTTGTTCCTTGCTAGGGACTGGTTTCCAGTAGGAACTCACTACCTCCATATCTTTGAGTTACCACTCATTTTTTTTTCATCTCATTTAGACATATATATTTCTTCTCTAGCAATTTTTCCTTCTTCTGCATATTTCCAAGCCCTGTTTGCATCCAATAAGATCCTGCCACGCTTTGAGCAGGAGCTGGCAATCTGCTATTCAATATTTATGCCTCCCAGCCACTTCTAGAGCAGATGTGCTCAGTTTGCAAGTAAGGAGCACTCACCCCCAACAAAACCAGCCAACCAGACTCTGTGTTGCAGCATGCCTCTACTTTTGCTCCAGCATCAGCTGTGGCAATAAGGGCTCTGCCCTTCCCCTTATGCCAGTGATGGGATTGCACAGATGAACCTTGTGACTGAGTTCATCCTCACTTTGCATGTCAGCACAGCTGCTGAGCATCTTTCATGCTCGTGACATTAGTAAGAGCAGGGGGGACTCAGCATCTCATGAAGTTGCTCCAGTGAGCAGCTGGGCTATTGCCATGTAAAGCACAGCAGGCTCCAGCTCACACTCCCTCTTTGCTGTGCAGCGCTGTGGGCACAGAGGAATACAAATCTTTTTCCTTAGCAGCGTTGTCTGTAGTCGCCAAAGTCAGAAGATACAGCTCTCCCTTCGTCTCATGGTCCACAGAGCAGAATGATAGGAGTAAGAGAGGCACTGTTTTTCCAAGACATTTTTCTGGAGACCAGAGCACTTTAACCCTCTGTCTTATGCTGCTTTAATTGTCTGTATTTGTTTGGAAAACTTTGAAAGGTGCTGTAGCTTTATTTTGGTTTTTTGAGGGTTTTTTTTTGCTTCTGGTTGCTGCAGCAGTGTTGGTGCACACAGTGCACCATGTAAAAAAAAAAAGAAGCTCCTTCAGCTCCTTCTGCAGCATTTCCCCTCTCTTTCCTCCAGCTTACTCATCCTGGATGATTTTTTTGCACTGCAGGCTACCTGCTTGTGCTGACCACAGTGTAGTGGGATTTGTCATTGCCCTGCTACCACCACTTTCTTTCTCTTCTTTGCTTTCTTATGACTGCTGCTAAGGGAATAGCACTGAATGTTCCTTCACTGGAGTCTGTCAGAGACTGTCAGAGTATCTCCAAAAAGAGGGCTAGCAACCACCCAGCACAAGCAAGCAGGGCAACCATCCCTCCTTCAATCAGAAACACATATGAGCTAAGATGCTGCTTCAAAACAAATTGTCAGCAATACCATGGGATGTGAGGATGACAATCTGAAGAGAAAATATTTTTCAGTGAAACATTTTTAATCCGAGCTTTTGTTCTTACATTGAAAAGTGCCTTCTTAGGGAGAGAGCCACCCACACACAAGCAGAAGTGTCATTCAAGAACCCAAGCTATGTGGTCCATGCACAGGCAGGTATTTCTATTACCCTGCAAGTTCTTGGCATAAGCCTTGCTATCAAACTATCACAGCTTTGGAGATGAAGTATCAGAGGAATCCCCCAGATGCTACTCATCTCAAAAAAAAGGGACAAATGGGGCAGGCTATATCAGGTAAGCTTTCCTCTAAAACTACCACCATCACCCTTAGCTGCATCTAATAATTGTTGGGCTGATAACAATGAAAGCAGATAACCCCATTTCTCCTTTCAATTACAACTTCACCAACACAGTTAATTTATGTTCTCACACACTTCTCCCACCTCCTTATCTGAACCGTATTAAGGGTTTGTTTCAAGATTTGTTCTACGCACAGAAATACTACACACGTTCTAGATAACAATAGATCTTTCTAAGAAAAAAGCTGTGTGCAATGTAAATGGGGTGATGTGGATAAAATATCTGCTTTTGTGTGTATAGTCCCTCTATATACATATAACTGACCCGTCCCCCTGTATGTTTATATTTCTTGGCACAAATTTTTGAGATTACCTTCCATTGAATGTAGAGTTAATAGCACATGAGAGACTGTTAATCATTGGCCACTGATTAGTTTCTGCTGTTATTGTAAACCCAGGCATAGGAAATAAATCAGGAAGAAAAAAAAAAAGGAGAATAAAAAGGAAACTTACAACAAACAACATGGCATTAAATTAAAAAAAAAGAGAGACTATTCTGAAAATCCCTCAGTGTATGCTCAATATTTATTCTTGTGCTCCCATAGTCACTGATGCTTCCTCTGTGTGTGTGGGCGTAGGCATATACCTGTTTCAGGGTGCCTGTGGCTTATAACCAGACCTCCCACTGGTCTTTTTTTTCAAGAGTATATTAAAGCAGTAAACAGCCCAAACTGCTGACATGGGACACTGCTCACCAGCAGCCCCCAAGCATTGATGCAGTCAATGTCTGGGCAACACTGTCTGTAACAAGTTGCAGAGGTCTCTGCTTGCTCCAGGGCAGTAAGCCCCCTCCAGCTGAGCACCGTGGGCCTGGAGCAAGGAGCAACCTCAAAGTGTTGCAGCCTGAGGGGCACAACTTAGCTGCAACCCATGCTAGCCATGGCTCAGGGAGCCAGTGTCCGTGGGCAGTGGAAATAGGGGTGTTGGGACTGATGGGGAGCTGGAGCAGATCACACAGTGGGGCACACAGGGACCTGGGGCTGTTGGAACTGCCACAAGTGTGCATATGTGCTTGTACTTGCATTGCTGGGGACCACCAGTACCCTCCTCGCACCATGTGCATTGCTACTCCATCTGCAATCCAGAATTTGAACTGTGGCACTTCAGCATCAATGATTTGCTCAGGAACCCAAAGAGGTCACAGATCCATATCAAAACATGTTGAAATACTCTCCCCTTTTTGGAAAGGATGTTCTGGCACCTACATGAGGGATGCCATGGAAACAGCAGCTCTCTCTGCAGTAGAAACCACCAGCATGCAGGGCCCTGGCTGGGGTGGGCAAGCATGGCAGTCACCTCTGCACTGATCACATTTTTGCAAGGTTAGTTATCACCTACCTGAACATTGCTCATACATGGGGTTTTGCACATGAGATGGAGACAGTGCTGGCAGCCAGAAGGAACCAGGAGTCCCAACATCCTGGAGCCTGTTTAAAGTCTGACTTGGAATTTTGCTTTCAGTTCTGGCCACCTCTGATGTGGGCATGTCTGAATAGCGCAAAATCTCATTACAAAGGAAGGGTGACTGTGCAACTGCTGGTTCTGTGACTGGAGTCAAGCCCAGGGCTTTGAATCCTGCTCCAGAGTGATGCCTCTGGGCCTCATCCATACTCCTACTCAGTGACCACTACAGAGGCTGAGCCATTCACCTCCAACCCAGCTAACTCCAACACCTTAATCTGGTGGGACCAGTGGCAGGCTAATCCTTGGGGCTGGGGGCACTGACTCCTTCCTAACCTGACTGGTAAACCAACAGCCTTTCCTTTTGGGCTTGTGTGGACACAGCATTTTAATGTTTATTTGCATCCAAGCAGCCTAGGTAACAAAGAGGTGAGAAGGCCTGAGAGGAACTTGCCCTTATGATGGAGAAAGATAGTTAAGGGTACCTGGAAGAGAAGATCTGACTGCTGGCTTGAAACTTGAGACAGATGATTCACCTTGAGTGACACCCTGAGGGTGCAGATTTCTTCCCTCCAGCCTCACCCTTGCTTGCTGATGCATTCTTCTGCTCTGTAAATACCTCAGGAATCAATGCAGTAGATAATGTGGCACTTTTGACATTTGAGGGAGGATTATCTTAGAAGTGAGTGTATAAATCTGCTTCATCAAAGGACCAGAGTTGAAAAGCAGATGCCACCTTGCAGACCCTGCCTGTCCAGGATCTCTTGGTGGCAACCTCAGAGGGACAGGCCCCACATATGCAGGAAGCTATGGGGCTGTTGCAAGACTGGATGAGTCCAAGCATGTACGTAGGGAGGAAAAGAGGTAACCTGGCTGGTTGTGTTGTTTGCTTTGCACTGGTGATGATGCAGTGGTATCATTTTCACACTAAATGCTAATTTTCTGCTTTGCTGGCCTCAGAATCGCCTACATTCATATCCTTCATTGCAGCAATTAAAGGGCTGGGTGCTCGAGCTGATGCACTTGCAATGAGCATGATTTTAATCGGTGTGCACAGGAGAGAAGGAGTGTGATTGCCTTGCTGTTGCTGTGGGAACATGTGAGAGCCCATGATGGGCTGGAGAGACCCTTCCCTGGTACATGAGTACATCAACTCCAGCCCAGCGCTGGACTGGAGAGTGCAGGTTTGCCACATCTTCCACATCTCCATCTGGTCAGGAATTGCTTACAACTTCAGCAAAACATTGGAACAAATCACCTGCTCCCCTGCCTCATGTTTATACCCCATGATACCACCCTCAAAGGTGCCATGCACAGCACTGAGGTCCCCAGCCGATTTTGAGACAGGCTGAACATCACTTGCCTGTCCCCTCCAATGGGGAGGCAGGGCAGAGGGAGAGGGCCACACTGCACAGGTAAGATTCCCAGGTGTGCCTATAGGCAGAAGGAGGAAACTACATAGGTCCCTGCTGTGAGACAGCATCTGAGGTTGCTCTGCACAGGTGGGCAGAATAGTCTATTCGTAGAAGTGTCAGGAAAGATATCACCATATAAGTACTTAAGCATTTACACTGTTTGCCTAAATCATAAAACTTGTGCTGCTGGATGTGCTCGCAGATCCCCTCTGCCTCTCCAGGTGGTTTAAATGTCCCTCCAAAGGGGAACACAGGCTGTGACACTTGAATCCTTGCTGCTTTGCTTTCCCTCCATGTGGCTCAGTGACCGTGTTTGTGGGGAGGGGATCACCCTGTTGGGGTCCCCAGCAGAGGGTGGTACCTCTCCCTGCTGCTGCCACAGCACTGGAGGAGTCACAGCAGCTGACATGGCCAAAACCCACTGATAGGTGGAGCAGAGAGGGGGGCTGGGGCTCCCCTCACTTTGGGGCCTATGTCAAGTGATTTCTATGTGCAGGAGCATCTTCGGGAAAGCTACATCTAGGGAGAGATCAAACTCACGTCAAAACTGCAGGAGCCAGTGGGAGGGAAGCAGGGGGTAACAATATTTCTGGAGCAGAGACAAGCTTCCTAGGTCATCATTTCAGCTCCTCCTTGAATGTACCCCAACTCCTTCCCAAGCTCCCTTCTCCTCTTTTAATCCCTTTCTCTCCTAAGTTCAGGTATTTGGTTCCATGGAGATCAGTCATCTGATATGGGGGCTGCTTGTGCAGGTCAGTCTCCTTACACACCTTAAGACCATTGTGTTCCTCAATGTGGGCAATCATGTTTTTTAGGCCCCTTTCAGGTTTAGGAGTCACCACTGTGTTAATGCTCCACGCCTGAGATGAACATCTATGCTGAGCCAATTCCCCCAGTCCCACCCTCAGCTTTCAGCATCACTTCTGCTACATCCTCTGTCAAAGGGACTGATGCAGGTCCCCTTCAGGATCCGCCCCAGTCACTTTCAGGGTCCCAATGCCATCCCACCCATAGGAAGGAACCCATGTCTCCTCACAGCCCATCTCACATTGCAAGTGCTAAAAGGCAGGAATGGGTGTGGGAAAAAACATACTCCTTCTACAGCTACTCCCAGTAGTTCTGAGCATTCTTGCAACTGTCCTGAAAAGGAAACCTGTTCATGCTGTCTCTGAAACCTGGGAAGGGAAAAGGAGAAGTTAGCTAACCTATGCTGAGTGTGTGGTACACACTCAGGAACCAGACTCGGGGCACACCAAACTTAGGACACGCCAGTGTCCAAGGTCAGGAACAGAGGGTGAGGAGGCAGTGCCAGGTGTCAGGCAGGGATGCACTCAGCCTGCAGGGCTGTGGGCCACAGGGAATTGCAAAGACAAACCTAAGCTTGCTTTAACATAGGTGGTCTGGTGGAAGGAGAAGGCTTGAGCATGAGCTCACCATCTGCATGTGGGACATGAGACCGCATAGATCTGTGCCAGTGTAGTTTCCCTGCTCTGTGTACCCAGGCTAGCATGAAAAAAAACTAGCCTGGGATGACTTTACTTGCTGCAGATCTACGCTGGAGACCACAGAGACATGTCTCATATCTGTCTTACTCCTTGACTCCCCACTTATCCATCGGATCATTTAATAGAATCATAGAATGGCTTGGGTTGGAAGGGACCTTTAAGATCGTCTAGTTCCAGCCTCCTTGCCATGGGCAGGGACATCTTCCACTTAGATCAGGTTGCTGAAAGCTACATCCAACATGGCCTTGAACACTTCTGGGGATGGGGCAAGTCCCTGTCTGTCTCGTTTCCCTGTTTCATGGCCCACCCACTTTTTGCGGCAGTCAGAGGTAGTAATTACAGACAACACAAAAATCAGAGGAGCAGCTGGTTTGGTTCTCTTCACCAGGTCAGAGCAGATTTTGAATCCTGGAGCCAGATTAGTCACCATATCTCAATGCCTGTCCTGTTCCAACCAGCGAATTTTGTCTCAGGCATTTGAACACTCATCCTGTTTTTTCTGGAGGTTTCAGCAGTGCCACTTCTCTCTGGTCTTGCAGGAGGCTGGGTAGCCTTGGTAAGTATGGGCAATCCAGAGCAAACAGCCCACACATACCTCCAGCGTGGAAGCTGGAGCAGCTGGGCAGCTGCTGGGCAGCTGGGCAGCTCAGAGTTGCCTTGTGTGTGCAGGACAGCTGTACATCACAGTTACAGGAGAGCAGGCTTTGCCCAGCAATGGGCTACAAGATACGTATACACATCTTTATGACCTTCTGCTTCCCAGACATGGGCCAGCCTAAAGGACAACATGGAGGATAAAATAGTTAGAAAGGAGGTGGGTTCTTCCCTCCATTGAACTCACAGCTCGTGCCCAGCAGGACTCTCTGTCAGGCCCTATCTCACTTCCCTAAAAAGCACCTCTTCTGTCTGGGCCAGCAATCAAGAAAGAAGGACAGATAGAGCAAGCATAACTGGACCAGAGGTTATGTTTGTGACAAGCAGCATCTGAAGCAAGCTGTTATTTCTCTTTTTATTATGGACAGATGAGCTTCCAGGGCTCAGATACGTGGGCAGGGGCAGGAGATGCTTGCAGAGTGAAGGGGCCACATTTGGATCCACTGCACATCCCAATAAGTCTGTGTCAGCGAGGGCTCCCTGCTGCAGAGGGGGAGCAAGACCCTGGCTGGGGCAGACAGAGGCTTGGACAGATAAGCAGTGAGATCTGTCTCCCTCCTTCAGAGGCATGGGTGAGAAGGGAGATTTCTCCTTCTCACTGTCTGAGCTTGGAGCTCAGCCTCTATTCCTCCCGCTGTGCACTAAAGACAACACAAGGAGGAGAGGAACGGGAGACTGACAGCCATGGGAGATTCCTGTTGCTGTTTAGGGCAGACCTCTCTCCATCTCTTCTTTTGTCTTACCATTTTTTTTTTGCCATCTCTCTCTTTGTCCTTCCTCCACCTGCAAATCTTTCCCTCAAGCCAAGTCCTCCTCTCCCTTTTGTCCTCATTCTCCTTGTCTTTTCAGTAAGTGAGGAATTAAATAAGCCTCTGTGGAGACAAACCCAGGTAGTAGCTTCTCCCTTGATTTCCTGGCTAGGATACCGATGCAGTTAAAGAAGAGACATCTCCTAAGGCATTTACTTTTATATCAAGTCCAGCATGCAGCAGGTCAGGGTTTGGAAGCTTCCTTAGAGCAAGTGCATGCTTGCAATGCAAGAGCTCACTGTTAGGTACCTGCCACGCAAATAACCACAATACCCTCCAGGCACTGACCCACATACTGAACCGAGGAAGGCGGGGTCTGACCAGCACCAAGGGCTCCCCATCAGTCAGATGAGGCCCACCTGAAAACAGTAATAAAGAGGGGTATAGAGTACCATCCTCAGGGTGTTTGTATTTAGTGGGTAATGAAGGAACCTGAGGGTAGTAGGAGCAACTTAAAGAAGGAAGGATGCAGAGGAAAGGCTTCTTTACTCTACAGGATGTTCTTGGCTGGGGTTGTCCTTTGGTGCTGGTATCTTGCATCTGTGCTGTCAGAGTAAATAAGCCTCCTCTTGTAAAGGCTGACCTCAAGCTGTGTAGTAAATTCTGGTACCAGCCAAACCTGCACTCAGTCACTTGCAGCGGTATGTTCCTTCTCAGTATGATGCTGCTGTATTGCTTTCAGCACAAGCGCCAAAGGCTGTGAGATGCTTTTCCTTTGGGACTCAATTCCAGGTACAGTGCAGCATCTGGCCAAATTTTTTATTGCTTGTTCTCATTCCTCACATTGCAAAAGCAGCAAAGTTTCCGGTTACGTTTTATGCCATGTTTCTACTTGAGAGCTGGCTTAATCTTTGTATTTTCCTTTCCCTGTTAATCTCAGGATTAAGAAAAAGCTGTGGAAGTATGACTTGAGCTTTTAGAAATATTTTCTGCTTTAAAATAATAATTAAAAAAAGAAATTAACCTGCAATGAGCAATCCTTTTTATTTAGAACTGAATTAATGAATTTTAACTGAAGATGGGCATGTTTGGCATTAATATATGTATAATTATGCAAAACCACTGTTATGCCTCTAATGAAAATTAGATTCTACCACTGAGGCTGTGTTTGGCGATAGTGTATATCTTCATTTGTGCTATATTTATTTTTTTTTTCCTAGCTGTATGACCTAGGATTACAGTTGCTATGGTGATAAGACAGTCAGTGAAGGAAGAAGTGAAAGGTAAGTTTGTGTGTCTGCCTGTGCTGCGGGGGTGGCGGGGGAGGGGGTTGGCAGTCTCCTTCCCCCATGCTCTGTCTACCTCCTGCTATTGCTAGGACTGAAAAGCACTACTGCTCAGGCTATGGTATTTCCTCAGTAACTCAGGGATGGGTGCTCAAGTGGTACCAAGTTTGGGGGTTTTTTCCCCAACAATATATGTGCATGGGATTGCTGTGCTGGGACTGGTTTTTTTAGGGGGGTGGGAGGAGCCAATCACCTGTGTGCACCTCTGGCAATGGCCTCAGAGAGACTTAGAGGTGGGGATGTCTGGACTAGTGGGGCCCAGAGTTAAATCCTCTGACTACTCTTCTGTATTTGTTGACCTGCATTTGTGATCCTGTGTGCCCTGGGCTTGGAACTGGAGATGCTAAGCATATTTAAAAGATGCATAGCTGTGGTGGACTTGGCAGTGCTGGGTTAATAGTTGGACTCAATGATCTTAAAGGTCTTTTTCAACCCAAGTGATTCTATGACTCTGAGTGGCACCTCTGTCTCCCCTGTACCCTGAGTTGCATTACCAGCCCTTCTGCTGGGGTTAGTTTCATGGTGCTTGCTGCAGAAGAGGCGGCATCCCTTGAAACCCTTTCAGTAGCCAGTACCACCTCCAGACCTGAGCAACAGGCTCAAGAGTGCAAGGGTTGTTTTAATAAGAAATTGATAGTGGATAGTCTGTCTTTTGTACAGCTTTCTTTATCGAGAAGGAATATACACAAAGTCATGTTCCCATGAACACAGCTGCCCAAAACCCCAAGTATCTCTTCTAGCCTGCGTTACGCAGCCAAAGCTTTGCCTTAGCTAACCCTGTGTGTGGTGGCTTCCTACCTGCCTCTCCCAACCTGCTGCCTTGTCTTTCTCTGCACCCCTCCATCAAAATTGCCCTCGCCATTTGCTTTAAGCTCATGGTGGAAATGCTTACGACAGAAACTCAGACTGACCAGCCTTGGTGATTGTAAGACTGATTCAGGCAGACTTTTTTTTGTAATTTTCTATTCTAAAATGGCTTTTTTTCTCTCTTTCCTCCTGAAAGAACAATGGTTGCTATCGCCAACAACTTGAAAACTTGTCATCTGATCCTCCCAGCAGCAATGCTTTTGCTACTCTGTGAAGCTCTGGGTCATGTTCTTCTCTCAAGTACATTGTGAATTAACATATTAAGGGCTGGTGAGTAAGTCTCAGGCTCCCACCAATTGGTTTCAGTAGCCCTGAATATCTCCTTGGGCTTGCTAAACTTTTAATTAGGTATAGATTTTCCACCAGAGGTCTTATAACTGTGATTAAAAAAAGACAAAAATGTTTAAAAAAAGTCTCTCTTCTTCTGCTGTGCTTTGCATTTTCCCTCAAGTGAACTCTTTGCCTGTTTGCAACTTATCAACAGTGCAATCGCTATAATGCAAGCAGACAACACTCTCCTGCTCACTTGGACAGGGGTAAGGAAAATGAGCTGTCTGACAGAGACAATCCTGTGCTTGTAGTGTTCTCTCCCCTTGAGGAGAACTCTTCCAAGCCACTGAACCTTTGAGAAGGGGTTCTCTTTGTGCTCGGTCACCCGCCCACAACCATCAGCATCCATCAGTGGCTGCACAAAATGCCTGTGCTCGCAGAGGACTCCACAGTTGGGAGAGAAGGTGGAAAAACCTGATGGGCAATGTTCAGTGATGCCTAGAGAGCAGGGGGAGTTGCTTGGCAGTCTCAAGGTAAGAGTGGAAGCTTGAAGGAGCTGTATTTCAGCCTGTTGGAGAATTGTTGTCACCCTCTCATGGGGCTAAGACTTTTGTAGCTCAGAAGCTGGAGAGAAGCTGTTTATTTGATCCTCCAGTAGGAATGTCTTCCTTCCAAACCCCAAATATCATGGCAGGTTCTGAGGGCAGAACAAACCTGTGGGCTGCTTCCCACTGCTCCCACGGGACTGCTCAGCAAAATAAACTTGCATCTTTTCCAAACCACAGGGCTAAGTAGAGCAGGCTGCCCAGCTTTCCCCTTGAGGACTGTTTCAAAGTGTTGTTAAATGTAGTCTGGAGATCAAGAACATGCTTATGTGTGCAAAATCTGAAACAGCAAGAAAGAATAAAAGATCTCTACAAGGGAATGTGCAGCTGAGACAGAGAAAGAAGGAGCAAAACAAGCTCTCTCACATTTTTGATTTCCCTTCCTGAGGTGGGGAAAGCAGCAAGGTAGGAAAAGAAACAGTTCTTTCTCCTGGGAATCCCTCCTGGTTAAGTCCTGCTTCAGCTGTGCTGTATCTCGAGATGCCCTTGCACAACAGGTACAAGCCTCTGCTAGTGGAACCAAGCAATGATGAGGAATGATGGTTCATCTACTTAGGAGATGTTGGTGAGATTTAGTCAACCTATACCCTGCGTCAAAATTGTTTCCATAGGAAAAAAATCTTATAGGGGGAACAGAAGGCCCCATATGAAGATTGGACCCACTTCTTAAGGAAATCTGCTGCCTTTGTGGGGCCCAGGTTAAAGATGTGAAGAGAAAGCTTCCTACCCTCATATGGTCCTCAGATGATCATCCATTATTGATTTTTCAGGTAGACAGTGATGAAGTTACAAGTCCACGGGCAATCAAGAGAGACTTTGGGGCCTTGGGATGACTGGTTAAGGGATCAGAAGCACAAGTAGTGTTCTCGTCTATCCTTTCAGTTGCAGGGAATGATGAGGGAAGAAACAAGAAAAGCCAGCAGATTAATATCTGTCTCGGAGCCTGCTGTTGCTGGCAGAATTTTGGGGTTTTGATCATGGATCAGTTTACATGACATCAGGTTTGCTGGTGACAGACATGGTACACCTGACTTAAAGGGGGAAAAAACATCTTTGCACAGGAGTTAACTAGACTCGCTGAAAGAGATTTAAACTAGCTTAATGATGGTAACAATAGGATTGGGTGTTTATGGGTAGAATCAGGTAGAAGGCCTAGGAGTCGAGCAGCTGGCTGCTCATGGCTTGGATGAGTGTACACTTCGCTGGGTAAAAAACTTGCTGGATGGCCAATCCCAAAGAGTGATGGTGAATAGAGTTAAATTCAGCAGGGGCCAGTCCTGTTTAAAATCTTCTTCAATGGTCTGGTTGAGGAGACTGAATGTTCCCTCTTTAAGTTTTCAGACAACTCCAAGTTGGACAGGACTGTTGATCTGCTTGAGGGAAGAAGGGCTCTACAGAGGGATCTGGACAGACTGGAGAAAAGGAGGCTCAGAGGAGACCTGAGAAGAGTGATAGTTCTCTACAGCTACGTGAAAGGAGGTTGTAGTGAAGTGGGGGTCAGTCTCTTCTCCCATGTAACAAGCAACAGGACAAGAGGAAATGGTCTCAAGTTGTGCCAGAGGAGGTGTAGATCGGATATTAGGAAAAATTTCTTCACCAAAAGGGTTGTCAATCATTGGAACAGGTGTGCCCAAAGAAGTGATGGAGTCACCATCCCTGGAGGTAGTGGCACTTGGGAATATGGCTTAGTAATTGACTTGGCAGTGCTGGGTTAATGGTTGGACTTGATGATCTTAGAAGTCTTTTCCAATCTAATCGATTCTATGATCTCACCTACGAGATGAAGCTTGCCAAGCCATGGTCCTCTGGCAGCCAATGACTGAGGTGAAGGTGAATGCCCAGCAAAGGCAGATTTATTTTATGACCCTGGGGATTCTGGTTAGTGAATCAGGTTGCCTTCTAGTAGCAATGTGTCAGATGATAGCAATCCTTAGAGGGGAGGCATTAAGACTCTCAGGCTTGGTTATGCTGTGGGTCCAGTCCAGGTCAGCAGTACAACAAATCACAAACACCGGGCTGAGATTTGGGAGTGGTCTAACAGCTTTGGGCTTCAGGTTATATCTACCAGTGTCAGGGCAGAAAGATCAATACAGTATTAAGAAGTGTCTTCATCAGCCCCTGACTTTTCTGATCTCCTCCCTTAGCCTTCTGCAGGTCAGTGCTGAGGTGGGTTAGATCTGTGTGTGCACACAAACTTGCAGTGCCTCTGCCAGTTAGCTGGAGGCAGCCTAGATGCTGTCAGACTGACCTCTCCTCTGAAGGAAAACCTGCTGAAAAAAGAAATCCCAACAGATCTTTCATATTTTCCCAACCTTCCTTCTGTAAATATTCATCATAAGCAGTTAGAAGTGAGCAGCTGCAGAGGATGAATCGTGAATTATCATTGTCCTTTGTCAGGAGGACAGCCTAGTCAGCACTCAAATATCCTTCCCCTCTCTCAGGCCCTGTTCCACCTCCATGCTGCTGGAAGTCCATAAAGGGCTTATAGACAGGGATGTGGCAAACATACGCTTGTAATCTCAAATGAGCTTAAGGTGCTTAAGGACAAGCTACTACCAGGGTAGGAGCAGTTGGACTGATGCAAGGTGTTCGTGGGGAGGGACTGCATTGCCGTCACAGGTTTGGCCTGTCAGAGGGAGGAGTGGGTAATGGGGTCAAGAAGAGGTTTCAGCCTGACTTTTACATCTTCAGGCATCGACGCAGCAGCATCACAGTCCTTGTGTTCGGTCCCATGAGTGCCATCAAGCACAGATGTGTCACATTGAAGGCCAACAGGTAGCCAGGAGCTCTGTGGATGGAGCCATGAGGGTCCTGTGTGCTTGGCAGAGAAATGAGAGAAGTGGAAAGTTCTCCTCATTGCAGGACAGAAAACAGTGGCATGTGGAAGGGATGCAGCTGGCTGATGAATTGCCACCTGCTTTGGGATCCACTGTAATTGCAGTGTTTACAGGCAGGTTGTTAGACAGAGAGCCTATCAAATAGGTGACAACTTGAGGTCTGGGGATATTTTGACATTTTTATTCTGTTTATCTCAAGAGCCCTGAGATGCTGTGATGTCCCTTTGCCTGTGCTCCCACACTGTCCCAGGCCACCAAGCTTTCTCTTGGACTCAGCTCTGGGCCATTGGGGATGTGTTGTGTCCTTATCCCCATGGGAGGGTGGGGGATGGGTTTTGGTTGAGAGATGCAGTAAGCTCTCGGGACAGACAGATGCTGCTGCATTGTATCTCACTGTTACAGCATGGTTATTTTCTCCTAACAGTCTGTGCTCCCTTGTGCACGGGAGGGATGGAGGGCAGGGGGACACAGCAGGGACATGGCTCTCCACAGGAAACAGGCAGTTCCCGTGTCCTGGCTGTCAGTCTGCTGCTCTTCTGCAGTTTGACTCTTGGCAGCTGAAATCAAACCCAGAATGGCCTGGTAGTTTTAATACCTAGGGCATAACTTGCCTGCCTAAATCTTTGGCTTTGTCCAAGAAGTCATGACTTCTCTGAACTTGCTGCCAAGAGTGCTGGATGAGGCTGCTCTGAACACTGCAAGGGAAAGTTTGCTCATCTCTGTAGCTGGTGGGCTCCAGAGGCACCCTTC
This sequence comes from Corapipo altera, assembly GCF_003945725.1. NCBI lineage: Eukaryota > Metazoa > Chordata > Aves > Passeriformes > Pipridae > Corapipo > Corapipo altera. The sequence goes on from NW_020884873.1 coordinate 16,911,608, forward strand.
CTCAAACCTCTGGCAAAGTCATATGCACCTATTTTCCTAACCTCAGCTTTTCCCACTAAGGTTTTCCTTTCACATACAATAGGCTGAAGAAGAGTGTGTGTTTTCTGTGTGGTTATCCTTTTTGATTGGGGGTAGTTTTTTGGTTGGAGGTCTGCTGCTAGGGATTTCATCTGCAGGGGCTCCTGCTGTGACTGGGTGATGGTGACCTCTAATGGGCAGCTCTGAGAAGCTTCACCAAGGGAGGGAGGCCCTTCAGACAAGAGATTTTATTGTTACATAGGTAATTTTTATACATAGCTATTGTGAATGTGGCATAAGAGACATCTTGCACATCTTTATGGCAGTCCTATTGCTGATGACTTGTGTACTTGCTTTTGAATTTCTATTCCTTCTTAGCTGGCAGGAAACAAGCAGCTGTAACACCTCGATTTGTTGATTTTTATAGTGCATCCATTTTCCTTGTCATTTGGAGAGTGGAGAAGAAGAAAGGGATGCAGGAGAGACAGATAGAAAATATAGTCAGCTTCAGTTCTCTTTAAATAGTACCTTACCAACCAGCAACTGCTGTGACTCTGTTGTGTTTCATGAATTTGTGATTTGAAGCACACAGATCACTTTAAATGCTGCTTTGTTTTTAAACATTGGAGTAAAGTTAAATCCACATGAAAGATGGGGAGCCTTTCTTATCTCCAAAATCAAGGGAGAGAGCTCACAACAGCCTACCCAGTAATGTACCCTCCAACCCTTATACTCACAGCTAGTAAAAGCGTTTGACATCCTGAGACTGAAATTGTTTGCTGAAAGCAAATAATTTGTGCTTGTGCGTTAATGGGTGTTGGGAGCATTTGGTATCTGTTTTCCTGTATCCTTTTAAAGGTCCTTTTTTCTTTTATCTTTGACTCTTTTGTCTCAGGATAAACTCTAGTGGTGAACTTTTTCCAAAGGTGAGAGAGGAACAGCACTTCAGGTCTCCCTATATCAGCCTCTTTGGCATGTGTAAAATACAGCATCTTATTCAAGGGACATCTGATTAAATTAAAAGATTGCAAGCTTGGAACTAAGCTCTAGATCATTGCTAAGTAAAAGCATGCTGTAAAGCTAACTCCCCATCCCAACACACCACTGAAAGCAAGATCTCTGCAAGATCCATTTGTGCTGGACATGTGAGAGCTGACTGAGAAAATCCAGAGGTCTCAGAATAAATAATATTTACTGATCTTATACTAAACCCTGTGCTTCAGTTCCTCGGGAAATTCTATTTATTAGGAGCATGATAAGACTAACACAGAAGATCGATGCTTCTTCATCACTTACCTTTTCTGTACCATCTGCAAGTGGCCACAGGGAGACCAAGCTGTATAAAGAACTTGACCTGGGACTGTAGCCCCACACTTTGCCAGGGAGTTGCACGACTCTTTCCCTTGCTCCCTCCTTACTTGTGCCTGCTAGTGATGTTTACAGGAAGATTAAGTGAACTGGAGGGTTGGCTGATTCATTACATGACTTAGAGCTTCCTGTTACAGATGAGTGAGCAGCTGATAGAGTAAACAGAGATTATAAAGTTGTATCCGGGACCTCCTGTTGACCAATTTGTACATCTCCTCCTCAGGGGCAGGTCGCAGGGCCTGGGGAAGTGGGGAACCCTTTTCAGAGGTGATGGTGCGCCCCATACTGACTCTCAGCAGCTCCCTGGAAACCAGAAAACACCTTCCATGCTAGGGCACCAGGGACATTTCTTAGGCAATCTTGACCCCGTCAGCTCAAAAAGTAAACAAAATAGCCTGTGCTTTGGGATAGCAAAAATTCAGGAGGGAAGGCTGAAGTAAGTAAATATCAATGCCTCATCAGGTGGGTCCTGAAAGGTATCTGTAACGATCTCACACCAGTGAGGACGGTACAAGGTGGGGGAGAAGGGAGGGAAGGAGATTGCGGGTGGTGAGAGCAGATATAACCTGGACTAATGATGTCAGGCTGAGCATGGGAAACACAGCCTGTGGATCAGCAGGGGATTACTGCTTTATTAGGCTCTGGATTAGTGTCCCAGGGCCAGAGGCTGCAGAATAAACTGTATTGAATTATTCCTTATCAGTTGATGCTGACTGACTTGTCTGTCCCAGTAAGCTCCCTGGTTTGGGGAAGTATTTTCTGTGTTCAGGATGGTATGCCATAGCTTGGAAAGGGATTGCTTTTAGGAACAAAAAAAGCTACATGGAGATGAGAAATTATATGAGGACTTGGAGGTAAAAGAGTCACAGTAGTTGCTCTTCCTTAAATTGGAAGGGCTATTTTCTATCCAGAGCAAATCTCTCAAGACATAGCTGGAGATCTCCAATCTTTGATTGCTATAGCTTTGATTCCAGCACTTTTCCATGTTCCTATTTATTCTTCAAAGGTGAATTCAGACTAGTCAAATCTACTTTGACTACAGGTCTAAAATGTCAGGGGATATAACTTTAACCACAGAAAACAGTCACTTTATTGATATATCTGTGAATGAGGAAGATAAATAGACTGTAAAGAAAAGAGGGCAAGTATACCTGCCACCATCTTGTAATTGTGCCATGAGGCTGGAGGAGGCAAGGACAGGGATGAAGGTGGCAAAAAGTGATATTGCTTGAGGAGGGGATGCACCTCACTATGAGTCAGCAGAAGTCACTCCAGAGGCAGGAGTGTGGTGATGAAACACCAGCCCAGGTATCCCATTCACTTCTCACCACCAAATATGCAACTTTCTCTGGGGAAAAGACATGCAGACTAGTTTGCCCAGCAAACCTCTGGTTGGGAGGAAGGATGGATTATACTTTGTTTCTACTGTCCTATGTTTCTGCAATCTCTTGAGCCTGCTGAAAGTGTAAAGAGGCATGGGTCTACCTATAGGAGGAGTTCTGGTTCCAGTGCTGTGACAGGCCACTGGGAAGTGCAGTGTATTGTAAAGTAAAGAAACGAAATCCCAATGCAGGGCTACTACCCTTAGTCTGTGAAATAGATTAGGTTCTGCAGTATTAGGTTCTGCCTTTGTTTGCAAAGGAAAACCTCTGTGTGGGAACCAATTACAACTCAATGCACTTTGAGGCTTGATATGGCAAATTACCAGAATTAAGACTTTTGAGCAGAGCTGACTCCCCCAGATATCCATCATTAGAGATTTTGGAATAAAATTCTGATCACTTGAATATGTGAAATTTGTTATGATGCAGATATGTGAGAGCTGGGCATTTGCAGTCCATGAGGAAAATGAAGAGCCACCTAAGAGCAAGGCTCCTGGCTCTAACGTGCATTTTGTGATGAAGAATACAACAGCAAATTTCTATATGAATAACAATAATTAGCATTGTAATTTTGCATGAGTGCAGTGGCCTGTCAGCAACCTTTATGCAGATCTCCAAGCTCCAGTAGCTAAAGGGGATAACACACCTTAACTAACTAATGTGGTTCACAGCTCAAAGTATAGTCCTACCTTCCCCATGCAATCACACCGGTATATGAGGGACTTAATTCTCATAAATACTCTTAACTACAGTATTTAGAGTAAAAGCAACCATGTCCTGTAGCCTGACTGGTGTCTCTCAGAAATCCCACTGAGTGCTCCTGGCCTAACAGAAGTGTTAGAAACAGTTTTGTGCTGGGTTTATGCTTCTACTGGCTCTTGAGAAATATTAGTCTTCATCAGGCTTCAGTGACTGATGCTCAGTTGGGAGACCTTTGAGGAAATGCAGGTGATTCAGAAATGAATGTTGATCACTCATTGGGTATCACTTGAACCCTCTCTAACACTAGTAGACACATATTGCTGCCAATTTTCATTTAGAGGTAAACCCAAATCCTTAATTGTTAGTGATGCTGCAATGTCTTCCACACAAGTTTGAGTGCAATCCTCAACATTCCTCTAAATTTCACCCAGAGAAAGTACTATTCTGCTGACTTGGTGTTTGTTCTGTAATTCAACTAGAACAGTTACTCTTCATTTTCCTCTCTCTGACTCTGCTATATAGTTTTATTATGTGCTGTTATACAACTTAGTTCCGATGTGAAGCCAGGTATATTTCAGTTAGATGAATGATTCTATATAATATGCAGATATGTCTGCAAAGCACTTTGGATAAAAGATGGTAAGAAATCCAAGTTATTATTTTGCTTTTTCCTGGATTTTACTTTATCATATGCTATTTAGTAGCTTTGCTGCTGTTCTGTCTCAGTGCATTGTTGAATGAAGTGTTCTGAATATTTTGGGGACCACTGGCATATTTTATTAATTGCCTTTTACACGTTGCTTTTTGATCTGTTTAGAAACTCCTCGTTTCACAGACTGAATGAAAAATAAATGTTTTAAGATAAAGTTTTAGCTACCAAGGCAAGGAGGGAAAAAAAGCTCAGCAAAATATCTGGCTAATTTTAAGCTCATTTTTGGGGCTGATGTGACACCAAAGACTCCTCGGAGTTGGGGTGTAGGGTACAGGAATAATAATGACTGAAAAGGAGCACAGGGCACTGGCTTCCTTCCAGGAAGGATAAAATAAGCTAGTAACTCATCTGGGTCTCTAACAGCTTCTCAAAGAAGGGTTTTGTACGCTGAGATTTGTTCTGACAGCAGTGTTTTGACAATGTTTAGGACCCTTGCCATCACATTTCTTTTAAGTCTGATTACCTTATGTGATATATTCTCAACTGCTGTAAATTGCTACCACTTCATCAACTTCAGTGACATCTAGTCAGTGTACATCAGCAAAGGATTAGACCTCTGCATCCAGACATGTTGCCTTGAGCTGGGCTGGGATCTCATCACAAGTCATTACGAGCCTGATGAGACAGTGCTGAAGGGAAGACATAGGGTTATGATAGGTTGTGCTGAAGACTGACCCAGTAAATGGAACTCATTTATTTTTGATTTATTACTAATTCCAGTTTCTCTGTATGATTTTTGTCTCAGGACACTTTATCTTCTGAGACAGAAGATTTTGTAGCTATGGAGACTTCTGTGCCACTATTCGTAAGAATGGGGATAATATTGGTTCTGATGTTCTGGCCAGAACCATTGTAAGAAACTGTATTCACCTAACAAAATTCCCTTTGGAGCTACTTTTAATACTCATCTCTGCTGCTTGTCATAAGGCTACTTTGTGATACTTTTTGGAGCTCCTTTTAATACTCATCTCTGCTGCTTGTCATAAGGCTACTTTGTGATACTTATGTGCTGCAGTGCTTTATCATAACTCAGGTATAACACTTGCTCTATGAAAGGCTGTTTGAAGTGTCCTTTGGTATCCATTAGTGTGAAATGTGCCATGGAAATGTAAATCATGTCACTGGCTGTCAAGGAGCACCTGGCCTTCAAACAGTGTCCTGCCACATTACTGAGGGAAGGAGAGAGAGGGCCAGCAGGGCAAGGCAAAGGAGACACTGGATTTTTCATTTCACTTAGAGGACTCTTATTGGTAGGATAGCATTCAATATGCCCCTAGGACTGGAGTAGCTGAATGCAAGGGCCATGGTGCTGCTCAGCTGGTGGACATGGAGAGGAACATATTGTTGCCCTTCGTCCTGTGACACTGCACAGGCAGTGCTCTGTCACCTGGTAGGCAGGTTGTTCTTCATATGGATAATGATTCCCACAAGTACAGAAGTGTTCCACTGTCTGGACTCAAACAGACAATGTCTTTCCTTATAATCTGGGGGTCTGAACTAGAAAGGCTTCCCCTCGCTGATAGCACCAGGGAGCACAGAGCTGGGGCTCCCAGCTTGGCTTGGTAGGAGTGGGCTCAGGCACACACCCAACCGTCATGGTGAAAGTTTTTCCTTTCGTACTCCAGCCCTGAATGAGCTCATCTGACCGCACACAACAATATCGGTGTGTCTTCCAATGTGCGAAGTCATATTTCCAAGGGCTAATGATATTCTATGTAAGGGCATTGGCTGACTTGCCCAGGGAGATTAGGTATAAACCTTTGGTGTACCTTAAGGTACCACTGTCCAGGCCAATGATGGGCCAATACATTTCCTGTGATGATCCATGGCTGGTGCTATGAAACAGTCACTGAGAACTTCAATTTGAAAATACTGTGACTCCATTTTGATGCAGTTCAGTCAACTGGAAAGTTGCAAAGCTCAGATTAGGGCACCTCTTAACCCATTCCAGAATGCTCTGAGTCATCTCTGTAGTGTCTTAAGTTTTAAAAAGATACAATTGAATTTTTTTAAATTTATTTTATCTTCTTTATCCAGTCTGAATTCCAATCCATGATATTCACCCAAATGTAGTATTACTGAGTGAGCCTTTGTGTTGAAAAGCTGCATCTTTCACTGAATGGTATTGTGTTCACACCCTTTCAGTGTATTTTAATTTTTGGCTGGCTGTAGGTCATGTGGGTAGATTTGCTTGTTAGCATTTCTTCAAGTCTCCCAACGCAGACATCAGTTTTATCAATATGAAGTGTTACAGTCTACAGCAAGTCTGGTCATCACAAGGAAGACTCTGTGAACTGAAGATACTTGCTATGTGGTCCCACAAAATAAATCCTCCTCTTTTAGGGTAGACCCAGGCTTCAGGTTGTCTTTAGGATAAAGGAAATAGGTTCAAGTCATAGAATCATAGAATAGATTGGGTTGGAAAAGACCTCCAAGTCCAACCACTGATCCAACTCCAATTACTATATCATGGCACTAAGGGCCACATCCAATCTCTTTTTAAAAACCTCCAGGGATGGTGAATCCACCACCTCTCTGGGTAGGCTGTTCCAATGTCTGATAACCCTCTCTGTAAAGAATTTCTTCCTAACATCTAACCTAAACCTCCCCTGGCAGAACTTGAGCCCATGTCCCCTTGTCCTATTGTTGGTCTTGCTAAATGGAGCATTTCCCGGCGATATTCAGAAAGTGAAAAGTGGACTACTTGGCCTTTATATCATGTATGTCTTGAACCTACCAAAGCATGTATGTCAAACAGATATTGAGCAGTTCTTTAGGCAAGAATTCTGATTGACTCAGTCTTGCAAACGGCTCCCTAATGGACTTCACTTGAAGTGATATGAAAGTGGGAGCCCCTTAAAACATACTGTTTAATGTCTAATTGTTAAACTCATATAGATGGGGACAAATGCAGACTATGCTTTGAATGAGGACTGCTCACTCTGTTAAAAGTCAGACTTAGAAAAGAAGCCTTTTCCCTTAGCAAAAGCATTTTCCACCAATATTAGGCACGTCCATCTTCTGAGGATTGTCACAGCTGAGAGAAAGAAGATTTGAAAATATTATTCAGACTCACATATGTGAAGCACATTGTATAAAGATTTTGCTGCCATGCATCTGCAGTGTTTGCTCATTGATAAAGCTACACAGATTATTTAGCAACGACTGTTACACTCCTGCTAATACTGTGTGTGCTACTAATATGCCAAGTGCTATTAAACGACTCAGATGTTGTCAGAGACCAATTTTTATAAGAGCTGCAATATCCAAATTTTAGTGTAATGAGAGACTCCTAATCATGTGTAGTATAATCCCTCCTTGTCAGGAGAACATATTGTGCCTCTGAAGTAAACAATTCTGCAAAAGTGGAATACTGTCTTATACCTTCTTTCAGCCAGTTAGCCCTTATGACTGCACAACTGGTATGCATGTGCATACAGCATGGAGAATTGGCAATGCCTACGTGGTAATGATTTTAACTAGCTTTGCATCCAATTTTGAAGCCTTCTAAATCTGTAACAAAGTCCATTCTCTTGATTGTTTATTTGTGTGATATGTGGCCAATAAACCATATTTCTGGCAATCAAAAGCTGTTTTGATGAAAGGAAATCCTAATATTAACTGTGCTGTTTGCTTTTTGCAAATGCTTCTTTCTCAGGCTGTATCTCAATAGTGACTTGGCCTAGAAGCTCTGTTTTGCAAGAATCCTTGACAATATACTGACATAAAGCATGACTTCAGATCAACTTAGGAAATGCAGTACTCACTGGCTGCAGACTGTAAAGACAGAATTTTCCAGAACATCCAGCACTTATCTAACTTTTCTGATTCACACCTGCTTGGATCTCCACAGAACAAAGACTGGAAAACAGCAATGCCTCCCTGAACCCTATCCAAAAGTGTACACTAGGCTGGTGGTGCTGGGCTGTGGAAGAAGGACTGAGTTTCCCAAACTGCATAAACCCTGCCTCTCGGTTAACAGAGCTGGTAGTTGTTTGAGCTGCGCTCTTGCAGACAGTTAATGTTAAATTCCACTAGCTGAACCACTCATGTCCAAATTGGTTATATGCTCTCATAGCACTGCCTGTAATTTTGGTGAGCTCTGGCTGAGCCCTTCTGCCTTGACAGGGGACTGTTGCTCTGTGCCCAAGAAGCAAGTGGAGTTTGTAAACAACCTTAGTCAAGTTCTACATTCACTATATATAATGACAGTTATATTTCAGACTCAGCCTGTGCTCTTGCTGATCACAACATGCCAAAGCAGTCCTGGCAAACTGAGGTGTTTATTTAAGAAGCTTTTGCTATGGAATTTCTTAAACTTCTGGTGCACATTTTAGGCACCTCATAGGACTCACTTATTGCCTTACAGAGGTTAGAACTGCTCACTCAGGCAACAGCTGGGGCTTCTTTTGCTGATTTCTGCAAAATCAAGGAATCTACTCTCTTCTCTGTCAGACTGCTTGGCTTTGATATTCTGATCTGATGGTAATAAGTATTCTTTGTGATCTGAGGTACAAGTAATTCCAGAAAGGCAAACTCAACGTGCCCTTTCTTCTGAGTAAAATGAGTTACAAGCTTCAGTTTTCATAGGGATGCAGAGGAAGAGCATTAATGATGACATGGGGTCCCACCAGGATGTTGTTTTGCTGAAATCTGACCCAGGGCTTGGGCCTGAGTAAAAGCTGCTTGAAGTCCATGGAGACTTGTCTGTCACACTCCGTGAACCATGGATCTGGACCTTCTGTGAAGAGATTGCACCCCTTCTTAACCTGCTCTGTGCATCTTTGCAATGTTGTCAGCTAATCTGGGAATGTGACACTCTTATAAAGTAAAACAAAACAAGCAAATGCAATTTAGCTCTTCTTTTTTTTTTTCTGCCCACTGAAGTCACTTCAAGCTATGGAAAAGTGGGAATTACCCTTCCAAAAGCAAGATTAGGTATCTCTTGTAGAGCTGGACCTGTGGGAGTGACACAAAACATGTCAAAGGTTTGCTCTGTCCATTGTGCCAAAGCTGGAGCTGGACTGCTTTTGATGGTGCCACTGGGAACAGCACCTGGCCCATTGTAGTTGCAAATGACATCCCTTCTGCACAAAAGATTGTCTTAATTAATATCAATGATGTCTTCAAAGGAAAAATGTCTAAATGTCTGAATGCTGATCTCTCTAGATCTCTAAACTAATGTCCTGTACATAATTTTTCTGCAAAATGGATTCAGGAAAATAATCCTTGTGCTTTAACAGTCTTAGAAATAGCTTCAACTCACATTGCAGTGCAAGGACCAGCACAAGGGTCTGCAATGGCATGAAAATATTGTCTTTTGCTATGTTATTGACAGTGTACCTTGTTGATGTTGCTAGACCAAAAGCAATGTTATTTTCAAAAACAACCATATTGCAGGGGAAAAAAAAATTTCCTTTTCCTCTCATACACCAGCTTCTAGCCAGGAATATATTGACTAAATTGGAGAAAGATGGTTAGGGGAGTGTAGAGGAAGGGAAAGTATGAGAGTGTTCAGATTGTATTCTCTATCTCTTATGCCTCAGATGTTGCCCTTCACAGCACTGCATTGCATCCCCTACAGCTGTGCTCTGAGCTGAATCAGAAGCTGTATGAAAGCAGCCTAGAGTACTGTTTTTCTTAATAAGTCCTGAAGCAAATGTAGCCTGCTTTTCTCTTGCTTTCCCTACCTCCCCCCCTTCCAGTAGAAGAGAAAATATGAAATTGAGTAGGTCTGCTTCCCTGAATAATGCCCTGCAGCCTTTCTTGGATCTTGCTGTTTTGCCCACTCACATCCCAGTACAAGAGTTTAGATGCAGGAACAGTCTCCCCTCCCCCCAGGAAACAGAGGATGATAGAAAAAGCTTGTGGTACGACATGTGAGCCAAAGACAGGGACTGCAGATGTCACCAGTTCAAGAACCAAGAGGACATCCCCACTGGCAGTACCTGTGCTTAATGCTCCTTGCCCAACATGTTGGGCTGGTGGAAGTGGTTGGTGTGCTGTGGTCAGTAAGTCACTGGTGACTCACCTCACAGCATGTCAATTTGCTCACTGTAACTTAACTGAGATTTCTCTGTGCAGTGGGAGGAAGCCAAGCTGTACCCTGTACAGAGGTGCACTAGGTAGATCAAACCACAGACAGGAAGTGTCTGCGATGAGAACACGGAGGCACCGCCATCTCCACAGGTGTCCTACCGTCAGCTGGCTGCACTTGACGGTGCCTGGGGTGCCTTCCTGCCCACAACAGTTACCTCTGGGAACCAGCCCACATGGGCTGCAGGCAGACACAGAGAAATAGGGAGGAGAACAACCCTGTGCCACATCTGCAGATGTCCATGAAAAGAGAGTCGTCTGGGCCGAAGATGGAGAGGTTTCATTCCAGTCTGTGCTGCTGCTGTCCTCTTCTCTGGGGATGACACTGTCACCAGGGAATTGGCTGATTGCTGCTCTCTCATTGCAGCACTTAGTGTCACATGGTGCAACACAGTCCTTTGAGCCCAGATATTGGGAAACAGGGCTCCTAAGGGAAGGTCATCATTGTTGGCACAGCTAAGGCTGAAAAAATATCAGTGGGAGAAGTGGCCAAAACATGAAAAGAAATCATTCTTCAGTTCTTTGCCAAGAGATGATGTGGTTCTTCTAGGGTGGGTTGCTCTTTGAGAGAGGGTGACATCAGGGGCCTGACAATTTAGACATGGTTCTTCTCTTTGCCAAAGGGACACCCAACCCTCTTGTTCTTGAACTTATTCTTTCAGCTCCACTCAACTCCCCAGGTTTACAATGAGGTACACTTCCCATATGGAAGTGTGTTGTCAGGCTAAATTCAATGATGCCAGTGATGGCACAGAGATTATGAAGGGCATTAAAAGAATATGATTAAAATTCATCATAATTTGTGTAGCACAGGAGAGTTCCAGGGAACGTACAGGAAAATTACCTTGTTACACTTTTCTCTTTAGTCTGAACTACATTCAGAGGGTTATGTTATGGCATAACTCTGTGTGTATATATATTATATTTTTAATGTATTTTTACATATATATTTTTGTATATTTATACGTATATTTATCCATTGCTTCAACAATTTGGGAAAAGAAACAACGTAGCTGGACATATCTAGTATCTGTGTCGATTTCTGCACCTTTTGCAAAGCAAGGGCGTCGGATTTTTTTCTTTCCCCAGAAAGTAGCTAGTTGTAATCTTCCTCTTGTCATCTAATCAGAAATCTTCTAGTTTGTTTAGTAATTGAAATTGGCATTTTTGCATCTGCTGCTTGTGGGCACTGCACCGCAGGAATCAATATCACATGTGACAGGAATAATTGATTTTGCAAGCAGTGGCACCCACACTAAGGATTTCAGGCCTCAGGGATCAAATACCTTGAGAGAGCAGTAAAGTCATTTCAAATCAGGAATTATCACAAGTGTAACTTAATTATACTGTAAATTTGGCACCATCCCAGGCAGCACCTGGAGTGGTCCCATGCTTACTGCTTGCATTGGTACTGGCAGCTGAGGATTATAACTTGGGCACATTCTCAGTGTACAGAGGCACAATGTAGGCAGCAGTTGGTTGGAGGACCTGAGCTCGATGCTGAGCTGCTCCTCACTCAGAGTGTGGTACCTGGATGAGCTGACAGAGACAGGTCAGTCTAGCCTATGAAGAAGGACTGGGAAGGGTTGGGAAGAAGTTTCTTCAGTTGTCTCCTTTTACTGAAACAATACGTGGAGTTCCGTCAGCAAGATGATTCTTAACTACTATTAATGAATGAATGTTGGTGGCAAGTTCATTACATTTACAGATGCTGGTTCCTTCCTCCTTTGTCATGGTGGCAGAAGCTTTGTCTGATGAAATGTACAGTACATGGCTGTTTCTTAAATTTCTGTTTCTAGTCTCAATGGGATTGCAGATCACAGCATTTGGTGGTATACCCAGGTATCCTTAAAGCAGAGGTGGGCAGATAAATGAAAGGCAGAGAGAGGAAAGAGGACATCTAGAGATGTCTAGATCAAATCAGGTAATGCTTCTACTGTTTTCAGCACTTCCAATCTGAGATTTTCCTGGAGTGCTATTCTTTTGCACAGAGTGGTACTATGCGACATGGCCTCTTCAGATAAGAAGCTGGAATTAATGAGCCGCACGGAAACACTAATTTGTCTGGGTTCGGAGAGATTAGTTTTGCTTAGACCATTAACATAATTAATCTTGAGACTAGAAATATTCATCTGGTATTGCAAACTCAATGGGTTTTTTCAAAAGTTGTAGCCCAAGATTACTAAATGAGAATTTCAAAATACACATTTTATTTTAAAATGTTATCCATATTCTTTGAAAGCATTTAGAAGCTACAGTTATGTAGAAAAAATGGTAATATGTCACTGCTCCAATAATTTATCCCACTATAATGTCTTGAGGCATCCCAAAGTGGCTATTTCATCTGGGAGCTTCAAATCAAGGGCTGCATATAAGGCTTACTATGTTAAGAGACAGAAAGGAAGAAACACCCCCAGATAAGTTGCAGAGCTGTAATTCTTGGTTGGGTATGTGCCCTCTCGTCCCATCACATTGTCTGGGGAAACGTTTCTGTCTTTTAACTTTTTCCTCTTTTTGCCATTCCTAAGTCTTTTATCTCTCATAATAAAAAGGAACCAAAGTCAGGCCATTTGAACCATTTGCAGACATCAGAAGTGGACTGCTATGGATCTCAGAAAGTACATGTGAGAAAACTGCTGCCTCTAAGGGGCAAATGGTTAAGGTGTACGAGGTTCTTGTCCAGCTGGGGAAAGCCATTTTGTGGAGTAGTAACTGGCTTGGAAGAGAAACTCAGAAAAAAAGTGGGGTTTATGAGAGAGAGTCCATCTCTACCCCATGAGATTCCTAAGGATGGGTATGAAATTGCACCTATTTTATAGCTTTGCACCTCCGACCATGAAATAGTTTTCTTTCCTTATCCAGTCTTAAGGTTTGGGATCGATGCAGTACAGTTTGTTCAGCTTGCAACCAGTTTGACTTTTAAAATTCTGTTTCATGACTTCTACAGTTACAAATCTATCTGAAAATGTATAAAATATTAAGGCACCAATGTTAAAATGAGTGTGCAGACTGAAGCTGTTGAGGGAAATGCATTTGTAAAAATGATGTTGGGATATAACTTGTGTTGTTCTTTAATTTGGTTTGAGGGAATTCAGAAACTCTTTGGGAAACATTTTTTAATGTGGAGCTGCTAAGTGAACTTGTTCTAGCAATTTTCAAAAATGGAACATTGAGCTTTATAACCTTAGACATGGGGTTTTATTTCCAGCTCTTTGAGAGGAATGGGAGGAGCAACTTTCCTTCTGACATTTACTTTAATTCATAAAAATTACAGGCGTCTGCCAAAATATCCTAAATTGTGGAGGAGGTAGAAATTGGGTCATGGAGAAAGATTAATGTTGAACAAAAATATTTGCCAGTAGTTTTACATGAGAAGTGGAAAACCGTATATGCTGCAGAAGAACAGGCTAGATGTGGGGGTTTTTTGCACAACCGCATCTGGCTTGTTACTTTAAGAGAGAATGAAGATGGGGGTAATTTTCTCTGTGCGTGTTTGGTCTTCATCTTCATCATTTATGCATCATCCAATCCCCGTGTCCTGCCCTTTTGATGGGGGTTACTTTGATTTATTTCAGGCACCTCTGCGGTTAGGGAGGGGCTGAGACCAAATTCTCATCAGACAAATCTTCCATTGGGGTCATATCTTATAAATGCAAAAAATTTTAGACAACTCTCTAGCAGCAGCCACAGCGGAAACCTTCTCTGTGTTCCTCTAGGTGGAAGGAGGGAGCTCTGCAACTCACAGGCTTCTTCAGATGGATTTTTGTAACCTCCAGGGTGGAGTATGCAATTTGACAGAGGTGGAGCTGCTCCACCAGCTGGTGACAGCTGTGGGATTGAGGGCCTGTCACTGGAGAGCAATGAAACATCCATCTCTTAAGGGATGCCTGAGGGTATCTGAATAGGGAAAGAGGGTTGAGAGTTAAATGGGAGATGATTTCAGTAAAACTGCCTACAGATTTAAGGAGGATTTGGTTTCTGTTTCCCAGAACAACCATTCACCTACAGAAACAATAACGAAAAAAAATCCTCAAAAAGTCCAAGTACATGTCACATGTCACAATGTGCCATGGTGTCCTTGGCACAGTCCCAGGCTTCATGTTGGCCTCATCAGTGTACCAGAAAGCACTTACCCAGCCCACAGCATACTAAACAGTAGCATATCTAGGTGCAGATTTACAGGCAGAGCAGCTGCAGGTTTTGAGTCACATACGCTTTTCTCTCCCTCTCCACCTGAGAGTTTTACCTTCTACACCATTCCCATGAGCACTGCCTTGCAATCCAGTGGCAGGATTACACTGAGGACTAACTGTGCAAGTGGGAACACCACCTTTATATGCTTCCTCTGCTTCCTAGGGCCAGCTGGGGATGTGTTCAGCCTCTGAGCTAATTAATTATGCTCTTCTGAAATAACCCTTCAGTCATTTATTACCGTTCAGTGTATTTCTTCTTCGGGATGCAGGAGTGCATCTGGAACCATCATAATTCCCTGTCTGTGGAGGAATGCAATGATGTCTCTTTCAGAAAAGTTTTATGACTCCTTTTCAGCAGGAGATATGACAAAGAGTCCTTGTGGGCAATGATCTGCCCTTTACTTGTCACACTGTAACATGCTGATGCGAGATACCAGTGCTTAACTAGGCACCGGTCCAACTAGCATGAGAAAGCAGATAAGATGAAATAATTTTTTTAGGTTACATTTAGTATTTTTAAATTATACTATGCCTCTGAAAATAGCATCCATACTTTAACTAAATAGGAGTCAGTTTATTAATTTCAAAAATATTTTAGGGATATGGAAATTTAAATAGTTGCATATGAGCTTTTTGCAACAAGCAGTATTGGCTTTTTGACTGTGTACTTCTAAGTGCCAGTAATGATGCAGGATTTTTTTTTTTTTTTTCACAGCAGTCTATTTGAGAGAAAAGTTTCTCTGCTCCTTGCTTCTCTGGTAGTAGCTTCTCTTTTATTCTGGGTATGTTCAATATTTTCTTGTTGACAGTAATATCTCTCTATTGGAATAAAGTGTATCTTTCAGCATCTTCGGAGTGGCCACTCATCCTAGGATGCTCTGAAATGATTTTTTACATCCTGCAGAACAGCTGTTTGGAGGATGCAGAAACTTATCTGTCAGAGTGCTATCTCCTTCAGCAGCACAAGCGCTCTGAATGCTGCTGCCATTCTCCAGTGGTGGATAATGTTATGGTATGGCAAGGCAAAAGCAAGAGTCACTCCTTTAGCTCAGCTAACAAAGGCATTTTTGTTTTCATGTGGATCTAAGGACACCTCTCTGACTATGAAAATGTCTTAAATTATAATTCTTAATTTGGTAATTGTTTGATGTCTAGAAATAACTGTAAGGTCCTTGAATTCCCTCAAGGACAGAGGGGACTGGTACAAGGAAAGACTTGTTGTGTCCCTGATGAGGCTGCTCATGTAGTATCAGTAACTGAAGAGGTTTGAGTTTGTAATTGGTAAGCCAGAGCCTCTGCCCAGAGTTAAAACCATCTAAGTGAATGCATTTTGAAACGCTCTGTTAAAGAAGATTGTTACTCATTTTCATTATTAGATTTTAGCCTTTACTAAGAAGACCTACTGTTGAATAATGATGATTTAAATTATAATGATTACTTGAACCCTGGACAGCCTGAACTCCATTGAAGCAACGTGTCATATTCAATATTGTGCTCACTTGGGGTGACAATAAGAAATTGCAGTACAAAAGGTGATGCTGATAACAGACACTAAACTGTGAAGGGCTAATGTGCTTAGCTGAGCTCTCAGAGCATGCTCATCCCACAAGCGCTAGGAAGCAGACTGGGAGTGGAGAGAATTAAGAAATCCATATAATGTTTACTGTGTAAACTCTCCTTGCCCTGGAGATGGATAGGGAGACTTGCCAGATGCCTGGACACTGTCCCAGGTGCATTGCACATTATAGTGTTTCCCAGAGATTGAGAGGCATTGAATGAAGTAAGGTAGATGGTCTTCACAGAAGCTTTACTACTGTGTGGAAAAAGATATGACTTTGGGTTTTGAGGGAAATTTGTGACATCTTTTGGCATTGGCAACCAGGGATCAAGCAAGATGGGTTTTGTGTCTTTCTTTTGCTTGCTAACTAACTGTTTCTTGGAAGGAGGTTTCAGGGTGACATAGGAAGCTGGGTTTGAGGCAGTATTATCTCCTTTGCTGTTTAAGCCCCCTGCTTGAAAAGTAGTTTGGTTTGTCTCTGAAAGGCAGGAAGCGACACCTGCAAGGCAACAAATGAAAATAATGTAACAGAAAAGGAGTATCACAGATGGGGGGTGGGGGGTGTTTTAATTATGTGGGCCAGAGTGTAAACGGCTCAGCATAAAAATGATCATGCATTCCAATGTCGTCTGCAAATGGGGTTGTGCCAGAAGACCATCTGAACTGACAAACCAAAGACCAGCCAGCCTGATTACTGCTCAGGGACCTCATATAGAGGTGGTGGTTTTAGATACGGTGATACTGAATAGACTATTTCTCGTGAATGTGTTCAGTCACTTTTTGCATGTAGGTAAACTTCTTGTGTTCATAGCATACTTTGGCAAGGAGTTCCACAGTTCATCTTGCCTTAGTGAAAGGACTACTATTTTGGGCTTATTTCAATCTGTGAACTTTGTTTGTTTGCTTTTGTATTCAAGTCATCCCCTATCCACTCTCTTATAATTTTAGTTGTGATTTTTAGGGGTCTGATGTCTACCTCTAGCTTTCACAGTCCTGTTACATAATTCTGGGGATAGTTTGGGGTGGAGTGAATGACACATCAGACCACAATGCAATATTATAAATGTAGGTACACCATAAATGTATACAGTTGCATAATTATGCTTCCCTTTGGCCTCTATTCCTTTCCTAATTGATCGTCCCATTAAATTTGCTTTCTGGCCACTGATGAGCAATGAACTGACATTTTCATAGTTCTATTATGATGCTAAGCCCTTGCTTCAAAGGGTTGATTGTCATCTCAAAACTACTCACAGTCTGTGTTAAGTTGCTGGTTTTCCCTATGGGTGGTTCTTTACCTACACTGTACCCCTTCTGCTTTTTTATAACACTTCTGTTCAGTATTTTGGCAACTCTTTGTAGTTAGTCTTTGATAACCTGATTAATTTATGCTTCTCAGTGAAGTCTGTCATTACACGATATGTTCTTTTTCTAGATCATTTCTGTGTATGTTGAATGGGACATGTCCCAGTGCAGATTCCAAAGGGACATTTTTGGTGACCACCTTCTAGCACAAATCTCCTTTTTTTCTTCTCTTTTATCCTGTTACATGATCATTTGAGGACTGTTATGCCATGGCAGGTTACTTTCTTTAAGAATCTTAGTTGAAGATCTTGTTGAATTCCTTTGTATTTATAGAGAAGGAAGACTCAAGATTCCCACAGAGAGTGCTCCAGCTGTGCCATGCCACAACTGGGGAAGAACTTTAGAATAATTTAAGGGAAACTGTGATGAATAGCAATTTGCAATCACTATAGCAAATTGCACATAAGTTGCTAAATCTGGACTTATTTGCTATTAATAGAACATCAAGAATCAAAAATAAAGTTTGTTAGTCTGGTGCTGGATTAGCCAAGAAAAATGAGATTTGATATTGCAATTCATAGGACAGTCCTTCTGATGTACTTATATGGGGATTGAAGGTGGCTCATCTATAGATATTAACTGCTGAACTATCTTAACTGATCAGGAATATAGAGTTTACATGGCTATAATCTTAATTTTATGCTTATTCTATGCATTCAGAATGGGCTCTGCATTCTAAGAAATTTAACTCAGAAGAATCTCATTTCCTTGCTGATACAATCATTCTGAAACAAAAAAAAGTGTTGTTGAATCATGAACAGGGGTACAAGAGGATAAAGCTTGATCTGCTGATAAACCATGTGGTATTGTATTATATTTTAATGATGTCACTCCCTTCCCTCTACACACACAGTGACTGTTAAGGACTCATTTCTTAATACTAAGTGAACCCAGGTGGCATTGTGAATGACCCACATCTCCTCCTTGGTCTTCTCCAGTGATGCACATTAAGGTCACTTAGATATTTACGTGGTGTGAAATGTGTGACTGGAATAAAACTGCAAGACAGACTGCCAACCAGAGAGGCACTGACCCCACAGGGGAAAAGTAAAACATATTAAATGAGATTAAAATGAATAATTATTCCTTATATATTATTGACTTGCTCTAACTTCAGTGCTATCAATAGAGAATTTTGTGCAATTTTGTTAAAAATAGGGAGGTGAATGAGTGCTATTGACTGACATCAGAAAGGGATATTGCAATAACCCTCCACATGTTCAGAAATTTAGGACACTGAGTCTTCTGGCTTGGCTAGATAAATTACTTGAAGCCTTTCCTAATAAATGAAATTACGTAAGTCTTGTCAGTTATAGTAGGGTTCAACAAAGTTAGAAAGGCTTGAAATGTATTCAGACTGCTGCACGGTCCAAAGAGCCCTGCTGCCAAAAAGTTAGCTACAAACAGTGATATTGATGGAAGAGGTAAGTAAAAGAAAAAAAATTTAAAGTAGTGCAGCAATGGGACACATCACTTTCCAATCTGCCTTGGCAATCCATAACAATATGGGAAACATTGTGTTCAGGTAATTGTTACAGTTTCTCAAGACAAATAAATTTGGAAAAATTAAGTGAGGGTGACATGAAGGCAATAGGAGCAGTTTATCAAGCCAGCACTCTTGGTTCCTTCTGAAACAAGGAAAAAAGGCTCTTTTTAGTGAATTTTGATGAAGTCGAGAATAGCTTAGCACTCTCTGAGATTTTCTTTTATTACTGAATTTAAAAAATATGATAAAACAGCTGTATTTAAGATAACTAAATTGTCATGGATTAGAATGTCATATTCTCCTGCTAAGTTGACTGTGTTTATAGAGAATGGAGACTCCTCTTCTTGTAACTTAGTTACAGTCAGGAAGACCCTGATGGCTTCATTACATTTGAGCTAGGACAGAACTGTGCAAAGTTTATGTCCAGGAGGATAGTGAAGGTCTCTTTGTCATGGGAAAATTGTAAATACAGTTTAAAAGATAGGAATCTCTTAGTAATTTTATTTAACTCTCAGTAGCTCAGTGAGAACGGTAGGAAATAAATCAAACACAACTACAAAACAAGAGTCATAGAATGCTTTTGAAAACTGCATTGTTTTATAATTTGAACACTTTTTAAAAACACTTTATAACAGTTGAAGTTGATTTTTACTATCCAGTATCAGTATGCCACTGTCAAGATAAGGAAAACTCTTTATCCATTCACAATGGATTAAGATGTTCTCAGACAATCTTTTTTTTATAGGATTGGAGGATGGTTTGATGCTTAAAGTTCCTGACCACTGAAACTATGAACATTTTCTTGCAATAGCATCTGGCAAAAAAATGTAAAACCCTAACCAATTTGGCAACAGATTAGATACTTTCCATAGGGCTGCAACCTAGTATCTGTATAATAAAACCCCCTTATGAATCATGTTGCCTTATTTTTCATTAGTGGTTGAACCAGTATTGCCATTATGGTGTTCAAATATAGTGCCCAAATTGCTAAAAAAGGTTTTCCTCATGTATTTGAGTGTAAGAAAAATAAGTACTTGCATGATGTCAGTACTCTGGGATTTCATGGTCAGTGCTCTAGGAAGTGAGCTGAAATGATCAAATTATTGCAAATTAATCTGCAGCTTCTAAACACAGGCCTCTCATCTCTTAATGATTCATCATCCTGTGATCTTATGAAACAAACAAGTGTGTTAGTCTTGGTCAGACAACAGGGATGACAGCTGATTCAGTTCTTTTTTATATCAGAAAGAGAGCAATGAACCTGTCCAGAAACTTCGGGAAAAATAACTCTCTTGTAAAGTTTAGTGGCATTTATGCCATGTATTGGTAACTGACTTAAAGAGAGTAGGTCAATTGAATCCCAGGAGAAGGTGAAAGTTATTCAGAGCTGGTTTTTTTCTCCTGAAAACATTCATTCTAGTATTTGTATGCACCCATGGGATTGCAGAATATGCTTTATATTTTTTCCTGGGGAAAATATTTTCTACTACTCCTCTAGACAATAGCATCTAAACTTTTTTTGAGAAAATATTTAATGTTAAGTTCTGACTCATTACATGAGAGGATGATGATATGCCTCACATGTTTGTTCTGTTCTTTGAGAAGATATTTCAAAGGCCCTCACTGAAAGCATTTGTAAAATGGCATGTTTCTTTGTCCATCCGCAGTAAGCCCTGAACACTGGCTGTCATTGTTTATGTGACAAGAGAATTTTGGAGGGAGAACACCTAGAAATAATACAGAAAGTTTCTCATAGTCTTAACAGACCTGTTATTACTGAAAAGGCACAATATATTTTCTCACTAATTAATGTAATGCACTGTTGAGCGCCATGGAACTGTTGGTTAGTTATCTGGCTCCTTTTAATTCTGGCTATCAAATTTTAAATGCTTTAATACATCATAATATGGGTGATTTACAGAAATATTTGGCATGTAAACAAATACTCATCTTAGTTTGAAAATAATGAACTAAAATCAACCAGTAAAATTGATTTTATACAGCCTCTTGCAAAGAAGTTATTCTGATGATGCTATTTTGGTCCTTAATGGAGCAACTCTTATCAACACATTAAGTCCCAGTCAGAGTACAGAGTATTATGCTTTAGCAATGAAGTAAAATGTTGAGACAGGTTCCTGCTTGTTTATAAACTAAGCCACAAACATCAAAGCTTGAAGTCAAAGAAGATGTGTGTGTATATATACATACATACATATAAGAAATATCCTAATCAGTTGGCAGTACCACAGATGCACAGAAGTAGTTGAAGTGTGTATGCTGTGAAATCTAATGAGCAATCTTGCTGATGAAGATCTTGTCAAGACTGAACAATTTATTCATCAGCACTGTGTCCGTACCAGTGACAGCACAACTGTTAAAACCACTAGATTAGTTCTATTTTCCCCTAAAAAGTAAAACAGTAGAAAACATTCCACCCACTCATCCCACATTGATACAGCATACTCACTGAGCAGCCCTAAAAGTTAGCTGCTGGCAGCAAATGGTCTTAAATGTGATCATTACCAAACTCAAAGCTGTGTGGAGAAGGAAAGGTAGAGAGAGATTTCCAGCCTGCACAGAAAACTCTCCCAAAGCTAGAATCATTGGAAGTTGCTTACATAAAAAGACTAAAGAGCCATATATAAATCAAGAAGCTGCCCCACAGCATTGTGCTGTCTCACTGTCATAGAGTATAAAACACAATGTGCAGCTGGTAGGCACGCAGAGAAAGCATGGGAAATTAAAAAGAGGAGCAAACACACACACTTGGCATACAAAGGATGTGCGCAAATTTTGTAGGACCTATGTAAAAATTGAGTAAAATCCATTTTTTTCTCAACTGTGCAACAGAAGGTTCCATCTGCAGAAATCCAAGAGCCATGTAGCATATGGTAGTATTTTTTCCTTCTTTTCTTTAAATGGTAGGAAGTCTGTTAGTGTGGCTCTTCTCCCTTACTGGTTTCTCTCAGTCACTTTTTCATGTCAGTTCTGACAACATAGCTATTGTAAGAGGTACAGGCTGTAGGTACAGCCTTGCCACAACTGATGTGCAGAAGGCCCCAATGCAAGGAGTTTCTCAGACCTTCCATTGACAGCTCCAAACATGGAATATCCCCTGTTAGTTAATGCACCACTGCAATAGCAGAACTGCATCTTCTGTGGTACAGTTTGGTTGTGTTCATGGGGTACTCTGGCTACAGAAGTACAAAGCGTAGATTTGCACGTGACTCAGAGCTACAGTCAAATTATGGCCACTTCAGCATTATGAGAAAGAGTTCTGTATAGGGAAGTAGCATAATTTGTTACACAAGAGATGACAAGTAATCCTGTGGAGTTTCTTCTAATAGCTGCAGTGTAATTCTGGGCTGCACAAGCTGATGCCATGTGAGTGCCTGTACCTGCAGTTTAGACAGACCTGTACTACTGTTTCCTCTTGATTGCTGATTTACTTTAGCTCTTCATTGTAGGAATATACCATCTTATTCTTCATGCACTGCTAACCAGAGCTTTCTTTCAGAAAGCTAGATTTTTTTCAGAGATTGTCTCTGCAAGCAATTTCTCCAGTAGCCTGATATGCCATATCACATTAAAGATTACAAAACAGAGCCAGCAAGTATGACTAGGGATTCTAAAAAAAATAAAAAGAAAGTAAGTGTAAGTTTATATCTTGATTTGAGAATGTGCAAGTGAAGAAAATCTTGCCTTCAATAATTACGTTGCTGAAAGAAATAGAGCTCAGAGATAATAGAAAGGCCAGTGTAGTAATTGCTTGTAGTACTAAACAGTTGATACAGTGGGAAATTTGAATTGCTTAATGAACTGATTTAAAGGTAGATATGCTGTGTCCTTTAACAATGACTGCAAATGTTCTGCCAGACACCCTGTTTGAGATGGGGTTTTAATTCCGTTTTTCTCTGTCTTATGCCACTTATACAAAGAATAGGCAATAATATCTCTCCAGTAATGGAAAGACATGAAATGACTATATGAATCTATACATTTTGAAAAATTTTTAAGCATCTTAAATTTGGGTAGATGTTTGCATTTGGGACCCTCATGCTCCAATCTCAGTAGAAAATACATCCAAAAGTCTTCCACTTAGATAAAAATACATATACACTAGCTGATTCCTTCTGGCTTTCTCACGTTGGAATCTGTTGTGAAGTGGATGAGTATAACCTATGTAAAGCAGAGTTTTGTCCAAGAAATGCCATAGGTGCTGATCCTTTTCGTCTCCTGTTGTTTGAGTGGCTCTCATTCTCTTCACTGAACTCTAGTTCTCATGCTAGTACTTTGTATATGCTGGCCTACCCACCTAAAACTTTCCTATAGAAGATCTAATACCTGGAACTGCTGCTTTTATTATTCGCCTTCATTTAACTTGTCTCCTTCTTTTCTCCTCCTCCATCTTCCTCCTCCTCCCTCCCCCCAAACACTCATTTCCTTTGATACTAGAAAACAGCAGAGACAGTTACACAGGCAAATGTGCTATCATTAAGCTTCTGCCATTCCATCAAGCTCTATAAACCTCCTGAAGAAAAAAACAGATTGTGTGTGAAGTTCTGGCCACAGCTTCTGTGTGGGACCCTCCTGAAATTTGCTCTCAAAAGGAGGTGGCAGCTGTCACCTTCTACAGGCAGGGGAGCAGACCTACTGTGAAAATATCAAGGTTATTAAAGACTAAATGCTTGAAAGTTGGGATACTAAATTCTTCTGTGGATTTTCAAGAGACTGTGTGGCTTTCAAGAGTGCTGGCAGTGCTTGAATTCAGTATTTTTGTTGAGGCTGAGGCAGGTGAGCCCCACACCATAGTTTGTGTATTCAAACTCCTGCTGCGCGTTTAGATGAGAACTAGAACCCTTTTGTATGCCCAGGCAGGGAAGGAGCCTGCCTCGACATCTGAGGGACTAGATTGCGCAGGACACTATAGGTAGCACCATCCTCACCACTGGGACACAGCCTGAGACCTGCACTGCAGAGATGACTATGGCATGCACACTGCACCTGGGTGAGTCGATGACTGCCAACTACTCCTGAAAGGTCACAGTCCATTTATTCCTGGTTTTGTATAAACACTTGGGCATTTAGTTTTAGACTTCCATGGCAGGGGTTTGGCCGGGGGGGAGGAGCACTCGGAGGAGTTTAGCCACTACTCACTTTGTTTTTCTACAAATCTTCTGAAAAAGAACAAAAGGTATGTTTTGATCAGTGTACAAAGCTGGAAATATTAGGATTCGGTGCATTTGACTTGGGTGATTCAAAATATGGACAGTAGTGGGGGGAATGGCAGAGTGTTCTGCTATTCTTTCTGCTGCCCTCTAACCTTGATTTTGTAGTGAGTTAAGAAGCTCTGGCCCCGCCACCTGAAACAATTAGGTCACTTTTCTTCTGCAGCAGCCTGGGGTATGGAATTCTAATCAGAGACTCAATGAAGCAGACCTGGTATTAGACATTAAATGACAGCTGAGTGACAATAGTACTAGAAGTTATGTGAAATTTAAAAATAGACCAAATGGAAAAATGGCACCATTAAAAGCCTTATCTGAGATGATTATTCTTTTTTTCTGGAATTATGGAAGACAGTTGGAAAGGATTTAAACAGAACTTTGTTGCTGCAAGGAATGGGTGCCAGAAATGGAAGGCAATCAGAACAGATCTTTATTTTCTAATAATAGATGAGTTTGAAGCACTGGATATATTAGATAGTTTCTACTCAAACAGTAAAACTCAGTTATGAAACCATGTACCAGAAATTTGAAAGGTATTATATTTGTACAAAGATGGAAAGTCTTGGAGATCCAAGGGCAGGTTGCAAATGGTTTGAGGAGGCAACCAATGTTTTCACGTACTTTTTGCCGTCTCTTGATGTCCTTATTGAAAAATCAGGCAGTAATAAAGTTTCAATCCAAAGAAAAGACAACCATCAGACAACCAAAGCTAATAGTTAGAAAGAGGAGAATTTGCCAAACAGAAGTTTGGTAGTCCATACAACAGCTTATGGACCATGTACTTGAGACGTTGATTTTATGTGCCTTGAGAGAGGGACCCAGACAATCTCAAACATACATCTATGGAGCAAAGCCTGGACTGTTACGTTTTTTATGTGCACAACACTTTTAGTCTTAATGTCTCATTGCTAAGAAAAGGTTGGGCATTCCTTCTCAAGAAAGTTCAAAGTGCTGTAAGAAAAGACATTGGAGAGAATGGAAAAGGCAGAGTCCACACAAAAAAACCCCTCATGTAAAGCTATTTATGCTGTGAAAAACAAACAAACAAACAAAAAAACCAAGAGAATCCCTTGCCTTTAAAAGAATAACTGTGGTTCTTAAAAATTCCATGGTTTGGCAGGAATTTAATTTTGGCAAAGTGTACTCAGTATAAACAAAAAACGCAAGTGCTATTATCTCTTTGGGACTCGTTAAACAGTGCTGCAGTAGAAGATTAGTGGGCTATCAAACGGAAGTGTGTTCCATCTCAGTTAAAGGCAGGAGCACAAGCCAACAAAGTGGGGCATTGGAAAACAACTATAGGCAGTGAAATAAAAAAAATTTTGTTTATAGCAGTGAGTAACATTTAACAAAATGTGGGATATGTAACAAAGCAAAAGAGAGGTGTATGTTGTAGTATCAGGAAAAAATATCTAAATTACCTGAAGGTATTCAAGCAATATCCTCTTTTGAGAACAACAAGCAAATAACATGAAGAATATGAAGTTGTTTCAAAGGGATGCAAGAGCTTTCACTGAAGAAGCATCTTTTATCTCTCTCAGTAGAAAAGGTGTTCTCAAGCCAGAAGCTTCAGGAGGAGCTGGGTAGACCTGCTGCTCTGTGAGCTGTGCAGCTCACAGGAGTGCGAACAGAAAGGGTTCAGAGCCTTACCAAGGGCTCTTGGCAGGCTTTGGGGTAGTTGCTCTCAGTCTCCTGCTGCACGTGAAGCCTCAGATGCTATTTTCAAGTACATTCACATGCTCCCCACTTGTGAGAAACACAGGTTCGTTTATTTATCACAAGCTGGGAGTGTGAAAGTGCTTGTAAATAGCACTCTGCCATCTTGCCCACGCAGGGCCCTCCCTTCTCTGGGCAAAGACCTCACCAGTGTTGCCTGCTTCCCTTGAACTGCTATGTTGTCATCACCTACTGCTTTAGTGCTGCTCCCGTGTGGGTCCCGAAGGCAGGCCCCACGGCCCCATGCTCAAACAGCCTTGTAGTTGTTGCAGGTACTACTGAGGCTTCAACAGAGACTCCTGGCAGCTTCTGAAGTGTTCAGAGTCAGCCGCCTTGGACTGAACAAACAAAACCATAAACCCTCCACACTGTTATGTAGTGAAGTTCTTTGGTGATACGTTTTGTGTTAACAAAACTGTCAATTTGTCTTTACTCACAAATAAGGGGGGAAGGCAAGACTCCCTGTATTGCTGAACTAAGTAGCTTTCTGCCCAAATTACCCATCCAAATGAGCAACCTGACTGTGAAAAGCTGTCTAATGGACAGAGAGTTAGAAACTATAATAAAGAGGCTCCAGTTCTGAGGTAATAAGTGACAAATTGGTTGTTCACACCTCTTTGAGCAGAACAGAAGCAGAGTCTTCGTAACAGTGTGGTTAAGAATGGAGATTGGTGGTGTGCACATCTGTGGTGGTTTGAAACTCCCAAGAATCTAATTTTTAAGTTCAAGCCCCCCACACACAGTTTGCCCCTGTGAGAGGGTTTAGTGATGGTATGGACTTGATATCTTTTTCACCCCATGGGGAGAGTTTTCAGACAAAACACAACCATTCATTATTGAGGGAAGGGGAAAATATTTACAAAGTTTTATTTACACCCACATATATATTTACATTAAATTTCTCCTCTTCTTCAATAAAAGTCCAAGAAGAAAAGAGAAAAGTCTTTCTATTGCTTCTCAGGCCACAGTTCCTTCATTTCAGCTTTTTGTGGCACTGGTTAGTGTCCTTCATTTTCCTGAGGCAGCAGATTTATGTGTGGCAGTCAGGATTTTTGTTCTTACTTTGTGGAAATTTCAACCCTGAGCCCGAGCCTTCGGGGAATTTCCTTGTAGATCTTCACTCCTCTTGGGTTAGAACATTGAAGGCAGCTTTCAGTTCAGTCTTACCAACACTCTTTTGCTCTGTACCAGCTCGACAGCTTGATAGAAACAGCAGCAGCAGCAGCAGAGGGCACAGCCACCTCCTCCGCATTCCATCCTGGCTCAGCTCTCAGGACAAACTCTGGGGTTTCAGCTCCTTTCTCCCTCTCTCTAGCTGCTGCTGCATTTCAGGACTCTCTAAGGGTTTGGAAGTCCACCCCTCCTCTTCAGAGAGTCTCTGGTTTTGGGAAAATAATACAGTCTTAGTCTTACCCCAAACCAGCTCTGTTGAGTTTACCTCTGTTTTGTTGCCAGCTCTCCCTTCTGCAGGAACATCTCTGTGTGTTTCAGCTGGCTTCACGTTATGTCGTTGCTACTGGCTATCTTTTGGCTTTTAGCCATCGCTGTCTCTGTTCAGGGCTGCTCCACTGCTGCTTTCAGTGTCTTCTGCTGCTGCTGCCAGTAAGGAAACTTTTCCAGCTCTTGATTACGGGACCTGGTCCAGCTTTGACACTATACTGGGTCTCCTGTAGCCTCGGCTGGGGGCTGGGGGTCCTTGGCCCTCAGAGGGGCTCACCAGCCCCCTGCCTCCTCATAGCTCAGATCATGGCTACCTACCTACTACACTATCTTCACTACCTTCTCTTCCGTTTCTGTGGGTATGTAATTTCCATAGGGCGCACATGGACTATTGATTGGTCCAGTATTATCAGTGGGGCAAACCATTACTACCTCAAAAAAAGTTTTTCAAACCACCACAACATCACAGGTGCTAAAAAAAAAATGAATGTCCATGTGTTCAAATAAAGCAGAAGTCAGTGACCATGATCCACAGGAGCAAGAAAAGATCATATATTTTTGTCTGAGAGAGGAACAATAGCTAAAACTAACCACAAGGCATGGATGATATTGTGACTGACAAGAGAAGCCTGCCACAACTTGCCTATCCGTGATCAGGAATAAAAATTACTCCTTACAATAGTCTTACTATTTGAGCACAAAGCTGGATGTCTGCTGACATAAATTACTGTTTTTCCCACAGGTAATGAAATTAATCTTACTGACAATATGCACTACAAATGTTAGTTCCCTGATGCTTTTCCTCTTTGGTAATTTTTTGTTGTCTAGTGAGTACAGAGACAAAGGTTTGATGACTTTTTGTTCAGTAATTAATTTTGTCTTTTCCAAGTGACTCAAGAATTAACACTGAATTTGCTGAGGAGGGAACTTGAAGGAATTAGTTTTTTCCATTTTTGCCTAAGATCATCCACAAAAAGAAAAATATTTTTGTTATCCAAGAAGACCTAAACCAACCCTTTCTACATACCAGACCCACAAGGAAATCCTAGATGTGAGAAAGAGGCTCTATGAGATCAGCATATGCTTCAGAAATTTCCTCTTTTGACTTTTCTGCCTTGCATGGGACAACTGAAATATTCACTGAGCCAAAAACTGGGGATGAATTGCCCGGCACTCATCTGGGAAGTAGGATAACTGTGGTGTAGTTGTGAACACTTCAGTGAACATGTGTTTGGCAAGATTCATAGTCATTCACTTCCTTTGCTTTATTTTTGGTTAAAGATGCCTAAAACAAGGACAAAATACTTTGGTTTGAATTGAACTTCTTTAATATTTTTTTTATTGAAAAAATTTGTTTTGGATCAGACAAAGGAAAGTTCTTTTGTTTTGCATGGTAAAACAGCTGGCGGAAATTGTTCATGTAACCCTAGTAACAGCCCACTGGGGGGAAAGAAAGAAGAGGAGAACAGGATTACTCTGTGGCTGTAAGATCCTTAGCTAGTGATGACTTGACATGATCCGTGATGTCAAATATATTTTAGGAGCCAGGCGTATTCCAATGGCCTGCCATTTGTGGAGCAAGAATTCACTATGCAGGGACAGAGATTATAGAGAAAAATCTTACATTTGGATTGTATGCACTGTTCTAATTGCTTCCTCATGTCCAGCTCATACCCAGAAGAGACAGAGCAGTGCATAGGAGGGTTGCACTGAAAGAGCTGGGCTCTTTAACCCTGAGACAGCTGTTTGTGGATGTGACGCTACTGTTTTTGGATCCTCACTAGCTCGTCTGTACAGTGCAATGTTGGGCTGGTGAACTCACCCTGCACTGCATGCTGATGCAGATCCCTAAACACTAACAGGAAGTCAGCAGGCCCAGCAAACGTTCTCTGCAGACCAGATCTCTGCATTTCACAGACCTGTTAACACTAGAGGAAAGCTTGGCTCTGTCTTTGGCTGTGAAATATTGCTCAACAGTAATATTAGACTTTTTTCTTTCTTTTTTTTTTTTTTTAAGAGAAAGAGATTACCAAAAGATTTATCTGAGGAGAGTCTTTCTTAGAGAAACACAGCGCTGTGGACATGATCTGAAAATGCATCTTTTGCCCCAACACTGAGGATGGAAGCATTTGGCAGTTTAGACTCAGTTCTGTCACTCAAAGGTACCTGGTAATTATTCTAAATGCTTCCTAGTACAAGTTGCAGAGCAGCTCATTGCGTTTACACTGTCAGGCAGTTAATGTTTAAAAATCACTTATTGTCTGTTTTCATTGCTCTCCCTCAAAAGAAATATATTCTGTTTTATCTAAACAGAAATAGATCTGACTACTTTCCTTGCAAAAACTGCCTATAATGTAGTTGAAGGGTTTGCTACTTACCTTTTTTCATTTCCAAAATGAAATAAAAAAGAATTAATTGCTCAGCTGTTACTCTGACATCAAGGAAAACTAAGTCATAGAAATTGTTCTGACATAGCTTAGAAATGGGCTGGATGCCAGCAAGGAAACATAGGGAAGCTAAAAGCAATATAATTTTGCTTTATGCAGTTCTCTTATTGCTGCACTACTGCAGTACAGCCTGTTAGTTAGAACCTGAGTGTCTCTTGCTCCTAAAGCTGTGAGCAGTTTTGGTGCATTGGTCAATGAACTTGATACTTGCCGTCTTCAAGCACCCTTAATATCTCATGAGCTGGGAAAATAAATTAAGGAATAATTGCATGCTAAAAATCTCCCCCATGTCCCAATAAATTTTTTAAAATTTTTAAAGAATCTATGACAGCTTTTAAAAGAACAAAAAACCCAGAGTAGAATCAGATCAAGGGGAATGTTAGGACAGTGGGTTTATTTAGACTACAAGTTTGAGTAGCTGAATCTGGTTTAAGCCAGAGAAAAGTCAAGTTGCTCTGGACAACTCAAAGACGAAAAAAAGTCTTACTGTCACTGCCTACCTTGAAAAAACCAGCATTTTATCATCAAACTTGGCTGGTTTTGGAGAAAGCTTGGAAGACCAGGCCAGTGGTTTGACTACCATAATTCATCTGTGCTGAGTCCGAGGAGAATATTACAGGAAAGGCTGCAAATCTGACCTGCTCTGACTTGCAGTGGGTAGAAATCTGATATTCAAACTCAGAATTAGTTCTTCAGTGTACTAGTATGTGAAAAAAATTGCACCTCTAAGTGCAGCTGAGGGAATGACTGCAGCTCTACTCCAAGGCCCATGCTTTAGGGCTATTTCTCCCTTCAAAGAGATGCCTACTGGCAAACTCAGGGCTATTTTTACAGAGCAATCTCTGAAGATGCTAGAAAAAAAATTAGAGGCAGAGAAGTCTCCTCTTTAGACATAAACAATCAAAAAATGCTATCACTGTATCATGTCTGAGGGCTGTCTCCAGTGCTCATGGTTGCGTTTTTTGAAGGGCAGGACAGTTTAAAAGTAAAATTCAAGTGCTCTGCTACGGCTATTTTAAGGCAGGGGAACTGTGTTCTGGAGACTTTCTGGCAGCAGCTGGTGCCAGCGAAAGGCAGAAGTAAACTGTTAGATCTGCTGCAAAAGTTACCACCAGGAAATAAGACAGTTTCATTTATAACCCGTTTTCTGTTCCGTTAAAGAGGCCAGACTCGAATTATACTGCAATGCACTGCAGGTAGCCAAGCCTCCAGCATGGGAAATGTGAACAACAAAAGTAATTGTGTTTTCAAAGAACAGGACAATCTAGAAAACAAAATAGAGGTTACTTAAGTTTCATATGACTGTAGTCATACCTTGCTTACAGTGTATCAGGAGAGTCAATTAAATTTGCAGGTTTTTTGGATGCACTCCTGATTCTCAGCCAGTCTGTCTTCAGGGTTTTAACTGCAGTTTAACTTTTGTAGCTTTATCTGGAGCTAAGCAGCTTGCACCAATTTCAGGTTACTACTGCTTATTAAAAATTGAACTATACCTTTTCTCTGTTCTTAAGGGATATAGCTGAGGTTCTGAGCAGCTCTGAAATTGAGTTTGTAGGTAGGAAATACACGCGGTATTTATTAGACTGCACAAGTAAGAGTGGTATTGCGGGCTGATCGTGCAAAGCTAGAATGACTTTAACTGAGAGCACCGCTAGTTTTCCACCATTTTGTCAGCAGGAAAAAACTGACTGGAAAAAAGTGTTGTTGTTTGTAGTGTTCTTGTTCCTAGAAATGAAATTAAGTACTTGCTGGTAAGCTGCAACTCAGGCAGGAGCTGTTCAGGCAGTCACAGACAATTCTGCTGTTCATGAATCTAATCAAAGTTGTGTCACTTGCTCCCTTCCTCCCATCATGATTTGCCTGTTGCCTTCTCAAAAAACAAAATTACGGTCTTCAGAGACTGATTTTTAAATCATGGCTGATAGTAAAATAAGACCTCATAGGAGTCTCTAGGTGCTACCACAGCACAAGTAATTATTTAAATAAATGTGTTTCCTCATCGCTGGCTTTTTTTTCTAGAGTTCTTGCTCTCCTTCTGTAGTGGTAATCAGGAGCAAAATGTATAGAAAAAAGGTTTACTGAAGATCAGGATAGAAAATCAAGACCAATAGCCTAATTTATAACAATCTGCTAAAATACAAGTTTTAGCTTTAAAGGAATATTTTTTTAAAATATTTTAAAATCTCCCTATTCCCAGGAACATGAAAACACCTTTTCACATTTCAAGTGTAGATATTCATAAGTCAGCTAAATTGTCTCAAAACACCATCATCTACTTAAGCTAATGAGCTGGTTTCACACTGAAGCATGTGAAAAGTATTCATTTTGTTTTGTTTTGCAAAGTTGAAATATACAGGTCATAATCTCCACCAAAAAGACAGTAACAAACAGTTTAGAGAGGATACTATCTTAGTGCAATCGATATTATTGCCAGGAGAATAAGTATCTAGCAGTTAAATACAGAGCTGTTTGCTTTCCAGATGCTGATAGTATAACCAGTAGCATTATGAGAGTGATGATACAGTTTTAAATTAATACCAAGTTATGGCAACATATGAAACTTGGTGTATAGGAGATGCATGAGGAGAGTATAATTAATGCAGATGACCTGTTACTGCTTTGTTTTTTTATTATTTTGTTAGATTTATTTATGTTGAATTCCTTCCTCTGGTTAGATTCCATTCTATGCTTTTCTCACCTGTGGTGAGAGCAAGAATCTGTATGTGACAGTCAAATTGACAATAACAGAGATAAGGAACAATGTATAAAACAGAGTGGCAATTTCCTGCATGAAATTCACTGTATTTTAAGATAGGTGTTTGTTAAGGCCATGTTAAAATGTTTGTATCCATTACTCCAAGGTTTGTGGGACAGACCCCATATTCATAGGAGTACAAGTCTCCCAAATTTATTTGAGGCTTTCTAATACAACAGAAAGATTATTTCTCTCTTCAGGATAAGTGCAAGGGGACTGCAGTGCTATGTATAGTTAAGCTTTTCACATTCTTTTGGTTCCGTAATTGGTTCTTACTGCAGCAGCTTTTGTGGTGACCTATTGCATTAACAGGAGTAAAAATGAACCTTCTTGTCATTGCAGCACCACCACCTCCACACACAGTTTTTTCACAGGCTTTTTAGAAAAAAATATACAGCCTGCTTTATATGCACAATTAATAGTAACACATTCTCCTATGTTTTTATAGTCAAAGGAAAGGAATAAAATTCAATAGGATTTTTTCTTCTGTATACATTTCCTATATGCATACCTAAAACCAGTTTTACACCTAAGTCTTCAGTTTCATGTCTTCAATTTCATATCTTCATTATGAATGTAAAGAGTTACTAAAATCTCACTGAATGCATAAAAAAAATCTAAACTCAATTTACTTTCTAATCACCGAGATTTCCTTCATTTGACTCCTCCTCATTTTTCATCTCTAAGGAAACAAGCATTTGATTTGCCATGAAAATAGTCTCTTGGTTTCTTGATAGTTGACTTGTTCCCACTACAAATACTTCTTTCACCCTATGCCTTATATTTATCATCTTAGCCGTCTGCTAGTGACATCAATGGTGATGTTACAGATGACTCTCTTCGGAGGTGCAGGAGGCGTGGTAGCAGGAGGCAGAGGTGGACTGGCCTCAAAGAAGCCAGTGATTTCCCAGTGAAATAGAAGGAAGAAAAGCACAGAACATATTGGGGGGGAAGTTGAACTGCTCCTACATAAAAAGATATTTTAAGCTCATGTCAGCTGTTAGAAACCCATATACAGAAAATTCAGTTTCAGGGACTGCTTCCATTATGCCAGTATTATGCAAAATGGATCTTAAAAATATTAACAATATTTTCTTCTCAATAAACCTAAGAATTTCCCTTTCAGGCTTCCTGGCCTGAAATCCCCTTTCATGTCCGCTGGCTCTGATCCTTGATTCTATTTTTCTGTCCTGTGTTCCTCTCCCTACAACTGTCTGCTTCAAAAAAGTTACCCTGCTACACATCCTGCCAAAACCACTCTTCAGCATCCTTGCAAAATGCCCCCCTTGCTGTACTGAATGTCTCTGGAGGCTGCATTTGGTACTCCAGTGTATTGTTCTCTATTTTGTATTATGTAATGTAGTAATAGGTTTTTGAACATGAGAAGCTGGAAAGTGTAAAGATAATGGATGCCCATGAACAAGCAAAGAGGTCTTTATGCAATAATGTAATGCTGATGTAGATGAGGCACTTAGGGACATGGTTTAGAGGTAGACTTGGCAGCATTAGGGAAATGGTAGGACTTGATGATCTTAGAGATCTTTTTCCACCTAAACTATTCTGTGATTCTGTGTGGGACTTTAACACCATCAGGTAGCAATTTCAAGAACAAGGAGTAAAACCTGCAGATGCAAAGTCCATCTGCACTTTTGAATAGTTGCCTGAATCAAACCAAACCTCTTCCAGAATTCCTATTTATATAATTTCTTCCCAGTGAACTGGGGTTTAATTTTAAATAGATATCTTAATATATGGAGTAGGACCTGTTTTGCTATCTATACTAATACTTCACTAAGCAATAAGCTTGAAAACAGACTTATTTTAATAAACTTCAGGAAGCTAAAGATTCAGCATTAACCAGGATATATGTCCTGTTCAAGCTGTGCACATTTTCAACAGCATACGTTTTCTCTAGGCATCACTGGCAGCACTGTTAGCCACTAGTGGTCATTCATCTGCAGAGCTGCTGGCAAAACAGTTTGATAATGTAGTGGTAGTGGAGGCGTTCTGTTCATCTTCACTGAACACTATCAAGTCATGAAGAAAAAGAAATACAGAAATGAAAAATGAAAGAGTGAATGTTCATGTACAAGTAACTCTGATCCTTATGAGGATATTTTTTTCATTAATTTTAAGTTGTAAGAGGAGAAAGAAGGGTAACGTAGTTCCAAATTGCAATGTATTTGACTGGTGTTGGAGAGTAATCAACTAGTTAGCTCAAGTACCAATGTTTTTAAAATGCTTAAGACAGTAGATGATTGCATGTGTAACTAGGAGAAATTCAGATGATTAGAAGCAGATATTTAACACAAAAAAACCCTGACTTTCTCTCCTCTGCATAAGGGCTCGGGAGGAGTAGAATATTCTCCTCACAGCAGGTAGTAATATCACCAGTGCTTCTATTGCAACTAGAGCTGATCCTCTTTGTGTTGTTAGAAAAAGAAAAAACTACCCTTCAGTGAGCACTCACAGGTTTCTCTGATCAGCTTTAAAACAAAGTAGAGGACCTATTTAGTAGAGCTGATCAACTAAAAGAGAACTTTCATGCCTAGACAAAACTTTATTCAAAAAAAAATTTAAATACTTGTAATGCATTTCAATAACTTTTATTGAAAAGTTATGTTTTAATACGGGCTGTCTTTTATCCAGTTGACAGTTTTACTTCTGTTGATAGTGTTTCTAATTAATGTTTTGTATTTTATCATATCCTTTGTGTTAATGCACTTAGGGATTAAATTAAATGAGCTGTATGGCACTATTGTGTAATAGGCTATGAAAGGGCTAGACATATCTGGAATAGGAGAAGGCACTGTGTAGTCACACCTGGAGCATTCCAAGTACCTAAGGAAGGGAATAAAGCCTTCATCAGGAAATTTATAGCTGATGTGGAAACTTTGTAATGTGTCCATGAAATAGGTTTGAGGTCATGCAGAGAACAGTCTGATCTCTCTTAACTCTGCCTAAAATGTAGACCAGGTCTTCAAGTGAAATAAGTGGCTATTGCACCAGTGAAGTCAGTCAATTTGTGTCTGTTTTCATTAGGTGAAGTTCTAGTTGACTGCCCCTTGAAGTTGGTTTGATTTTTTTAGAAATCAGAAATTGGTAACAGGCTTCTCTGCTTGTATATTGGCTGATAACACACAAAACTACTATCTAAGCATGTAGTGTTTAAGATGGTTATCTCCCTTTAGAGAAAAGGCTCAAAATCTACAGCAGGACACCAGTTGTTTAAATAGGTTGGGTTTATCAGTACACTGCTGACAGCAGTTTAATAGGGAAATAAGACGCTTTTTTCTACACTAGAATAAAAGTAACTTTCTTAAAGGAGGATGGTGAGAAAAAAATACAATTGAAGCAATGCTAAATAACATATGTATGTCAGGATAAGGCCCCTTCCAACCCAAACCATTTTATGATTCTATACTGCTAACACCATTTATTAGTAGAGGATATTTCTGCACTACAGTCATGACGAAAGGTATAAATTCTTAGAGCAGTTTAAAGTGATTCTTCCCTGGTAACAAACAGATTGACAGCCACCCAGGGTAGACAGGGAGTAACTGTGATTGACATATGGCTGAAAGCAGTAGAACTGTGAGTGACATAAATGTGTTTGATCTTATAGG
Organism: Corapipo altera; assembly: GCF_003945725.1. Taxonomy (NCBI): domain Eukaryota; kingdom Metazoa; phylum Chordata; class Aves; order Passeriformes; family Pipridae; genus Corapipo; species Corapipo altera. The sequence continues at coordinate 16,947,700 of NW_020884873.1, forward strand.
ATTGCAATGTGGGTGGATTCACAGACACAGACACATAGAGTGGAAAGCAGTTGCTTGATGATGCACAGGATGCAAGTTTGAACACAAAGCTCTTCAGGAAGTGCCCTGAAATTCATACTTGTCTTGTCTTTGTTTATCTTTCCTCAAGACAATTATAACAACAATAAGAAAAGCTGCCAAAAAAAAAAGAAAAAGAAAAGAATAGCCTGCATCCTTGCCTGCTCCTTTTTCTCATAACAAAGAAAGAGCATATCACAGAAGTCCAAATTCTTTCACGCTGCTCTCACGCTGGCACAACTTTAAAGTCTTGGTATTTCAATTCATGTAAGCATCCAAAAGTTTGGCTGATCTCTGTTTTCCCCACTTCTCTTAGACTTGAAAAAGCAGACCAGAATTACTAGGGGAGAAAAAAATTCCTTTCAGCATTTCTGTGTTTTGTTTCACACTGAAAAGAAAACAGAGAACTTTGAAATGAAAAATGACTGGAAAAACTGACAGACCATTCTTGAGTCTCTAAAATTATTTGTTTAGGTTGAATTCCAAATTAAGACAATGACTTGCTATTTTGTTTTGTTTCTAAATGAGAATCAGGCTGCACTTGATAGACATATTATTCCAATGGCCATGCTTGCCAGAATCTGCCGGAAGAAAAAAAAACAAAGGAGACTGCAACTTTTATGCAAGGCTAAAGAAGGTAAATTAAAAATGTTTGGAAATTGAAATGGCATTGTATGTTAAGATCTGTCTCAGTGCAGAGCAGTTGTAGTTAAACCAATCAAAAGAACTGATATAATTACAAGGTGACAGATTGCAGACAAATTTAGTTGATATTTTATCCAATGTCTAAATTTTTCATTTGCTGCATGTTTTTAGTTGCTTAACTCTCTAGATTTTAAGTCCAAAGTTCCGACTTTTCCCTCTGACCTGATGAATTCTGAGAAGCCAGCAAAAGAATTCTTAGAGCTTTTTAAGTATGCAGAAGTTGCAAAGCCAGTTACAGAAGTAAACAATGAAGATCAATAGCAATGATATCTCCCATGTTCAAAAGGACATCTTCCTGCAATTTCAGTTCTCCTTTCCAAGATCTTGTCAGGGAGTGAACAGTTGTCAAGAGCTGTGGAGTACCCTGTCATCCATCAAGTAGCGTTGCTTTCATTTACACTGATGGATTGGGGAGCACTTGAACTGTTTGAGTTCAAAACTGTAATTTGTTTTGCTTAAACTTGCAAATGTCTATTGGAAGCTTCTTTTTGGAGTTGCCTTGTCAACGTTTGCATTTCTCTCTCATTCCAAAACTTTGCTAGCATTATTTCTGTTCTCCTGCCTGAAGCCTTCCTATTTGTCCACTATATCTTGTCTCATCCCCTTCTGGCTTGAGAAGACAAAGCACAAGCTCATGTTTCTATATATTTGTGTTCCTTCTAAATCTAGGTGTCACACGTGTGTGTTCCAAGATATCTGTTTCCACATTTGTGGCAAAATAACCTTCTAGTATTGGTCTAGTTCAGTGTGAAGGCCATTTTCAGAATTCCTAAGAAGATACATTAGAATTTACACAAAATACTAAGTTCAATGAGAGTGTTAGAGTCACGTGAAAAAAAATTTGAGCACTGACCATGATGAACAGAGATTCTCAAGCCATTTACTTTTGAAGGTTCCAGCAAGAAAGCAAGGGCATGTTCGAGACAGTAAGGAAAAGGGCTGATCTGCTTCAAAATTCAGTGTCGGCATGGGTGATATAGGAGGTCCAGCACTGGGTGGATGAAATGTGTTCCTTCAAATCTTAATGTTTAAGCTGGAATACTTGGTCTGTGTACTTACCTTTTTTTTTTTTTCCGCTTTCTCAGTTTGTCTTCTGAGACCTGCGTTGGTGAAGTGGGGGTTTTTATGCCAAATCAATGAGCATCTCCAAGATATTTAAAAATGAGTATTTCATGGCTTGTTGTTGGTAGTTTAGGCAACATTGTGATTTTGCTTACTCATGCTCTGCATTGCTTATATATCACTTTTCCAGTAAAATACGCTTCAGACTTCTTTTCACGCATTAAGAATCAAGAAAAATTTCAGTCTGGTTACGGAAGTAAGAACTGCTAATTAGTCACCCTACCTGGTACACATATTTAAAGATACAATGTTGTGTAAACAATTTGTTCAAAATGTTCTCTCTGATACTTCCTGTTCTAACAATCTCTACTCTTGACACCTTTTCCACCATGATTTGTTTTTCCTCTCTAATCTTCCACCTCTTCCTTTGTTCATCACTTTTAGTCCAATCATAAATAGTGTGAGTCCCCAGTGGTCCATGTTACAATACAAATTATCAGCTCAGTGTTGCACAGAGGTGAAAAAGTCAAAGGGAATGTTAAGAGTTACTAAGAAATGAATAGAATAGGACAGAAAGCATCATTGTACTACTGTACAAATTCCTGGTGCATTCTCAGCCTTGAGTATTACAAAGAACTAGAAGGAATACAGAGAAGGAGAGCAAGTGTGATTTAAGGTATAGAGTGGTTTATACGGGAGGAAATACTAAATGGTTTCATTTGCTTGACAAAAAAAGCAGGAGCTATTATGCAGATCTATAAAAGACATGTGGAGCACAGAAAGTGAGTAGGAAATGACTACTCGTTATTTCTCGCAATATGGGAAGTAAAGGGCACCCAGTGAATTTATAAGCTATAATAAATTAGCTTTAATACAAACTCAAACCAACACATTTCTTCACAGCATATAATTGAAACTCAGCACTAAGGATTTTGAGGAGGCCAAGGCTAGAAAGGGGGTCAGAAACAGACTGAACAAATTCAGAGGAGAAATACATTTGTGGCTGCTGAACATGATGCTCTACATTCACCCTTTATGTCAGCCCTTTCAAGTTGTTACATGACTTGAAGTTACAAGGTTGTTTCAGGAAAAGATCACCCCAAATTTATACTGCTTTTTGTAGTCCCTACCAAAATAGTACTTACGTTCTCCTATTGCTGAAGAGAGGATCCTGAACTAGGAGAACATTTGGTCTAATTTTGCACAATTATTCTTATATTCTCTGAATGATGTCATTTGACAGTAAACTCAGAAACCTGTTCCTATATTGAAGTGTAGTGAGTGATTTATCTCCTGGAGACTTGGACTTCATCTCCTCAGACACAATTTGATCTCACCAAACCACAAATATTGGTCTTGAGCAAGGTAGGGGCCACCGGTCTCAAGAAATGTTTTGTCTGTGTGAAGTTTTGAAAAAAAGATGGCTAGATTTCTAAAACCCAACAATAAAATGGAAAGTGAAGTAAGCCTGAGTAATCTGGGAGATGTTTTTCTAACTGGGCTTTACTAATGATAGTTTCCTGCTGTGGTTATTTGCATACATTTATTGAGCAGCGCAGAGCTATTTTCCTTGCTCTGGTTTTGTCTTATAAAACTCCAAAGTACAGAACTCTCTCTCATTCTTGTTGGGGATGAAATGTTGGTGTGATGCAATTTAACTACAGGCAAGGTGGTTTAGTTAGCAGTTATGGTTTGTCATTAATTAGCAAGTTTAATTGTTTTTGTTTTGTAGTAACTTTCAATCTTTCTTTTACATCTTTCCTTTCCCATTGCAGCAGTAATTGCTCTTATGTTCTTTAGTGGTCATAGGACCATGCAGCTCCACAGAGAGATAGGGAAGGCTCTGCTAAAAAATGTCAGTGTATTTGAGGCAGGACTCAGCAAAATAAATTGGAGCCTGTTTTTCTAAAGGCTGATTTATGCCAGTAGGGAGATCCTTGTACAGTATGAAGCAGCACTGTGCTGATCTCAACAGAGTTTCTTTGGTGGGTGTCAAAAACCTGGTCCCATGTGTGCAGGATTCTTTCCTTAAGTGCATGCAATTATCAATACTGCATCTGGGGAAGGTTTCACTTCTCTCTCCTTCTCTCCTCTCTTTGTGGCCAAGCAACCCTACAAATGCACTGTTTATTCCATTGCTCTTCTTGAAGGTGACCTGCGCTCACATGGCAAGCTGTGTTGTGCAAGCTTTGGTGCCACACATTTGGCAGCAGTGAAAGCACAGCAGCACTGGCTTTGCTGCAGCCTTACTGCTGTCATCAGGTGATACTTGTTGTTGAGATTTACGGGTTTGAAGGCTAAATTTTGGCAGAAAAAAATCCTGTCAAGTTGACTGAAGGGAATACTTTACACCTTTGGAATTAGAGACATGTTTGATGCCAAACCCTGCATCCAGGGGTGACTGACACATTTCATGTCCTCAGCTGAGGAAATTTCAGCATGAGCCATAACACTGCATCTTTCTTTCCCTGAAATTAATCCAAGATTTTGTGAGGGATAGCCCTGTGCCATATTCTACAGTTAGAAACAGGAATTTCCTGATTCACTTCCAGCTAGTTGACTCAATGCAGGCTACTCCATCGCCTTTTATTGACAGGACCAGAGGCAATGGGCGCAAAGTGAAACACAGGAGGCTTAGAAAACACTCTTTTACTGAGAGCATGACCAAGCTGACACACGTTGAGCAGAGAGGTTGTGGAGTCTCCCCCCTTGCAGATACCCAAAAGCCATCTGGACATGATCCTGGGCAGTCATCTCTAAGAGACTCTGCTTGAGCATAGGTTTGGAGCAGATGGTCTCTAGAGGTCCCTTCCAAACTGAACCATTTCATAATTCTGTGATAGATGACCATATAATGTGAAGGCTGATATTTAGTTTGCCAAGATTGTATTTTTATAGTTTGTTGAGGACAGTATTATTCACATGCTCTCAGCCATACCAGGAAGGACTGCTGGGATGCAGTAGAAGAGGCTGCTCTAGGCACCGTCCACAATCATATCTAAAGTGTGATCAGATTTCCTTACAAGGAAAACTTCTGCATTTGGTTCCAGCTGGAGCTAACAAGCCTGCAAGCAGGTTGAGCAGCTGGGAAATTTGGCACACAATGCAAAATTGGGAATGAAACTACCTGGTAGTGTTCAAACACCTAAAAACCTCTTTTTGTTGCCTTACAGCAGTACTCCCCTCAATACGAACTAGGCCCCTAACCTCAGAAAGAGTACCACCTAATGTCATTACTGTCAAAAAGTCAATGTTTCCCTGCTGCTATCATATTGTGAGAAATCACAGCAATTCCCTATTTTTAGACCAGAAGTGCAAAACATCAGATATCACTGTGCAGTACTCTGACTGAATAACTGTTATATTTTTAGGGGAGTTAGCATCTCACAGTGATATTTAATTAGACAGTGAGTTGAAACAGTAAAGTGCTTTCTAAATGCTAAATATTAGTATTACAAAGCATGAAAACGTACAAAAAGGAAAGCCCTGCTTTTCTAAATTCCTGTGATCTATGCATGGAAATCAGAATGGACTGAAGCAGATTTTGTCACAAGCCACTTAAAAAGACAGATGTGGAAGCTTTGCTCTGCTGACTGAGCAACAATAGAGGTGAACCCTTTACAAAATCCCCTTTTGTAATCAGTTTGCATGTCTTCCTCCATCACTGCAGATCACGTACAAGCCCTTGCACAGCACGTGTGGGTATCACTAATAAGATTTACTTTTTATCCGTGCCAAGTTTCATCATCCACTGAGAAGGCAGCTTGCTGAGCAGAGGGAAGAGGTAGATTGTGTTGGATGCTGCTGATACTAATGAGAAACTTGGCAAGAATGTGGTGGAATATTGCTATAATACAATAATGTTTTTAAAACAAACAAAAAAATTAATTTCCAAACCTCTTTGAAAGGCAGAAGGCACAATTTATAGGAAATTATTTGTATTCAAGAAGGTGGCAAACAAGTTTCAGCAGGTTTTCAGAAAGCCCATTGAAATAATCATCACAGGCAGGTAGGAATAATACAGAGATGACTCTGCCCTCCATTTCCTCATAAGGTGTTGTAAAATATTTGGGGGCATATTCTTCCCCTTCTGAGTGCACAAAGAATTAGTTGCCTTGGCTGGAGAATACGTCCTCAGAGTCATAGCATAGAGTTATGACTAGTTACGATTTGTCTAAAAAGTGCTTCTCTGAGGACAGATAAAATCTTTTAGGTTTGAATTTTCTTCCTTTTTGTTTTATTTCTCTCTTTTTCTGCTGCTCTGCAATTCAATTGCTGAAAATCTCATTTACCCAGTGTCTGAATTCAGACCCAGCCATGCTCTGTATTCTCTACTGTAAATTCTAAGGAATGCATAGCTACTTGATAATTTAATAGATTTTTTTTTTTAATTTTTTTTATTCAGTTTGCCAGTTTCAATACAGGTCATACCAGTGTCCTTCCCTATTTCTGATATTAAGGGAAGAGTGCAGGCATATTTGCCTTACCATTGCAACTATTGGTTCTTCAGTGCTTTGAAATCTTTCAGCACTCTGTTATTACACATATACCTTAAGTAATATGGATGATATGTTTATGTATAAAACATCATCTAAATCGAACATTTTAACTACCTAGGTGAAATATTTCTTACACTTGGCAGATGTAAGACATTGTTAACCAAATACTAATTAACTAGTTTAAAAATAGTCTTTTTGTGCAGAAACTAGCAGCCAGGCATCCAATGCAGCATTAACTGAGTAAAGAATTTTGTGTTACAATACCCAGGCAATTTTATAGACATATATTATTATGCATTTATTCACTATTATTAAATGTAATTCTACAAATTAGAGAGCATTTTACATTCTACAGGCCTTCAATTCTGCTGACTGGTAGCCAGGCACCAGATTAGTCAACTCACCTAATCCCTTGTCTATGTTGCTGAGTCAAATTGGGATATTTTATTCGTATTAGGCAGCACCTGATCGATTTAAACAGGATTACTGTGATGTAAGATGGTATTAAACATGATGAGTACATGGCACAATTCAAAATGGGTGTCTCACTGGGATCTCAGACTACAGTTTTACAATATGAAAGAAAATGAACTCTAGCCCAAGATACCACAATGTCTTTGTACAACATATCCTGAAGTATTCTGAACTGCACATCATTCTTTGCAGTTCCAACAGAGCAACACAGGACCCAGAGACAGCTTTAATGCTCAAAAACTTGTGGAGCTTTATCTCCAACATAATTTTTAAATGCTAGTTTGTACATTTGTTGCAATACACATTTGACTCCTGTCAGTGGAAGCCGGGTAAGAAACTACCTTGGTCCCTCATTTGTGGTAGTACGGTAGTCACTCATCGAGACGTGCTAACTTTTAGTTCTTACTGCATTTATACCAGAGGAAAAAGACGACAGATAAAATCACTACTTCCTTTTCAGTTTTTTGGGTCCCACAACTTTGCCCCTGAGAAACATCCTCGTTTGGAGTATTTGACTGCTAACTCTATCAGTTTGCTATTTGTTAGTTACTTGGAAGGTGGGGGAATAGAATATCGATTAAAATATATCTGTTAGATATCCATTAGCTCTTCCCTTCTAAATACATCACTGTTACCTATAAAACAGGCCTCTGGTGATTTCACATTTTCCAAGAACTTGTCTGTCTTGGGCCACTGCTACTTGTGTGGGTGCTGGAGAAAGCTGTTTTTGATGTGACATGGATGCCGCCTTGGAAAAATGCTGTGCTAAGAAATATTTTTTTAATTATCGGGGCAGGGGAGAGCAGAGGGGAGGAGTGATATTTTTTACACAGACGTTAAATTTCCTGAAATTAATCGGGTAGAAAAATGCCTTTGAGGCATCATTCGGTCCATTAACTGCAATGCCAACCACCAGTGGCTGGACTTGAATACTAACAGATTTTATAACTCTTTACAGTAATAGACATAGCCAGACAGATTCACAGTTCAGCCTAGCCCTCCTGTTCTTACCTGCTGCCTTCTGTGTTTATATTCCCAGTGTCTGCAACCTGCTTCCTTTTTTAACAGAGGAGATGTGAATATAAGAAGCTGTGTTGGTTTGCTCATTTAGGTAAAAATTATACAGATGAGTGAACACCCAGCAAACCAGGATCAGCATCTGCTCCCCCCCTTCTAGTTACAACTTTAAAATTAATATTATTGTGGCATTATGTCAGACATGTGCCCCACAACACATGAAGCAAAACAAGAGAGTAGGGAGCAGCTGAAAAACTAATTTTTAAAGATGCGATGTCCTGAGGGAAATCTTTATTCCTAAGAGAAATGTGAAAAAATACAGAAAGAAAATTAAAAGATGTTGGTGTTATTTAGTGTATGCATGTTCTTTTGTTGACTACTTCATATTATGCTGCATGAAAGCTTTTAATAATTTTTTCCATACAGACAGTGTTCTGAATCATAATGTCTTTCCTTGGGAAGGAAAGTCCTCATATACTTCCTCATTGCAGAATTGAGTTCAGTAGAGAGGAGTATAGCAGTGTAGATATAGGTTGTATGTACACCTAGCTTGGATTCTTGCCTCCATATTTTAGGACTATACCTTGTTAGTTCTAAGGTAGGAGTCTCCAAGCAGAACTTTGTTGAAATGGGTTTTGACAATTTAGTCATAACTTCTCTAAGCTTCTCCTACACCAACATCCATAGAGGATGCTGACCTTGCAGCCAACTCTGGATAAAGCATAAAACCCAAAACCCTTATTACTTGGAGGGGTTAATTATCCCAAATTAAACTTAAAATAATAGGAAATTAACTTTATTACCCTGATAATATTACATTATACACAATTAAAAGTTCCTCCCTGTAGTTTCACTAGAATATATAGTATTTCTCTGAGACTTCCCATGGTGGGTGTTTGGACATGATAATGAAGGAACGAGACAACTAACTATTTAATAGCTTGTTTATCTGCTTGCTATGTGGTATCCCTGCAGCAGTCTTATTTTTTTGTTTGAAATCTTTTATATACATGCATTTATAAGACAGTTGAGAATGTGAGGATAAAAACTAGCAAATAAATACGTTTGGAAAGGGTAAGTTTTACTAAATCAGCAAAGGGTGAGGAGCTCCAAAAACAAGGGAAGAAAACTGACTCCACCTTAGAATAGTAATGTGAGAAATGTGAGTAAAAAAAGAATAGTCATTCAGCTGGGATTTATTAAGTGGAAAACTTTTTTTAACAAAAGCTGTGGAAGAACAGAAACCAAAGATCACTATATATTTACTGGCTTTTTTGAAGCATCTGTTCACTAATATCAGAGTATCTCACAAAGACTAATCAGTGGATCTTCAGAATATCCTTATGAGTTTGAGAAGTTTTAGCCTTGTTTCACCATTGGAGGAATAAACAGATTATTTATCCAAGACTACACAGGAAATCTGTGGCAATAATAAAGTAGGCCTGTATCCAGTGGAGTGACTCAACCATAACACTGTCCAGTCTCCTTTCAGGATTACAAGGCAATAAGGGAGGGCTGTTGATATAATTCATAGTCAAAGACAATGAGAGACTCCCCCCAAGAACAGATGGAGAGGGCTATATCATTCTGGTTATGTCAGAGAAAATTTACCTTTGTTCTTGGGTTTTGGTTAAAGGCAATGCCATATATGCTATAAATGTATTTCCAGCTAACCCTTGCTGGGTATCTCTGATGGCAGCCAGTCTTAAAAAGCCAAAACACTCAGATTGTATTTTGAGCTTTTTCCTCATGTGGTCATTTTATGAGGAGTTAGAAGAGTTGTATGCAATGAAGATGATAACACCTATGTTACAGGAAGATAAAGCCCTTCAGATTGATAAAATACAGGTGTAGCTAACATACAAAAGGAAAAAGAAAATCCTCTTTATTGTTCCAATGGGAGTTTAAACAGGAATTACTAATATTTTAAAATTAAGGACAAAAATCATATTATTTAAATAAAATCTTCACACTTTGTGTTTTCCTTCAGCTTTTGACCATACATTGCTAAGATTGTATACAGGTGTTATCTCTGATAAACTTTTAGTCATTGGAATTGCTGGGTGAGCTGACCACATTTTTTGCATAGCTCCTAAGGGGGCTGTTGTCATGCACTATGATCTGAGCATATGTCATTACTTATGTTACCACCAGCGAGAATGACCTTGTAACCACATTCAATATGGTTAAGTGAGATTTTTATACTAGGACTTGCACATCCATATTGGAACTGCTGTAAAACATTGAAGAAAGTTGATGCAATTTTTATTAGCTATACTAACTTGCTGTAATAAAGGGTTCTCAGGCTTTCATCCATATTTTCAAGGTATATCTACCAATTGCATCATGTACTTCTAAGGGATCTGGGAGCTCAGAAAAATAAGACTACCTCCATCAGGCTTACTTCTTCTGTGCAGAAGACTGCAACTTAACTGTACAATTGTTAGGACTCCACTGATCAAAAAGGCTTAAATTCTCTGCCTTCTAGGCCTTCTCAATAAATGGAATAAAACTGTGTTTAACCAGCACATTTTCCATAGAGACAATTGATCAAAGGAAGCTATAGGTAACTGAAGTCAACAGTACATGTATTTGGTCTATTTCTTATTTGCACCGTAGTTTTTCACATAGGTCTGGCAATGGAAAATGTTCTTAGAGTGCATGCAAAGGCAGTGCAATTTACATATACTCTGAAGTGTTTTATCAATGTCAGAGTTGTGTAGAAGGGTGTGAATTTGTACTACAGCTAAATGCATGCAGTGGTTGACAGTTGTTGAAGTGGACAACCTCACGACTTTCCTTCTCCTTCTCTCTTCCCCATCATGGATTCCTGAGCACATTTCCCTAGAATTTCAACCATGAGATTAAGACATCATGGAAAAATAACCAATTCATCCTTCTAAAAGTTGTTAGGTTCTCCTCTGGGTTCCATGAGTACAACTTCCTGCATTAGTGCATAGCTGGAGCTGAGAGGAAGGAATGGGATGAATCCCTTAAGAAGTTTTAATATATTTGGATTGTTCCAAGTACTCATAGGAATCTCAATGGAAAAAAAAGAAACCTTCCTTTGCTGTGTTAAGAAGAGCAGAGATGTATCTTTCAGCATCAATTGCTTTGGAAAGAAAAAAGTTGCAGGGCTATGAGTGAGATACACATAATCTTTAAGGCATCGTGGAGCACACATTGGAGGTGCTCTGATTCTTCAGTTTCTTAGTTTTGGAAGATTATTGTTTTTCCCCAGTTAACTGTGAACAGAATTTACTGTGGGGAAAAAAAATAATAATTTCAAAGATTATGGTGATTCCCATGCAAGTCTGTGTGAAGTTAATATTGCAATATGGAACAATTGAAATGCAACAAAAAAGAAAAGAACATAAGATGTTAGGAATTTCTTTTATGCCTGGATGATTTAATCTCCCATAGAAAATTTATTTCTGAAGTTTCTTCTGTTAGGAGCTACAGTGTTCCAAATATTTGAGAAACAGATCAGCTGAAACTAATTGCCTGAAAATGTTTAAGTCTTCTGGAAGAGGGAAAAGGCTACAGCTCATTTCTGGTGAGAAGGAGAAAGCAACCCTGGGAGGCAGAAAACAGAAAAGCTGCAGATAATAGTGGTTTTCTCTGTTTTGGGGAAAAAAAAAAAAAAGGAAAAAAAAAAAGACTAGTAATGAATAGCATTTTGAGCGTTAGCTATTTTTTTACCAGCCAACAAATAAACTGTGCTGAAACATTAGACTCTATTCCCATGGTGATTAGATATTACAGTACATATGGTATGGAAACATTAAGCAGTGCTTGAAGACCTCACAACGCTTAAACACAGCATGACTGCCAACTGTTGACCATACGCTATAGCTGACATAAACATGGAGTTGCATCCTGCTATCCTGCACCTGGATTTGCTACGCAAATAGATATTATTACAGAGGAAAGCCCAACAAGAACTTCATATAATTTCTTTTCACAATAGCTGCAGCAAGTAGATCATACATCCTCACCAATAAAAACAGATGTAATCTTCTGTTTGAAATTAGTTTGTCACATCACAAAAGATTTGTTGTCACCCTGTCTAAAAATTGCAGCCCTTCTGTTTTGCTCTTGATGAAATAGACAACATTACAACCTTTATGACTGCATCTGACTACATCTAAAATGCAAAAATATTTAGGATTGATGGGCCAGGCTCAAAGGTGCAGCAACAGACTAAATGCTGTACATAGTGACTTTGGTTGGTTTGGACGGTATGTCAACTTGAATAGTCATATCCTGTAACTTTGTACTCAATATCTGGCATTTAAGGCCTAGAAAAACAAGCCAAAAATTCTGAGTAATTTCTTCTGATATTAAACATGGGATTCTTTCGTGAAGTTTCCTACTGCAACTTCACCTCAAATTAAATTTATAGCATTTTAGAAGATTATCCAAACAAAATTAACTCCTGGTAATATTAATTATTCACAAGCTTCTCCTCCTTCCATTTTATAGCTTAAATGTTACGTAGAATTACTTACTCATAAATAAATATCCTTCATGTTTTTTAGACCTCTGCAGCATCTATGTAAAAGCTGCACTAAAATAATGGAAACTATGCTAGCAGTAGGCAATTTCTCTTTGTTCTGTGGCACAGAGCTATACTGATTTAGTTAACACTAGAGTACAGACATCTTATTCCCTTGTTATTTCACAGTGAATTTCATCTGACATTTTATTCTGAAAGTAGTGATCTGCATGGAAAGTGGAAGACTTTTTTGAATTCTGTGTAAACCCCAAAGAATTAATTCTCCTTTTACCTATATATCCTATATAGTTTGTGTGAATACCAGTAGTCTAAATTATGCAAGAATAGAGAACAAAGAAAGCTGTGTTACAAATCTGCTGTAACCACTCTATTGATCTTTACCTATATTTTCAGAGCATTTAATCTATAGCATGCCTGTTCTCCCAGTATTGGTCTTGGTACTTTTCAGTCCCAATGCTATTGCACAGTTCAAACGAGAGTCCATTAAACTGGCTACTTGTTATTCCCCACTGATGCTTCCCACTTCCTAGTTCTGCACAGGCACCTCAGTCTTGACCCAAAGCAAGTCTTTGTTTTCCTGGTTGTGGGATCCCAATGCACTTTCTGTCAAGCTATTTTAAGACTAACCATTAATAGACCCTGCTATTCCAGTTTTTAATTAAATCTTTTGGTGAAACCAGGTTGTATCAAACAGGGACTAAGACAATAGAAACAACAGATGGAGACAGAGAAATGTTTGCTACATTTAAATACCTACAAAACAAACCTATTTGTGACTACAAAAGAGTACTCTAACAGACCCATTAATTTATTCCTAAATACTTCCATTTCCCCCTTTTTCTAAAGTCATTGATGTACAGTTTTCACTTTTTGCATTGTGTGGATTTTTAGCATTTGTTTCAACAGACAGCACTTTTCTTATCATGGAAAGCTTTTTCATTTTTAATCAACTAAACTTTCAGCAAATATATTCTTAAAATATAAGTTTGAGCTGTTATGGCTGAGGTTTGTGTTGAGAAAGTCTGGTAGGAGCTAAAAGAAATTAAATGTTGGTGAGTAGCCTTTGATAGTAGCTCTCTTAGGGGACAGCATAATATAGGAGATACAACATCTAATTATGTTTTAGTTATCTTGATGTCTGTTTGTCATATTACTTCTCCTGATGCTGTCAGAAACCATGGCGAAGGGAAGATAAGGCAGATTTTTCCTGGGCTTGGGATGCTGGGCAGAGACATTAACATCTGCTATAAAATGCCTCAAGAGACAGGTTGTAGACCCTGAAAGATCTCTGGCTTCCTCCTCTCTTGGAATTATAAACCTGAAAATTTAGTGCTGAGATCTCCTTCTCTCTGTATTTCTTTTTCTCTTTCATTCCTGGTTTCTATTGTTGATAAGTTTTACAAGCACTGAATCTGACATCACACTAATGAATTCTGGTCTGGGGTGAGCTAAATAGACTGACATGATGGACAAATATAATGAGTTGCAGCTGGTAGTTCAGGTGGTTACTTATGGCACTGATGAGTACAGGGTTTTCAAATTGCTTTTCAGAGGGCTTTTGAAGTTGAGATATTTCAGTACACAAACAGGACGGAGTAAGACTGCATATGTTGTCAGTTATCAGAATCCAAGTGAAGGGCAATAGTGATTTAAGACAGTGACACACATCTTAGAACTGAGTGACCAAATGTTAGTTGGTTTTTTCTGACTTGCTCTGAAACCACATTAAACCACATACCACTTTCAAATTATGCAGTGGAGGTGGAAGCACATGCCTTTTTTTGCTGAAAGAGGGGAAAAAAAGGCATTGAAATGCAAATTCTTATGGTACCGTTAGAGTTTTCCTTACTTTAATCTCATAGCCCTCAGATTTTTATGCAATCACTTAATGGTCTTGAATTAATCTTATCCATCATTATAAAATCAAGCAAAATCATTACGCACAGCTGTGCTATAGAAGCATCACAGTGCAGTTATTTCATTGCACAGAACAGATGCATGCTGCTGGCATGTCAGAGCCAATAGGAGCTGCATGGAGCTTGTATCAGCAGGAATTCACTTTCACATACATCACTTGGGGACATGAATGTGCAATGTGACAGGCCCATCACTACCAATAATTTATCTAATTTACTATGGCAAGGCAGATACTTGGTTGTGTCTGAAAGCCAACAGGTCAGTGGCTTCATCAAGCAGCTCATGCTGTTCCCAGCAGTGCTGTGTTCCTACTAATAATTTAATCTTGTATTTGAAGTTCGGTTCCTAGCAGCTTACCTCCTCCTTCTCATTTTCTTTCACTTCTACTTAAAAATATAATGGTCCATTTCAGCAAAATTAACTGTAATTTCATGGATCACTACAGCAGGAATAAGTTTTATACATAATACTGTAATCCATCTATTTGTTCCTCAGAATGCAAATTGACTTGATGAACAATTCTGTATCCTATGTAAATAACCCTACTTCCAATTGAGAGTGCTGTATTTTCAGTGAAGATGGAGAAGGGAAAAGAAGATTGTCTCTGGCTTTGACTTTGATAGTTGTTCCAGGATATGTTACTTAAACCTTTTTAAGTTCATCATATGGAAAGTATCAGCAACAACTACCCTGATTTCTCTTGTAACAAAAACTCTGGTGCTCTGACCATGCTTCATTCTTCCTTTCTCTTAGAAAAAAATTTCTTAACAAAAAGTTTTCAAAATTTGGATTCTGATGTGATATGCCAGATGACAATATCTAAAATGCACAACTCCTCTAGCTAGTAGATACCAGTTATCATACGGGTGAGAATAGAATATGACTCTTGTTCTTCCATCAGTGTGCCAGTAATGTGTAAGAAAAAACACTTTACAGTAGGATGAAAAATAGGAAGTTTGTTTTCCATGTTCCCTCTTACATTCAGATTCCCTGTGAGGTATGCCAGCAGGTGGAATAATTTATATGAACTGGACACTTGTTTTTGTACTGTGGATATTTTTCTGCTATGAATTGATTGACATTTCCATCTCTTTTCTTTATGAAGATCTTAGTAATTATCCAGAACTTCTTGCAGGTTCAGAGCTGAAAACAACGGCTAGATATTATATTGAAAATAAAGATAACAGCTTTTATATGCTGTTACATATTTCCTAAACTACCAAGGTTCTCAACCAATTTTATTAATTATGAAATAGAAAAAGTTACTTAAATGCCAGTGGTAAAGAGATTTGAGTGGTAAACATTGAGTATTGTCTCTAAGTGTAAACTTCATTGGACTACGGCCTTGAAGTCCACTAAGTTAGTGTAACCTAACTTCTCCAGGAGGAACAAACCTACCTTATCAAAATTACCAGGTAGTAGTTTTAAACAAAAAAGAAGGAAGTGTTCTTCCATACTGTGCATTAAGTAAATTGTGGCATTTATTGCTACAGAATGTAGTAAAGGGCAAAACCATAGACAAATGTACAGAAAATAAATGTCTCTTAAATATAACTGTTCAAATACAATCTCTGGCTCAACAAGTCAAGTCAGGCTCATTGCAGGGAAGCATTCCTGGGAGGAATGTCAAGAAGGCTTGTTTTGTTTCCCTTCTTCCTGATCATTTTCTGTAAATAGATCTTATTGGCACTAAATAGATCTTATTGCCCTCTCAGCTAGAGGGCACTGGGCCAGGTGGGCCTTTTGCCTGACTCTGTACACTATTGTAGTGCTCTTCTGTGCATTATGGCATCTTAAGGATGTTTTCTTGGCAAAATCACTTTTGCTTCAAAACTGACTTGTTTCTGCCTGTGGCATCTGCCAGAACTGCAGAATGAGCAAACCTGCTGGCTGAAACTGCTTCAGCACTCGCTTCCCCGCTGACATACACCTGGAGTGCTGGTTAGTAACTTAAGTTATCTGGGCTCTCCTTGCACCAGACAGCCACGATAATTACCCTATTCTCATATTAGTACTCATATAACTAGGAATTCATATACAAAAATTCCTTCTAACTGCCTTTGGTTCAATTCCCTTCAACAATCTAGGAAAATACAGGTATAGGAGAGTAATATATACAGCAATCTATTTTAGTACATATTTTAGACCCAGGAAATATTAGTTTGTCTTGTTTACTTTCCAGTCACTAGTTTTCAGAAATGCCAAATGGATGCTAATTTCTTCTCAATTTTCAGCATTTCAGTTCATCTGTCTTCATATTCAAAAATATTTCCACTGATATATAATCCTAAAATCAGCAGTGATGCCATTTTTCCTAAGTTCTTACTTGTAAAGGTGTTGATATTTTTAAGTACTTTTTCTGAAAATAACATGGAGAAGTTGGTTTTCCTTACTCTTTTTCTGATTTCTTTGTGCAGCTATAATTACTTGTTAATTTTTCCTTGAGCAATTAGTTTAAATAATCCATCCCAAACTTACTAATTTTAATTGACAGTCCTTTTCAAATCATCCTGAATTCCTTTCAATGTTATACAGATATTGAAAATTCTTCATTGCCTCAGTGTTGAAGAAGCCCTATTGACAATGGTGTTTGACTTTCTCTGATCCATTATTCATAAAATAGCTAACCATGTGAGGCACTTAAGTACATGCCTCCAGTTCTTTCTGCAGACATTCATCTGGTGGCATTCCATGTCCATCATCTCACAAAAAGAAAAATTTTTGTTTCACTATTAGTTCATTGATCTCTCACATTAATGAACTTGAGGGGCCCTAAGCATTGTTGGAGGCTGTTTTTCTGACTTTTATTTTAGCCTCAAAACAATTTTTCATAATGTTCTTCATGTGCATCCTGAGTGCCACAGGTAAATAGTTACTTTCATCTAGAGTCAGGAAGTGATGCCAGACACTTCTCACGGTGCTTATCTCATCAAAAAACTCCTCACACTTCTACAAATATAACAGCTCAAACATGAGTCAGGCATTAGAGCTTGTCCCAAAAAAAGGTAGCAGAATCAAGAGCCCAATTGTAGTGCATCTACACCAATGCATGCAGCCTGGGGAGCAAACAGGAGGAGCTGAAAGCCAATGAGCAGCAGGAAGACTGTGGCATAGTTACCATCATGGAAACATGGTGGGATGACTCGCACAAGTGGAGTGCTGCAATGGATGCCTATAAACTCCTCAGGAGGAATGGGCAAGGCAGGAGAGGTGGTGGGGTTGCCCTGTATGTTGGGGAGTGTTTTGACTGTCTAGAGCTTAATGATGGCGGTGACAGGACTGAGTGTTTATGCGTAGGAATGAGGGGGAAGGCCAACAAGGACGATATCATGGTGGGATTCTGTTACAGGCCACCCATCCAAGGTGAAGAGGCAGACAAAATATTGTATAAGCTGCTGGGAAAAATCTCAGAATCATTGGTCCTTGTTCTTGTGGGGGACTTCAACTTATCAGATGTCTTCTGAAAATACAACATAGCAGAGAGGAAACACTCCAGGAGGTTCCTGGAGTGTGTGGATGATAACTTCCTGACACAGCTGGTGACTGAGACAACTAGGGAAAGCACCTTCTAGACCTATTGTCTGTGAACAGAGAAGCACTGATGGGTGATGTGATGGTTGGAGGCCATCCTGGGCACAGTGATCATGGAATGATAAGAGTTTTCAGAGTCCCTTCAGACAGGTCTGAAGAGCAAACTATTCCAGGAAGACTGGACATTCTCCAAGAAGGAAACCTTGACGGGGCAGGAGCACGCCATCCCCCTGCGTTGAAAGATGAGCCAACAGGGAAGAAGACTGGTCTGGCTGAACAGAGAGCTTTGGCTGGAACTTGGGAAAGAAAGGAGAGTTTATGATCTTTGGAAGAAGGGATGCACAACTCAGGAGGATTACAAAGATGTTATGAGGTTATGTAGGGAGCAAATTAGAAGGGCCAAAGCCCAACCAGAACTTAATCTGGCTACTGCCATGAAAGACAATAAAAAATGTTTATATTATTACATCAGCAACAAAAGGAGGACCAAGGAGAATCTCCAGCCTTTTTTGGACATAGAAGGAACCATAGTGACAAAGGATGAGGAAAAGGCTGAGATACTTGATGCCTTCTTTACCTCAGCCTGCAGGTACCCATACCCCTGAGCTGGAAGACAGGGACAGAGAGCAGAATGAAGTCCCTCATAACCCAAGGGGAAATGGTCAGTGACCTGCTACACTACCTAGACACACACAAGTCTCTGCAGCTGGATGGTATCCACTCAAGGATACTAACGGAGCTGGCAGAAGTGCTCATGATATCTACAATTCTGTGATATCATTCACTTAAAATTCTGGAGAAAGAAGCAGAGACAGAAATAATTTCATCCTCCATTTCTCATCTGTGTAAGGCAGCCAAAATCAGGATTCCATGGTAGCAAAATTAATGAACAGGAGGACTGGAGATTACTTTCTGCAATAACCTTTTGGTCACATTCAACTGACCTTAACCAAAAATACAGCAACCATAACAGACCCAAGGAGAAAATACAGAAAATATACCTAGCCTCTCCTATTGGCAAGATATCATGTTTGATATCACACTAGAAGGAAAGTGGCTTGGTTCTACTCAATAATGTATGCAATAATAATTAAGTGCTTTGACATTTACAGGTTGAAAACACAATGAATAGTCAACCCAGAGCACTGGGAGCCCTAGCAAGTAAAAGAAGAAATGGATAATTTTATTTTCCAGTAAGTTTGTTTAAACTTACTTTCAACTAATCACTGCTTCAATTGACTTTGGTGCTAACAAAGCTAGCATTTTGAGCATATATCAATATATATCAATATATAGCATATATCTATAACAAGATCCAAATGCCAATGTCAGAGTCAGTGAAAGTTACATTACAGCAAAAGGACAATATCTGCAACTAGGGAGAAGGAAGGAAATGTCTCATGTCAATCTGTTGCAATCCTTCTGTCTAAGGAATTGTTGAAGGGCTCTAAACCAGAGTAGAGAGGTGAAGGAATTAAAACAAGAACTTCCATTTTGTCTATGAATTGCTCTGCTAAACAGTAACAACAATTTTTCTAGACCAATCAGCTTGGATCTGTCATCTTTCACAGCTGGTACACTCAATAGGAAGTCCATTTTGGTCAGCAACAGCATAAAAAGGGAATGCAGCTTCCAAATGATTTAAATGATGCTTGTGAATTGTCATTTCATAGCTTTTTGCGATGTTCCTGTTCCTATCCCTTGCTTTTATTGGTTAGTATCAGTCTGGATAGAATTCTGTGCAATTCCCAGCTAAGTCACCAGAGAAGGTCCATCTTCATCATGTATCAATTTGATTTCAAGCCTTGAAAAACACCCAGCCTCGAGAAGAAAAACAATCTGTAGTACACTTCAGGAGAACAAAAAGTAAAAATATTATAACTCATGATAAATGTTTGGTTTCCATCTGAGGCGCCTCCCTACAGCCCCCCCTTATGGGTATGTTTCTCCTGTCTGCGAGCTACCACAGTCCAGACTGAGGAATATTTTTAATGCAAGGATAGGCATGAATTTCAAGTAAAAGATCAAAATGGTACCTTTTCAATTTTTTAAAGAATAGAGCTAATTAACCTTTTTATCAAACTACACACATTTTCAAATTACTTAAATGGGAAAAATACTGGTTTAATTAGGATTTCACAGGGAGAGACAGTTGCAAACACTTGGATGAGAGAAATTGAGATCTTTATGAGGAGCGTGCTGTATGTTTTACAATTCCCTGTGTCTTTTTGTTGTTTGCGCTTCAGATGGAGTCCATTTATATCTGTCTGTCTCCTGCTGAGAGAATCTGATTTTATCATGTTTCAATGAAGCTATTAAAAACATCAATCATGAGGTTCCCCCTTTCCCTTTGTATGTTTCTCTCTCTCTCTCTCTCTCTGTCAGAGTGGCACTGTGACATTGGTTATATGGCAGCATACATTGATTTGCTTTGTTTTACAAGTTGATTAGCTAATCCTCTTGCAATCATACCTTGCTTTACAGAAAACTTGGTACCTATGTTTCCCCTATCTGGGTCCTCACATGGTTTCTATTTTGTAGGTCTAGGATTTTGATGAGTATGCAATGCTTTCTTCTCTTTCTTTCTTTGTAGTAAGTGGTGAAAAGTCCAAGAGTGACAGCTTGAAGTTCTATACATATACAAAAAGAACAACATGAACAATGCTGGCAAAGCCTTCCCCCTCACTTCAGGAGCTCAGGAATATTCCAGAGGTATAAAAAGAACGTACTAACTGACACAGTAATACAATACCAGTATTTTGGTGGCATTATGTCAAAAGAGTTGAATCATGATTAAAACAAGTTATTAGCCTAAAAGAACTTCCTCTGACCAAAACAAAACACAATAAAAAAAAAAACCAACAGCCTGAAATATAAAATTTGGTAGATGTTTGTATTTAAATAATATTCAAATTGATCAATTGAGTCTATAAAGCCTGAAGCCTGGATATAGCCCTGCATTAATTTCCAGTCTTTTGCTTTTGTTTGTCAGGTAATGTCAGACAAATTGTGCCATACAAATTGTGCCATATAAAGCTGAACACTGTATAGGTCTTAGTAAACAAGATATCAGCATTTGATTTTTGCATTCTGTGTCTCTTCAGCCAGCTCCATGTGATTAATGCTACAATGCTGCATATATAACTGATTTTCAGTTTGCTTGCAAGATTGATGTCCCTAATGCAAAAGAAAAAATATTTTTTATCTTAGGCCAAATGGAAAGTTGTGCTTTCCCCCAAAACATTGTATATTGTTTAATCTGTTTTTACCCTTTTTACTCAAATCAAAGTAGATTTTGAGATAAAGAGCTGTTTTTAGATGGAAAATCAGAATATTTTATATCGGAAGTACTTAAACCATTAAAAATGGCAAAAGAGTAATTTAATAGCAATTCATAAAACATCTTAATTGTTCTTTGTAATTTTTTTGACAAAAGATACAGTTAAGAATAGTTTTTTTCAGTATTAGATAGTTCAGTGTTATCAATAAAATTTTGCCCATTTCTGTTCGTAACACCTGTGCTCTTTTGAAGAACACAGATTGAACCTGAGCAATCTGGCTGCTTGTTCTACAAAGTCAACAATAATTAGGAGTGAAAATATTTTTTTCTGCTGCTTTTGAGCAATAGGATGGAAAAAGCCCGGACCATTTGGCCAGGCACTGAACCATACTCAAGGAAACAGCACAAAGTCAAGGAAAGTGGCCTCAAGAACTTGGGGCATGTGGATCTCACTGGCTCAAGAACTTGATAATTTATGAATCTATTTCAGCTGCAGCAAATGGCCCTTTCACGGCTTACAGCTCCCCGACAGAATTTAGATGATGTTTTTAGGCTATGATTTTAAGTGGTCCTAGAGTGGTGGCTGCAGGGAGAAATTTACCTTGATGTCAACTCCTTTTTACTTTCTCTGAAATGCCTCATGTTAACAGCCACAAGCACCTCACCTGGCAGCCCATGGGCCAGGGCAAGGACTTGTGTTTCCTAAGGCCAGAGGTTTTCTGCTCTCCAGTAGCAATGATTTTTCCAACCACCCATGCTCCTCCTCCCACGGCGACCCTGCTGGTCCCTGGCAGCCCTCAGGCATGACAAGGGAGCTGTGGAGGGCAGGGAAGGTGGGAGGAAACAACCTTCCAGAGGCCAAGCAGGATGAGCATAGTGCAGGGGTAACTCTCACGCCTGTGTAATTAATGACTGGAGTTAACCATGAGGCTGATATAGGTGGATGGACTCACACCACCAGCACCACCCTCTATTTATCCTCTCTTCCAGCAGTGGGAACAGCAGCGATTCTTGGATCAACTTCCCTCCCCTCTTCCCCCCCCCCCCCCCCCCCCCGAGGCTTCAAACTGCTGCCAATCATCTGCAAACACCCCACCCCTTTCTCTGTTAATCCAATCAGAATGCTTTCAGCCAGCCCTCCCCTCCCCCATAGGCTGCTTGCATCCAGAGGGGCTGTCAATCACACATCAGGCCCCTCCCCTCCCTGTCTTCCAGCCCCTGCTGTGAGGAATGGGAGACCCCTTTCATTTTCTGTAGTGGTGTGGGGGGAGTAGTTTAGTGCAGTAGCCTAGCAGTGTCTCTTCAGCTATTGCTCACCTGAGGAGAAGAAAGTTCTATTCTTATATCCTTAATATACTACCATAGATTTTACCATCTGAAAGGTGCATAGCCCAGACAAATCATCAGTCTTCTGGGCAGACCGCAGTCACTCTTGTCCAGGCCACTGCAACAGAACCCTGCTAGCAACCCAACTGATACAACAACTAAATAGGTCTTTTCTGTGTTCTTGTAAGAATCAGATTTTCATAACTCTTTTTCTCACAGCTTGAAGACAGCCCCCTGGTTCACACTAATCCCTCAATCTGATGAAATCCTGGACACTCGATACATCAACTCTCTCTTGGTCTGTGCCTACACAGGCACAAGATGATTGTTGCATTTGCTTGTGTTTGCTTACAGAGATCCAAGTGCATCTTCACATGTGGGTGCCCCATGCATATACACCCATAGATTCTGTCGCATCAAATGGAGTGTGTAGCAGGAGAGGTGCTTCACGAATTCAGATGCTGATAGCTTATGGCCACCGCTGGCCCCCCATAACAGAAAAGAGGATGCATTTTAGACCTTTGGTGGCTTGCTCTTGGGGATCACTACTTCTGTCCAAAGGGGCTAGTGTTTTCCAGACAGATGTATTAAAGAACTCAGCATTGAGCAAGTTATGAGGTGCCCCAGCACAGCTGTAGCATTCAGAGAAACTGCTCTAGAGCAGTTTCCCTCACAGTAAAAGAATAAAACCACTCTAAGCTGATGAGCCGCTCACAGGCTCGGTGAGCTGCCGTGCCTGTGAGCGGCAACCGTCTTTGTGCTGAAGACGGGTTGTTATGAGACTTGTGCCATTCCCCCATCGCTTTCTCTCATCACAGAACCTGAAACAGGAAAGTGCAACCACCTGCCTCAAAGGTATAGATCTGCTTGGCTGCTTCCTTCTTTCACTATGAAGTTTTAAGGGTAAATACGCTGAGTAAATTAGTATCACATTTTCTGTGGAGTTAAACAAATAAGGTCTTAGCTGCAAGGCTTGAGATTCAGTGTGTTTTCCACCGCAGGTGCATCAGGTTTTTCGCCTTGTCAGTGGGGGATCAGGACTGTGCTCAGGAGGAATGTACTTATTGGAACAGAACAAAGAAAATAATGAATGGAGAAATTTCTTTTTATTAGTCAGGAGCAAAAGAGATATCCAGATTTCCCAGAAACTTTAAGGTTGCTCTGGCAGAGATCAGACTATTGTATCTCTGAGACACCCATTGTGATCATACCAACAGGGGCAAGATGCTTAGAAAGAAAAATGCTTCTGGCAGCTGCAGATCTGGCATTATTGACCCTCCTTTTGGTGTCTTCTGTGGAATGTGGTGGTTTCTTAAGGGGTCAGGCATGAATGTAATTTCTCCTCAATTGTTTTTTAATGTCCTTGTAAAGCTTTTTGATGCACTGTAAGCCTAATATGCAATATTGTTATGAGACATTTCTTTAGACTGGAGTGCTATAGAGCTGTATAGCAAGGTCTTGTGTGTGTTTCATGTGTGTTTGTGTACATAAAGTTCATAATAGTTGTCTCGTAGGAACAAAAGGACATCAGTCTATAAGAAACATTTTAGTAGCATCCTATCAGTATAAAATTTTCTTAGAAAAAACAATAATCTAAACTCTCTTCAACAGCAGTGGGAGAATCTGTCCCTTTTATAATTGCCTGGTGAAAAAAGGTTTTATAATGACTGAGCTTTTAGTAAATGGGCATGACAGGAGGAGATGGGTTTTGGGATAAGAAAGAGTTACCCATCAGTTATGTTTTGATATGCAAGATTGTAGGTGATGCAGCCATCCACTTGAAAGTGGAAGAGAGAGAGGCCCATGCTTTAGCCTCTTCTCACAGGTTTCTGAGTAGGACATAAAATCTGGCTATGATGTGATGGTGAAATGAGTTGTGGAACAGATATGGAGAAACCATGTTTCCTTAGTAGCAGCTCAGTGAAAAAATGTTGCAGTGAAGCAATTCTCTTTACTTTCCTATTTAGTGACATTTACTTCTATTTCTTTCTTACATTCTAACATGACAATCCCACGGATAAGAGATTAAGCACAAAATAGCAGGGTGTGTCATTCCCATTTTTATCAACAAAGCAGAATAACCTGGAGATGGATGGAGATGCAATGTGGAATGTACACATCTAAACTTAGCATAGTTTTGTTGTCTGGATTTTGGAGTTGCTTTCATCTCTAGCGCTCCCTTCTGCACACATCTCCTAAACTAAGACTGAAGGATCTGCCTGGGCAAAACAGGCAGCTTCCAGAAAGCCAGGGCTCTGCTGCTCAAGTTAGTTTTTTGTCCTGATCTCTTACACCTTCTTGCATTAGTTTCCATAAGGTGTAGCGTGTGTGCAAGCTTGTCTGGTTTTTATAAGTTATAGCCATTACTTTTCTCTTCATGTTTGTCTTCCTTTACCTGTTCACATGGAATTTCTTTTTTTTCTCAGGATTATATTCTACTCTTGTAACCATACACCAATGCCCTCCGTTTTTGCTGATTCAAGGGCAACAGCAGTGAGGTTGTAATGTCCTCTGCACAATGTTATATTTTACTCTCCCCATCAACTTGCAGCTTGACAGCAGCTCTCTTTAGCCACAAGCAATATCTAAAAGTTTGGCAGGCAAGAGGCTGCTATTAAGCTACAGATCTGGAACTACTGCTGTAGGCAGTCTCTTCTGGTTTATTTTTACTGTCTGACATAATGAAAATGTTCTTCATTCTCTTCCCTATGTTTCTTTCCCTAGCAGTATTTTCACTTGAAATTCTCCTCTTAGTGGAGCTGTAAGATATATGTATATACACACACACCTTAAAATATACTCACTGGCAAGTTCAGTCTCTGATATTAGTTAGAAGAACCTACCTACTGGGGCAGATAAAATGCCATATGTTTGACAAGTAAAGAAATATTGCTACCAACAGTTGATATGTCTGGGTCTTTGGGGGTCATTTTAGTTTCTTTAGTTTTTTACAATATAATGAGGCCCCGACTTCCACTACCTTTTTCCCTTCTCTCCAGAGTCTCTTTTTGGTTTAAGAAGAACGTAACAATTCTATCTTCTTTCGGTTCCTCAAATGACTATATAGAATCACAGAATCATTAAGGTTAGAAAAGACCTCTAAAATCATTGAGTCCAACCATTAAGCCAGCACTGCCATGTTCACCGCTAAACCATGTCCCTAAGTGCCACATACATATTCAATATAATGATTGTCACACACTTGATCCAAAGCTCAGGGTTGACTACCAACCATATTCCAGTCAGCACAAATTTTATCCATAAATCCCGTGATATCTTTCAAAAATCTTTATTTTGCAACTCCATTGAAGGAGTCTTCTTAGTCTTTTCATCTTCATTTGCCACCATTCTTTGCACATTTGGGCAGCAGGAAAGAAAGTATATTACCATCAGGGTTTATATGGCAGTAACTGTCTTTCCTGCACAAGCCTTTCGTCTTAATGTCTACAGACGTTTTTGCCTATTGATGGGCATTTTGCCCATTTGCTTTTAAGACAGATGAGTGTGAATGCTCTCACTTTATAACTGTAATCAGGCCCAGGTACATGAGTGTGATGACATTGAGATGACAGAAGCACTAAAGCTGTACCAGCCAAACTAACTTGACAATCTGCAAAAATGAACTGGTCCCCTGATGAGGAGGTTTTATGGATTTTGGTGCCGCATTCCATTTAAATATCTCCATATATGGCTGCACTGCACTTTTTCAACGCATCCTGCAGTACAGAGATGTGAAGTGACTTGCCCAGGTATGCACAGCAAAACTTTAGCTGAGCTGGGCTTGGAAACTGGATTCCTAATCTTTCTTCATCACCAAACAAGGTTGTCTTGTTTCTGCATTTTATAGTGATAATTTAATTTTAAATACTATTTTAAATGAGCACTTTTTTTAAACGGAGGAGAGAGACTTGCACAAACACAAGTAGAATTGGTAGTCACATCAGCTAGGCTAACAAATGTATGTACTATAGTCTTCATGGTTCAAAACACTAACTGAATCCCATGATACAACCATTCTAGTGGGCTGATGTTGTACTCAAATGCTTCAATGTTTGATCACTACTGTCCCAGGGATATTTAACTCAACCCAGCTGGATAATCTGGGAGAAAGGAAGGGCATCTTCTTTTCTTTTGCTTTAGCCCAGAATGCTATCTCTGAAGCATAGTTGCTGTAAATAATGTTTCTAGAAGGATTTCAGATATATGAGAATGAAAAAAAATTATCCTGGAAGGGTCTGAGTTCTTCACGTAGCCATAACTTTTTTTAATTGTTCTGCTAATTAGAGAACCATGCTAAAGTACCATTTAAATAACATCTAAGCAGGGGAGACTAACCTTTGAGGAATAAGCTTGCTAATAATGGACACATTATCCTGGCACTAAGATCAGAGGTCAGTACTGCAAAATATTATGAGATGAAAGAAAATTACTCGAATGCCTAAATGAACATTATGTGCCAATACATGATGAAATTCTTTTTTACCTCTCTTGGAACTCCCAAGATCCATCCTTCCTCCCTCTCCCCAACTCTAATCTTTTTTTACATATGGCTTTATCTTTTCAGAGCAGTGTAAAGTACTAATAACATGCCATTTTTTCCCCGAGGCACTCTATGCCTTGTGTTCTCTAGTTTTTCCTTTCCCCATTTATTCTTTTTTTATTATCTCATCATGAAAAATCCACCAGTAACACTTACAGTACAAACTTAAACCCCCAGAGCTCTGGCATTCCTTTTTTATTTTTAAAACCTAGCTACATAAATAACATCATGTTTCCAGGTCATAGGCACTCCAAAATACAGCTGAGTTCTGGCACTGGAGAAGCACTCCATAACCCTGCAATCTAAACAGGGATGTGAAACAACTTCTAAAATTGTCTCTGTGCATAATCATGCCCTGGTAACTGTTTTTCATGTGGAAGTGTATAGTGTATAAAGCCAGGACACTAGAGGCATTCTCTCTGAGTGTTTGTATATGGCATTTGCTGAACCACATCAGACTATTTGTCTGTCACATCCAGTATGCTCCCCAAATAGTAGTCAAAACATTGATTCTGAGAAAGGTGACCAAACCTTCTGTCAACTAAGTGTGTAGAGCTTTACAGGGGGATGGAGCAAACATTTTCTAACTCTATCAGGATGATTAGTTTACAGTTTCAAGTGGTATTATCAAGTTTCAAGTTGTATTATCATTACACTGGTTGGACTATCCTTTCTTGATAATTCTAACAGTGTAACAGATCTCTGAGATTAAATCCATCAAAGCAAACAAAAACAAATCTCCCAATCTTCTCAGCTGTCAAAAAGAACTGAATCTAGTCTGAAAACGCTTTCCCATCTTGAACAGAAGGTGAATCTTAATACACTGAAGCAATCAAGTACTTTCACGTTCTTAGTAGAAAGGGATGAAGAGACATCCAATATTACGTTGCCAAAAATTACATCAGCGTTGTCATAATCATGTCACTACCTTCAGCAGAGGCCATGTGCTGCACTTGCCTCCTTTGCCTACTGATTTGATACAGCATATGTTGCTATCTCCTGTATACTGAGTAATGACACATGTACTACATACCCAAATGGTTTAACGCTACCTTCTCCTTTTGCTGTAATGAGCCCATTCAACAATGAAAGTCTCTGAATGTTTGTGTTGTCAGATTAGCTTTAAATGATGTTCAGGCAAACATTTTTCCTTTCCCACAACATCGCAGCAAGGCAGTTCTCAGTGGGGCTGACACTGCTGCTCACAGTGGGAGTTTCATCATTCTGAGCAGCAGCTGCTTCACTCTGTTTCCAACAGAAGTGAAGCCAACTGTCCCTGCTGAAAGATGGTAGAGGCTCTACTATCTACTGAGAATCCAAGAGTGAAGTGACAAGCATTCCAAAAGGACCATTCTAACTGTCGGCAGCTCAGGTGTCTTGAAGTCTCCATTTGTAGCATCATCTGAGGGAATAAATTAAACACCGGGGGTTTTCTGAAGGGAGATTTTTTTGTAAGAAATATCATAAAGTTAAAAAATTCTTGAAAAATCTTCCTACGTTGTCTATGCAAGATTTCTGTGATCTTTAAGTAGACTAAAAAGCTGGATTAACTAATCCATTATTAACGCTATAGAAACAAGCAAAATATCAAACACAAAGTGTCAAGTTTCTTTAAAAAACCTTATTTAAGAATAATTTTACTTAGTAAACTAATTAATAGATTTAATTGTAACTTCTCAGGAAATTAATTATTTGCCCTTACAGTAAGTGCTGTAATTCTTAATGTATACTGTGCTTCTCATACACGGCAAAACCACCGAATCTCTATTTTAAGTGCAAAACTCAAATTAGCTGTTAGTATGCAGACATGCCAAGTGCCTCCATAGTACATAGTAATTAATTTTATTTTTATTTTTTAACTAGTTTTTGTCATTGTTCTGATTTCTTCCCTTAACTGTTGAGGTCAATGTGGCAAAGAGGGTTAAAGCAACCATGAGATAATGTCTGTAGAAACTAATCATTCATTAATAACTGCAAATGCAGAATGGGTGTAGAAATACTTTCCTAAATCTCCAGGCCTTCTTAGAGTCTGCTCTTTAAGCATCCTGAGCTTTATTATTAATTAGTTCTTTTACAGAAAGGCTTGAACTGACTTTCAGACACTGTCGACAGTGGGTGCTCTGCACTGACAGAGGTTATGTCTTCATTGCCAAAAGCAAGCAGTGCTTTAATATTCAAGTGGTTTACTCCAGGTATATTTCTCAATGTGCCGTCTCAGGCAGGAGAAACACCGGGGATTTTATAGCATTGTGGCTTGCTGTGGTCAATACAAGATGCCTCCTTAGAAAGCAGCTCTAACAGGTACATCAAGGTGATAATTTCATTGGGAATTTAATAAGCAGTAGCTGTCTTTATTTTAAAAATTAAAAAAAAAAAAGAGAGACTAAACAAATCAGTTCTTGAGGCAACATCATAGCAGAAGAAAACCCAGGCCTCAGCAAGCTCCATTCTAAAAAGCTAGGAAGTAGAAGCGAGGGAAGATGAAGGGCTTGTTTGAATGAGGATCTCTCCCAGGCAGTTGTTTCAGGACAGTTCTTCAGTTAGCCATTAGTACTCCAGAATAAGAATTCATTTTTCTGGGATGATTTCTATCACTGCAGTAGTGCCTCAAAGCTCTCCACACCTGCTTTTACCTGTATTATAACTGTCTTGCTCTAATAAATCATCAGGGGCACCACTCTCACTTGAAGGATCCTTTCCTCTCCACATCCAGCTAAAGAGTTTTTACCATTCTTTGCATACCATAACTTGTAGAGACAGTGGGAATGGTAGCACACTTGTAGCCACTGCTTTGAGTCTTCTGAGCACTTTGTGATTTCAGCTGGTAATTTCAGGGAGATTTCTAAGGAAACCCTCAGTGTTTCAGGAGATGGTGTTAGTGACTCAGACAGAATTAAGCCCTTTCCTGAGTCAATACTGAATGGCATGCCCTAGCACATTTCTTGCACATGACACCCACAACTGTAGGTTGATTGCTTGTGGTCATCAGTTGTCCTTCAGCTAATTGCATGAGCCTAAAGGCATTTTGCCCTTATGGCCCAGGCAGATCAGTTTGAGTACAGTTTGCCTTCTGCACATCTGATGTTTTAATTTTAATTGGGCAGTTGTTGCTGCTGCTCCTAACCTGCTGTGCACTGCTGAAAAGTAATGGAGAAAGAATTTCATTGTTAGGTGAAGGGATGGATACAGGGTCAGGAAAAGCAGCAGCCAAACTGGAAGTACTCTCTAAGGTAAAGCTGGAGTCAAAGCACACAATCATCATATTTTAACATTCAGACTTACCAACTCAGCTAACCCATACCAGAGGTGTCCAGAGAAGTGTTATTTTCAGTGAAGCTGCAGCAAAAAAACCCCAAGAACCATAACAGGCCTTCTTAATTAAAGTGCTAGGTAGTTTTAGCAAGAGAAGGCAAAGCAGCAGCTGTATTCCTTTTAGACACACCGAGGAGCTACAGCAGTGTGTGGCCCCTGCCAAGCACTGCTGCAAACCCCCCCACTGGAGCCTATCAGGATAACAGAAGTCTAAAGTGAGTCTGAATTTAATTCAAGATTTATGAAATGCATTGAGAATCTCTTGGAGTGAACAGTGGTTATTTTCTTAATGAATTACTGCTATTTTGAACAGTTTCTATTTGTATATTTAATTTTACTCTTTTTGTTTGAAACGCTCTTTAGCTTTTGAGCAGAATGTTCTTTTGAAATGTTGTTCCCCTGTTCAGTCAAAATCTTGGCATGACATTTTTAAGGAAGTGGTTTTGAAGGCATCAACTTCTGCTCTGCAATCTTAGATGCTTAATTGACTTGAGCTTCAGAAACGCTGAGCATCTACCTCTTTCCTTTGTAAGTTGCACAGATGAGCAAAGTCCAACCACCTTCAGAGAGCACAACCAAAAAAACAGTATTCCAAAATTCACAGAATGTTTTGTGGATATTTGGAGATTAGCTTCTTTTACAACGATGATCACTTTATTAAATATAATCATTTTTGTAATGCTAACCTAAAAAGCAAGGTTCATCTTCAAGACAGCCTACCATAATCAAATACAGCAAGATATGCAATAGTAATGAATCTGAACATTGTAGTCCTTAAATCTGATCACAAGTAAATTAGATATAAGCAGAACAAACTGATAGAGACCACAGCAGAAAATGGAAGTGCAGTGAGCGTAATAGGGTTTTGATTTTTTTCACCTGGAAGCAGAATTGCAGTGTTGATAATATTTTTAGATATCATATTAATCTGTATTTTGAGGGGTAAATCTCCTTTTAGCAGTGCACAGGCCTTGTTTAAATCTTGTGATGAGTAATTCTTGCCACTTAGAGTTTTCTCGTTGCAGAACCCTTACCAACGTTCACAATGCATCTTGAAGGGTGAGAGAGACACAGTTCCTACAGTTTGTAGCTCTCAAAACTCTCTTCTGCAGATTTTCTAAAGTATATAGAAGAGGAACACTTTCTTGAAAGCTGTATGAGGTAGATGGCATATAGTGTTTTCCATTGTCCCTAGTAAAGTAATTTTTTTTCCAGTTTGGAATTTTCCCCTTCTTTCCTCTTTCGTATTGTTTTCTGAATTCCATCCAGAAATAATCAGTTTTCTGAAGTTACATAATGAGGATATTTAAGCACACAGAGGTTAAGAAATAATGATTTTAAAGATAGCCTCATTTTAGTGTGTGTTTTGATAATATGCAGCTGTATAATTGGAGTCTAGCACTGAAGTCAATATCATCTATGAATGTATATTGAAAGAAAATCTCAAATCATTTAATGCAGATCTCCTACCTAAATTATTTTCCATATGTCTTTGATCTAGGTGTGTCCATAATTTATATAATTACCTGAATGAGACTTGTGGGTTTTTTAGAGTAGTCACTGTAGAAAAATGAGGTTACATTCTCATCTTGTGTGATTTCAAAGTTAACCCTGCTGTGAGCAGGAGCTTGAACTGCAGGATTGCCAAAAATCCCTTTTAATCTAATTATTGTATGATTCTATAAACAGCTCTGACCTGTTGGTTTCTGTTCAGAATACCATTTGCTTCATGTAATTTGCCTTATGAATAGGAAAGACAGTGAAAGAGTAAGGAGAAAAGATGTAACATAGAGCTATAACAACTAGTCAACAGACTGTCAATAAGATATCAATTCCTTGATTTATTTATTTTTTTTTTTTTGCTTTCAACTCTTCTTCATTAGATGATTCTTAGATGACAACACTGATGTCAGCATAGCATATTCTGGAGCATAACTGTAGGAACAAATGTGCATGATGTTTATTGTGTTGTGGAAGAAATAGCATACTTTCCTCCCCTTATAAAGCTTAATGAAATGTTGAATGCAACAGCTGACTGCTTTAAATATGTACACACCCATTTCTCATCCTGACAACAAAACCAGGGTAAAACAATCATACTCTCGTGGTTAAGTGAGCTGGTGGGGATCTGTGAACTGGTTTGTAGCTGTCTCCAGTAATTTGATCACCAGTTCCAATGGCTGCTAGACCTTTACCTCAGGAAGTGTGCCTTGGAGTGGACTCATTAACAAAAATTGGATTTTCATCTCATTCCATTTTATCTTCTGTACAAAGCCAATACAAGCACAGTGGATAAGTTGGAATTACAATAGTATACCTGCAGTTGCCACACAAACAAATGTAACAGTACATTTTCTCTAAACTTTTTGAACTAGAATTGCACTCACTACTTAATGGGACAGAATCTGGAATGACTAGGTCCAATGTTTAGGCTTTCAGACAACAAAGCATACCAGTCTGAATATGAATACAAAAGTCACGAGTGTGCACCTTTGTTTTCACTAAAGCACTTTTATTTGGAGATTTAAGTACTGCCATTCAGTGGTTTGTATGTAAAATGTGTTACTGAGCAAAAAATGACCGAAACAGAGAGACAATGTCCATTCTATACTCTCTCACTAGGGTTGAGTGTGGTATCAATAACTTGCAGACTAGGGGAGAGAGGGAGGATCTGCAGTGCTTTATGCAGTTAGCAAATCTTAACAACTTCAAGGACACAATAATTTGGACATTTGAAAAAAAAAAAAAAGACAAATCAGTGCAGATCTTGGTGATGGCCTTCACCTATGCAACATGCTGCAAGTCTGTTCCTCTGGATGCAAATACATCATTAGCTCTGTACAAAACCAAGCCAGACTCTTTTTAGCTTGAGGCAAGATACCAGCACTCTGCTTGCCCCACCCAACTGATATTTCATCTCCTCAAGAATAAGTTCATGTGTGGCCCACTGATTCCATATTCACAGCAAGATTCTCTATCTTCAGTTTAAAGCACTGAGTCCTTATGATATAGCCTTGAATATCTCATGAAGTATCTTATGTTTGCCTCTCCAGCCTTGAAAATGTCTTCTGTGAGGCATTTCACCAGAATCTTTGTCTCCACATGGATAGGTACCTTTTTCTTAAATGAGAGCTAAGTGAGCGTCTTTGTCCAAAGTTTCAAACCCAAGTGCTTGAACTGGGGCTCCTAAGCCTCAGAGGTGATCTCGTACATTAAGATGGTTTAATGCTTAAAGTTACTAGATATGCAAGGATCAATCAGACTTCAGGGTGAGCTATAAAAAGTCAGACTCCCTGCAAACTTGTGCTTTGAACTGGAAGTATGAGCAGGAGTGAAGGAGCATAGTGTTAGGCCAGATGCTTTGAGAGGGTGCCATGTATCCTTTTCCATGGAAATCTTTAAGTATGTGGCTTACTGCTAATGATGTTTGACAAGTGTATAAATTCCAGCTTCCACTGGCACCTGTTCATGCTTATAGGTGATTCTTGTCACCCACATGCACAGAGCACACATGCGTACCCATGAAGCGTACACAGACCAGCTCATTTGGATTTGTATTTGCCAAAGAAAACACAACACACACGTCACCTGAAGTGTGCTCATGGGACCTCTGTTCCTCTGTTCAGGCATACTGCAAATGAACATCTTTCATTTATAATCAGATCCCTAGAGGTACACATGTTCAAATATACTTTTGCTGAGATGTGTTCAGGCTTGCATGTAGAATGCCTACTCTTGTATGAGAGCAGAAAAGGCACTTCACAGGATACTGTGTTCACCCACTCATGCAGGTAATACCACATTCTCACATACATGCAGTCCGCTGTTTTCCCTGCATGTATTGTAACAAATAATTTAAATCTCTTTCTTCCCATCCTGCTTAACATGCAAATATGGATAGCACATCAAGATTAGAAATAAATGTAGCAGAATTACTTCAGTCAACCTGAAATGTCGAATGACTCATTCACACCCTTTGCAGAGTGTTCCCTTTTTGCCACATGCAATCTACTGAGTAGTCTGAAGGCTGTGTGGTTCCCTGCAGCAGAGCAGTAATCGATTACTTGCGCACTGAAGGAGTAGGACTGTGATTATTTTTGCAGGGTATACAAGGGTTATGCAGAGAGGTTCCAGTGAGCCTCTCTGACATGATGGTACTCATGCTGTGGGAAGGGGAAATGTAGGATGTCAGACTTGATCAACATATAAGGAACTTTTTGTGTTTAATTAAGTTTCAGTCTGCACATTAGTTCAGTAACCAATATTCTTACATCATGGTATGACCCAGATATTTTTATTCCAGATAATGAGAACCCATTCCAATTTTATATAATTCAATTATGGATTAAGATAAACAAGAATGTGTTGTTCCTAATTCAGAGTAAAAATATCTGCATGTTAAATCATTCAGGAACTGCTGCTGCGCTTATATTTCAGAGGTATCATAATCCACGTGAACTAAAAAATGCATTGACAAACATGAAATATGTTCCACACTTTACTTAAAATGATACGATCACTGTGCAGAGAGAACCCCAGGAATAGCAACAAGCTGGCATTCACATTTGTCTTATAATGAGAAGAAAAGTTGGATTGACTGTTGGAGTTGCATCTTTAAATGTATGAATTATTGTAATTGATTTCTTTTAAAACCCTTTCAGAACCATTCCCAAATGAGGATGCAATGAGCTAACGGCAAATTTATAGAAAGACTGTGTTGTAGCACTTAGGTCTTGTAAAAGGGGTACTGTGTTTAAATGGAAGTTGAGCTGTGATGACCCATTAAGCAGAAAAAACAGTTAATATAACAGAGCAGCTCAGAAGGTAAAATATGCAAGTGGTGACATTATGCAATGAAGGTATCACAACCGTGCTCATTATACCACAAAGCAGATACCACTAGTGGCATTTCAATTTCTTTGTCCTTACTTAAATGTGAAGCTTTCTGTGTGTATCAGTGTGTCAGTTCTTCTCAGAACAAAGGTGGTTGTTAGCTGAAATTATGTATAACATGTCCAAGATAAGAGGGCCATAAAAACCTAGTTATCAGATTTCCCATGTTTGTGTTTCCAATATCATAGCTAATTGTATGTTGAACTAGACAGTTGTATTTCATTCTTTCATAAAAGCACAAGAGGAGAAGAAAAATATATAAGGGAAAAGAGGCAAGACAAACTTTTCAGCAGAAAAACCACAACTTGTGCAGTCAGATGCGATTTTGCACTAGAACAGATTTATGGTTAAGAGGACAAAGAAACTACTTTTTCTTACTGAGCTAACTGTAGTTTTACTTTTGTGCAAAATCATACCTGTTGGCACACAATGTCATTTTAGTACTAGAATTCCAGATTTTGCACAATTATCTGTGATGGCAGGATTAATCTTAAAAAAGATAGCAAGAAAAATTGCAGTTTCATCACTGATCTTACTTTTCTTCACATTTTACAGAAAATTTCATCAGCTGGCCTTATCAAAGAAACATGCAGTAGCTGACTGGAAACATGTACCAGCAGTATATACTAGCAGATTTTCAAAACATTTTGTTAACAAATCCCACTCAAATGTATTGCTCCAATACAGAGTCCAATATAAGATTAAAAACTATTTTTACTAGGTTAGATTAATGCTTTAATGTAATGAATTCTCTAGGTTGTGCTATGCCCAGAAATAAAAAAAATATAGCCTTCTGTTGCATCTTTCATCTTTTACATGGAAAAGAGGAGTTTATTAAATGCTGTGGAAATGAACCAATGACATAAGGTGAACTTACTTGTATTTTAGCAGAAATATTTACAGATTTTTTTCCTAGATTTCCATTTCACATTGCGAAGTGCATGATTGCACGTAGACAAAGGGAATTTACCATTCACATGCACATCCAATGTGTATTCATATGCAGACCCCTAGGAACACCAGAATTCCTCAGCTCTTAGTTACAGTGCAAGAGCGCAGATTTACAGAACAGGATGTTGGAAACTACTGTTTTTTGGAACCCTCTCTCTGACAGTCAAAGTTGGACATAATGAATCTTGAGTATTCTTTCCCATATTTAGATACCCAAATACAAGGAAAGCACCTTGGAATATCTTGATCTAATTGTAGGTGGTTTTTACCATCTGTGGTTGGTTGTTTTTAATCAAGTCTGATAGTACCAGATTCTTGATTCTGTTTTGACTCTTTTTTGCTTTGGAAGTGACTTTCGAAAAGTCCTCCCTGAAAGGATATATGCCTGAAATATAATGCCACAACTCATCCCAATCTCTTTTATGATTGATTTGAGAAGTATAATTCTCCATCTGACTTGCAGCTAGCAGAATTCCCCAGAGCTGTTCACAGCTCCTGCGATTCAGAGAAGCTTTGAAGGTACTTGAAATTATACCAAAGACCAGTTTTAGGATAAGTAGTCCCAGGATTTCACAGAGCCCAAACATTGTCTGATGCCCACTTGATCCCTCTTGACTGCAGTCTTTTAGTAAGAGTAGATCTTTTCAGAGGATGCAGATTGAAAAGGGCTACGCCTGCATAAAGGCAGATGTGCATAGGCGTGTGCATACCTTCCAGAACAAATTCAGAGACGTACATTTTGCTCTTTTTCTGGTCTACATCCATTTATCCTCGAATGAACCTCCAATATTAGTGCAAATATGCTAAACACACACGGTTCATTGGTATATTGATATAGTGTATTGATAATAGTGGTCTGTTGTGGCCCTAAATTTTGTGAATTCACTGAGTGCAAGCTCCACCTGTACACAGAAGCAGTTCCCTTGCATACGTACACATGCATGCACACTGGGAACAGGACTGGTTTTCTGATAACCGCACACCTGCAGTACAACACGTATCAGCCAGTCCTCAAGCTTACCAAGAGAAGATGAGAAAAATTGAGAGGCAGTTAGCAAGATAAGGTATGAGGAGATTTAAAAGAAAGTAGCATAGAAGGAAGCGGCTACATTTTTCATACTTTAGTTGTTTGTCTGGACAGCTTGAGAAGGAGCTGCTCGACAACTGTGCCAAAAGAGACGATTCAAAGCAACTTCCCATCAGGCGGCATTCCTCAAGTGTCTGCTCTTTAAGAGCAGTCAGGGAAAATTCGTTCTGTGGGAAGCAGTTAATGGAGCTGCATTACGGACCCCTTATTGTTCTGTCTGATAGAGAGACAGCAGGTTCACTTTGGCAGCTCCAGAGCACTGATCAGTTCAGATTAGGGGCACATCGTCTGTCTGGCTTAATCAGGCATGTTTAGATATATTTATCATGATTAGAGGGGTGTAGTGCAGGGAGGGGGAGGAAATGAAGAGTAAGATTACTTTTCTCTAGCTTCAAATGGAAGCTTAGCAAATCCCACTGAGTCAATAGGTGCTCATCAAAGGCAGAATTTAAATGTTTTGTTGAACACTCCAGCACTGGATTCCAATCACTGAAGAAGAGTCTTCTTCTTTCTTTCACTTTCTTTCTTCCTCTACCACTTGCATGCAGCAAAGAAGAAAATCAGCAGCACATGCAACTCGTGATTCATCTAGATTTCCAAGTGAAGGCACAAATTGCTATGTGGTGAACAGAGATTTCCTTGACAGTGAGCTGGATCATCTTTGATCTCAATGGCCACAGTTCATGGGCCTAGGCTGACAGAACACTACAGAACACAGCAGACATTCTTTGGCTACGTACCCTCACAGCAGCTGGCAGCACAGAAGCTGTAAGGCGGTTTTTCATGCCTGAACTCTTGGGCAGCAATGCAGCAGTTAAAGTAAGTCTATGGAAATCTAGAAGAATCATTTGTTAGTGAAGAAAAATAAGTCAAGCTTCCCTTTCTCTGTTGTAATCTACTCCTTTCTCCTCTGCAACTCCAGTCGGTTCTGTGACAGTTCAGTTCTTGTGATCTTGTAATTGCTGTCAAGATGATAATCTGGGTTGTCACAAGCATGGCTCAATGTAATCACCATACAAATGTAGAAGGTAGAAAACCTGACTGACAAGAATCAAAAAGCTGCTAGTGAGACACTAACAATTCAGTGGCAGGATTTATGGAGTAGAGAATGTAGAAGAGAAAGTTGGCAGGTTTGGAAGAATTTGAAGAAAATATCTAATGACATCAAGTTTGCCAGTACTTCTTTAGAATTCTGAAGTAGAGGATCATAGCCTTATATTCCCAAAGAAAAGTCTCTTAGAAGTGCAGAGATGCTCCTCAGCTGGCATGGTAGGGAGTATATTTGGAGATCAATTAGCAGAATGATGGGAAGCATTGTATGAATTAAATAGCAAATTAACACTGTTGCTCAGGATTAAAGCCACATCTCTTTGCAATAAATGGTGCTACATTGATGGGACCAGGCAGTTAAAGCTGTACGCTCTCCTAGTGCAGGCGCACCCATAGAATTGGAACGGTACTCTTACAGTTAAAGCTTATTCCTGTAAGAGAAATGGCTTCACACCTTTAATTGAAATAGTTGTACCACATGTGCAAGCGCAGTAGTCTGTAGTCATATCAGCTAAACTGACTGTGGTTTGTGAGGGTGATGGTGACAAGATCAGCACTAGAATAGCAATAGCTGTGCAACTGATGCTGTTGACTGAGCTTTTTGAAAATCCTGGAACATGACCAAAGAGGACTGTTGCAGGTGAGCGACAAGGTACAGAGCTTTCAAGGCAATCTTTGCTAAGAGGAAGCATAGCAAATGGGGACAGAGCTCTTTCCAGATCAGTTCATGGAACTCTGCAGAGAAGCTTTTATAGCACTGCCACTCCTGTGCACTCAGTCTTGAAAAAAATAAGTGCCCACTAATGACCTGTCACTGCAGACAGCCTGAGCAGCTGTTTGCAGAGAGCAAGGCAGCGAGAGGATGAATTGCTCTGTAAGGAGCATAGCTGAACGTGGGAACAGGAATAGATGGGAGATTGGGAGAGACTAGACAGCTTCCATTCATAACATTCAGCTTTATGTGGATTTACAGTCCTGATGCTCTTGAATCCACAGATGCTGAGTTATTACTTACAACAATTACTTAAAACAATTGAAATCTCCCTTGTTTCCACACTTTGACTTCTGTTTCTCTTGTTGGCATAACAGGTGGAGAAGTAGAACCACATCTCTTAGTTTGCAAGATGCTTTTTAAAATGGTAATAAGTTTTATATCTCTCTCTTATGATTTATAACTTCCTGGACACAATTTATTGTTCTTCTTCATTTTCTCAGCTATTATTCAAGCTCCCTAGGGAAGTGGTCATAGCACCAAGTCTGTTGGAGTTCATCCATATGATGCTCTGTGAGCAGCAGGGAGTTGGACTCAATGATCCTTATGGGTCCCTTCCGATTTGAGATATTCTATGATTCTATAGTTTATTTCCTCTCTCCATAACAAATGGAGGGACATCTTACAGTTCTCTCAATATTAGATTATCAATATTATCAATTTGCCTTTCTGGAGGCAAACTAATTAAGAACACAAAGAATTAGTTTGCACTGAGGAGTAACAAAAACTGGCCACTTAATTCTTCATACATTATCAAGTCAAATAATTCATAGTAGGCAAGATATTTATGCGTTTCATTGAAAATAACCTTTTTTCCCTTTTCTTTCCTTTAATTTTCTTTTTCCTTTTGTTTTCTTTCCAGTTGCCCCCAGATAGAAACTAAAGTGAATAAAGTGTCTTGGAAAATGATTTTTCTCTTGAAAATTTCAGCCCGGCAAGAAATTACTAAAATTTTTGAGATGATGTATTCTTATGCAGTTTTCAGGCATGTTTGCAGACACATCTATTTTGGGTCACTCACCTAAGTGCAAAAGCAGGTATTTCCATTACTTATGGCTGAAATGTCTGGATGTTCCTTCATATGGTTCAACATAGCTGTGGTGAATGTATTCTGCAAGGTGAAGAGGTTAACATGTTACCATAACTGTGACAGGGGAGGAGTACATAGAAATGGAGGACAAACAGAAGAGAGTTATTCCCTATTCTATCCTATTTCCTATCCTTTCTCATTATTGGGAGCTTGCCACTACTGAGTGTTTTGTTTATAGTATAGAAAGCCACATCTTTTATGGCTTGACATTAAATAGATTTAATATTATAATGGAATAGTTCTGGATACATAACAGGAATCCAGGCAGTGACATTGTTTTGTGACATTGTCAGGCAGCAAGCATGAGTGACAACTCACAGCAGCATTCTTGCTGGGGGGCCCATTAGATCACATCATGGTAGAAACAGAGAAAATAGGTCGTTCCAATGTGTAATATAATGTAATCTGTCATGCTGTCCACGGACCACAAGAATGCACATAGCTTAAAACCAAGAAAACTGTGAGGATTGGTGTCCCACCTGCCTGTACAGAAATTTATATTCCTGATGTATTGATAGGCACATGTAAAACTTTTCATGACATGGCAAGAGCTAGCTGCTGTATTCTTCTTATGGCCCTCTGCTTTCTGCAACTGTATATTTTTTCAGCAAAATGTATTGGAGATTATCCTCTTCAAAGGGAGTTCTCATTGTATCTACCCCTGACTGGTTTGAGTGCTTCATAATTTTCACACTCCCCCTGTTTTAACTTACAGATATTCCAGGGAGATAATTGTCTCCCCAAAGGGCAGTGTGTGGGGGGACTACCACCTACCAGCCTGCTGCTGGACCGATTGTCTTGGACTAGCACATGGGGGTGTTTTTTGGTGAAGTACCACAGCTCATAAGAAAGTATGACTTGGGTCAAGTTACAGTTCCACACAGCGCGGGAGACGCTGTGCCCAGCAACAGCAGTTTGGGGAAGGAGGGTAAGAGCAGGACAAGTAAATGTCAAAGCTTCTTCCCCTATGGCCTCCCAGATCCCAACACTCTTGGGAATGAATTCCTAGTGCTTATGTTATAAGAAGTGATGGATAAAAATTTCCTATTTACCTTTTCCATGATTCTTGTTATTTTCTACATTGTTTTTGCATTTATCCCTCTGACAACTTTTTTTCTAGGGTGAAGAATCGTAGTTTAAGTTACTCCTTCCTTGTTCAGAAGCTTTCCATTCTTTTGGTCATCTTAAATTACTTTCTCTTTACTGTTTCTAATGCTATTGTATCTGGTTTTGAGATGGAGGGATGAGAAATAGCTTCTGCATTCAAGTTACAAATATTCAAGCAGGTGCCCCAGGTATTTGTACAGTGACATGAGGTTGCCTTCTGGCTTGTTCTCTGTCACTTTCCAGACACTTCCTAACCTGCCTTTTTGACTTCCACTCAGCTGACACTTTGATAGAACTATCCACAGCAACTCAAAGGTGTCTTTCCAGAGTGGTGATTTAATTTGTATTACCCTACGGTTTTTTCTCATCAGTAAGTTTTGTCACTTCATGTTTTCCAGATAATTTATGAATACGTTTCCAAACTTTTAATCAGTTGTTAATCCTCCATAGGACCTTCCCTCCTAGTCTTTGAGAGCTTAAAGGGCTTTTTTAAGAGTCTTTAGTGAGAGACTTCATCAAAAAGAATTTAGAAATGCAAGTTTTGTATCAAGTGATCACCTATATCCACATGCTCATTAGCTCCTTTGAAGAACTCAATCAGGTTTGTGCAATATGACTTCCTTCTACAAAACCTATATGAGGGGGAATTGCTATGTTATTTCTCTTACATGGCCAGTAATTCTTTTCTTCATTATTCTTTCTACCAATTTCAGACATAAAAAATCAGACCTCCTGCACCTTTTGCATCCCCTCAAAACACTTCCCAAACACTGGCATTGTGTTTGCTGCTTTTTCTTCTAATACCAAAGCTGAGTTAGGTCTTGCGTTGCATGCCACAGTTTAATTGTCAGCCTTTACTATTTCATGGTCAGTTTAGATTTCAGTCAAGATTTCTAAAATATAGAATCTTTGAATTTACTCTTGTTCATTTACTGATTTTTTTCCTAAAACCTTTTCTTCCAATTCTTTAGCTTGAAATGGTTCCCCTGGCTCTTTTCTGCAAAGAAAACCTCAGTGTGGGAACATCCTTACATCCCTATGGAAGATGCATAGATGCAGAGAATTAATTTAGTTTTTGTGCTTCGTTCTTATCTTCTTTGAGCATTCTTTTTACATCTCAATCATCCGTCAGCCTTACAGACACACTCTGGCAGGCTTCCTGCTTCTGTTGTCTTTGAAAATAATTTTATTACATGTTTTTATGTCTTCAGCTACTTGTTCCTCAAGATATGCTTTTCAACGGACTTATGGTTTCTCAGTTAACTTAGGAGATCTGTGCTTATTTCTGTTTTCCTTATTTGGGTAGAACTTGCACTTTTTGAGGGAGAGTACCCTCCTTTATTCATCTGTTAAACCACCCTGGGCTGAAGCAGCAGCAAAAGGCAGGTCCTTTTGAACTGACACTACCATTTTAAATATGCAGTACACCAAATATTTCCAGCATTGGAGACTGATAGTTGTCCATGCCTCGATGTGTCCAGTGACAGACACTATTATGTGCCACTGTCCCCCGTGCCCACTCCTGACTGTCCTTGTCCACACATGTGGACCCGTTACTGATGTGGCACATTGTCACTGTAGGGAGGAGCCTGATACTGGCTGAGCTCTCCTTCTCTTCCGTCCCTTAGGTGGTAACACACCTCCTGCTTTCTAGCAGTGCCAGAGGAGAGGAGAGCTGCTACAAGGTACGGGGTGAACATGGTTCTTAGACTTGAGTGGGGGGAGCTGTGTGGAAAAAGGTACTAAGGAGGAAAGGGGGGGGTTTGGAAGAAGAAGTAAAGTACTGCGCAGTAGGGAAAGACCATGGGATCCCAGGGCCATCTTGTTTATCAGTTTTCACAACAGGGCAGTGCTTTTGCAGGACAAATCCCTGCGCCTCAGCCAAATCTGACCAGCTGGAAACTGAGGGAGGTGGTGGGCAAACAGAAGGAGGTGCTTCCCCACCACCTTAGTCCTCCCCACCAACTCTTTCAGCACAGCAAAGATTTGTGAATTTATACTCTCAAAATATCAGGCAGTACTGTGCTGCTCTCTTTAAGGTTGCTGTTGTACCGGCTTCCTATGTTGCTGCTCAACTCTACTCAGTTGTGACTGGAGTTAGCACAGAAGATCCAGGTTCCCCAGGGAGATTAAGCACCATCCTAGTCTGGGGCATTTCTTACAGACTGCTGTTGGTTATAGAGCCCTGAAAGTCTGTTTGTTTTGTGAATACTGTTCCTAGGAGGCTTATTTTGTTTGCACACAGGCTCAGCCCAAATGCTATGCATTGCTCTGGATGGCAGGATAGCCAGGACTTAAATGCAGCAGTTCTGAGTGTTTTAGTGGCTTGTTCTCCCTTATAAATTAAACCCTCTTATCACTGACAGTCAGTGGAGCTGCACCGTTAACTCCATAGCAAGAGGTTTGCGTTTTTGAAACAAAATATTCCCATGCCACTTAGCTGGTGAAAACAAAGCTGTTACCTACCACAGCTCTTCTAGATAACAGGTCCCTTTTCCGTTGTTTCTGCTGAAATGTCATCTGGAGTTTATGTACAGATGTTCAGGGTTGAATCCTGTCCCCAGTTGCTCATCAGTCCAATAGGTTGTTCTTGCAGAGCTGAACAAAGACACAGTAGCTTGCACTGTATATCTTGGTGCAAAACGTCACTGGATGAAGCTTCAGACTGGAGATGTGCGGTATTTTTTATGCTACAGGCATACAAAAAAAACTTCTGTTCATACAGTTCCTTTAAGTGAGCACATTGTTATAACTACAGTCTCCTTCTGATGTTAATATGTGAGATTGAGCAGGGCTGAGCCTGGGCAGTTCCTGACTAATAAAACTCTTTGTAGGTGGTGACCTTCCCCGGCATTGTTACTGCTGAATTTTGACCCAACATGATAAAGGGTAACAGTATTAAACTCTTTGGGATGCTGCTGTCAGACTGTTGCTTCCTGACATGATTTGGGCCTTGGCACTTTCCATCAACAGAGATGCTGATGTTCTTGCTCAGGGAATGGCATTCTGCCAAAATAAAATGCCTGCCT
The DNA here is from genome assembly GCF_003945725.1 of Corapipo altera. Lineage (NCBI taxonomy): Eukaryota > Metazoa > Chordata > Aves > Passeriformes > Pipridae > Corapipo > Corapipo altera. The sequence continues at coordinate 16,991,918 of NW_020884873.1, forward strand.
TGTGCTCTGAAAGCCATGCTGCTTTTCACTCCTCCTTTTGTGAACCTTCTGTTGCACCAGTCCCACAGAATTGCAGTAGCCTTATGCCCCTTGGATCCGCCCTGTTACAATCGGGAACCACGGAGAAAATTCACTCCATGCAGAAAGCCAGTACAAAATGGAGGGTACTGGTCAACTCACACTCAGAACTGAAAAATCCTGCTTTGAACACTGTGTAGGCTTTGTGCTAAACTCTGTAAAAAGGGCATTTTCACAGAAAGTATTATGCAATCTAAAATTGTCCTTGGTTATTCAAAAGCTTAAAGAATCTGGTGCTCTGTCTGCAAACGGCAGCACTGTCCTTTGGGATAAAAGGTGCTTAAGAAATATAAGTTATGATAATAGTGAAAAATTTCTGTCTGTGTTGTGGGATGGTGTTCGGAGTCACGCACATGCAGAGAGGGAAAGAATGGGCTCTTGGCAGGGGAGTTTTCATGAGGGCCCAACACTGACCCATGTGGGGTGGGGATTCTCAAGTTACAGATGGAGGGAGAAACAGGATCAGAAGAACAGAACTGGTTTGAAGTTCAGGTGATGAAAAGTGGTAGGCTGGAGTTCAAAGACAGAATTATTGGCTAGTGTTGCTTTAGTAGTTGGTGGGAGAAGAGCTTAAGGCCAGAGCATTACTGCATTGCTGATTTATCAACACAGCCAACACTGTGTATGGTATTTGAGACACTTCTAAATCCAGCCGCTGGCAATGAAAAGCACATTTAATCCATGTGTTAGATTGTTTGAAGAGGTATCTGTCTCCCAGTCTCTATTCCAAGGTTGGGATTGCTGAAATTGAAGAGGAGGTGAGAGGAAAGATTTTAACTGTTTCACAAACTGTTCTCCTTTAGAGGGGGGTCACATTTGCAATAAACCCTTTAACATTTGGGATATAGGAAAATGAAAAGTTCTCTACTCTCTTATCCCCTCCAGAGAGAACCCCCACTGTCTCTTCTCTGTCTAAGGCACAGAAATCAAAGAGAGGATTTGTATGAAAATAGTTTATTGTTTTTAACTGTGTTCTTTTCCTCAAGCTGGGATTAATGGTCTGCACTTAGGAGTTCCAGGATTCATCTGCATTGTTGGCTCTGATCTCTCTGCAGCAGGCCACCACTGCAAGATAAAATACTGAAAAACAGCCCTTAGTAAAGTAATTCTCCTTTAGTCTTTTTCTTCAGTTATCTTACATGAAAGAGTATCATTGTTTAACCAGTTCCCTCAAGGGTTAATTCCTCTTCAATTTAATACTCCTGTACTCTGTTAGTGTGCAAGGGGCTGACACTGGCTATTGGAGGCTTATAGACTGAAGCTCCAAAAATGTCTATGCAAGAATAGAGGACAGTTCTCAAATCAGGCCTGAGCTGCACCTGCAGAGTTACACCAATGCCTTGGAATAAGAGTAGGGCAATCAGAGGGTGGACCTAATTAGCAAAGGTTATCCAAAGTAAGAACTAAAGAGCATCAGTAAGTCAACAGAGAGAACAGGGAGTTAAAGTGTTTGGAATAGATGGAAAGCTGAAGACTGAAAATAAAGCACCAATGTGTTTTAGGGTGTTATGGTTCAGCATTGTGTATATTGGAAGCCTAAGGCAGCAAGCTGGAATAGCAGGCATACAGCAGACCTCAACTGAGCTATTTACTCAAATCTACACGGGAGGCCTCGACACTGCAGCAACCCCAGTTTTGCTGCAGAACAGTTTCACGCTGAACAAGCAGAGCTCTCTGTGGACCACTAAAAACTTTGCCTTGGTTCTGCATAGCTCTTATCAGTCACATGAGTACGAATTCATCTATATGCAGCAAAAAAGAGGGTGTTAACAGAATCCAATAGGAAGCATGTAAAGATATTTTTATAGTTAGAAATGAGTTGTAACAAATCTCAGAACTAATATCCAGCGATGTTATCCACCCCTCCTGTGGATCACTTTATCCAGGCATCTTTAGTCAAGTGCAAAGGAACTCTGCAAGCAGGAAATAGACAACTTAGCCAATAAATAACTGCTTTCTACAGTTAGCACACACAGAACTTTGTTAGGATTTAATGAAATATTAAGCTAAATATTAGCATACTCCTCACCTTTGTAGAGGCACCCAAAGATTCTTTGCAGGCATCAATCAGAAGTGAAGAGTTAACCTCCATGGTTGCCATCTGTCACCAGCTGGGTCAGCTCTGATGGCAATGACAACTCAATAACCCTAATGATTCATGACAGTCATCAGCTAACTGTCACAGTTAAATCTCATGTGGGTTTGTTTTTTCCCCAGAGATTTTATACATCGGTGGCTTTCCTTTTGAATCCCTGGGCTACTGCTGGTGCAGTCCCAACAGCCCTACCTCTGTCTACAATTTTTGCCCTGCAGACTTGCTCCCAGCTCACTCTCAGCAGTTTAAGTTGCACTGTATCAGAGCTGGGCCCTGGATCCTTGTTACACAGGTAGTTAAATCCCTGGGTTGTGTGTCAAAAGATTACAGGAGGTATTGTAGAGAATTGTATTGTAAAGAAGTAGCCTTTTGATTTTAAAGTGGCATAATTTTGGAGCTTGCTCAGTATCAGCACCTTTTGGGGATCTTGTATCAGTTCTAATAGGAGACAAGAAATATCTAACCCTACCTAGGGCTGTTCATACAGTTTCTTTCTAGGGCTTTCTGGTTAAGAATATTTTGGTTCAGGCAAGTTGGCACTTCTTCTCAAGCCATAAATTCTGGGTGTTTTGGTGAGAAGTGAGGTTAGGTAGTGGAACCTGTGGCTTCAGGATCATTGTTGCCAGATAATCCTAGCTTAGTAATCATAAAAATTACTTCTATATTAGCGCTGCCTGATCATCTTCAAAAGCTGGGCTGCAAGAGCATCTACCGGCAGTGCACTTGCTTAACATGGCACTGCCTACCTATTTCTCATCTTGTCACTGGCAGCCTCACCACTGGCAATGGGGTCCATGAGCCAGCCATGGGAAATCAGTAACTCTCGATTGTAGAAGTGGTCCTGCTGGAGTATATCCAAGTTACATGAGCAGGAAGTGGTAAAGAAGCAAAGCTCATCTTGCCACTTCCCCTGACACATTGCTCTGGTGATGAAAAGCAGGCTTTGGTTTGCAGGCTGTCTAATACATTTCAGGCTCCTGGATTACCAACACTGAGGTAAGCTAACTCTCTGCCTCCTTCATCACAGGGGATACAGCCTTTCTGTAAACAGTTTTTTGTAGCTGAAAGTTGTGGTCACCCATGCTAAGCCATCACAAAGAAAAAACTCTTTCAACTTTCAGTAATGTGACTCTTGTCCAAGAAAAAAAAAGAATTTATTGCAGGCTGTTTGTTTTGTCCACAGTTTTTCTCACTCTTGAGATAAAGTCACTGAAGAGGGCAAATACATTTTTCTGTTGCATGACAGTCACTTGCTTTATTGGGAACTCTGGCAGAGTAGTGGTTGGTCTATACAGGTTTTTCACATGAGATTGCTGCAGAGAAAGAGATCTCTTGGAATAAGCATGCACAACAGGTTGTTTGAACTTCTGACTTGAGCTAATTAGAGCCTCATCCACGCCCTCTCTTCTACCTGCTGATGTCTTTCCATGTCTAGTAACTAATGTCTACCAGTGATTGGTGCATGCTCATCCATATACAAATCATAGCATTGCCTATAAGCTTTCCAGAGGCTAGACTCTGCAGTCTCAGCAGCTTATAAGTGTTGACAAGTATATACTTCTTCCAGCTTTGCTCTGCCACCAAGACACAGTATGGAAGCCATTGCCAAGTTTGATTTCACTGCTTCTGGAGAAGATGAGTTGAGTTTCCAAGCTGGGGATATGCTGAAGGTAAGTGCAGCCTCAGGCTTGACTAAACAGCATTTCTGAGACTGCTGCCAGATCTTTCTAGGCTCCCATTTGCCTTGACAAAACAGATGAAGACAGACATCTATAAACCAGAATACAAATACAGATTACTCATCTCCCATAGGGTTTGCAGTAGGTCAACCAATAGTTCCCAGGTTACTTGAGTCTGTGTCCACTTTCTGATTTTATGTCCATAAACTGTGGATTTAGTTGCCCTGCAGTTCTCTGGTACTCAGCAAGGAAGGATAAAAACCTTTGCTGAGGCAGAGATCAAGTTCTTCAGTAGACAGATTTTGAGGGTCCTGTCTGTTTTCATTGACTACATAAGTAGTCCACAGTGAGTACATTCAGATGACTATGTCTGAAGGCAGGCAGGATGAGTGCAGTCCAGAGAGATTGCCATCTTCCCTATTTCCAGCTCTTAAACTATATAAAAGATAATTATCATCCATTATAGAACTTATATCTAACTTTTCACTGTTAGTAATTATTGTTAGTTGCTGCAGGGTTTTTAGGCAATTGCAAATAGAAGAGGAAAAGTCTATGAGACAATCTGTTACACACATAAAGGAAGAGTTTAAGAGGTCCCAGGCTCTATAACACAAGGGCTTTATAACACAAGAGTGTTATATACGCTCTTGCATGAATTTGGCAATGGAGGCAATGGCAAAAGTAGAGTTGATCATATACAACACAGAGCATGTGAAAGTCTCTTTAAAGTTGATTTGTATGTGTTATGGTAGAACAGTTCTTGTTAACGCTACTGAAGTCCCACAGATTAGGGAACTCAATGTTTCACTCTAATTATTTATCTACTTCTCAGCCCCCAACTGTTCTGTTTCAGTTGAAAATGCCTCAGTATTACTCCTCTCTAAGGCCTTAATTCCTCCACTGCCCAAAAGGCAATAGTATATAAACCCTTGTTAGGCCAGGAGCCTTTGCTACCTCCCTGTGCAGTCCCAGATATTCCAATTAATAATCAGATATTGGGTCTCAGCCTTGTCTTTTCCATCACCACCGTTTTTTATCTTATTAGCTTTTTAATTCTTAACACTTAGACAAAGTGGCATCCAGACTCATTAATACCAGATTTTTCCAAAGAGCTGTGAGAAGGTTCTGGAGAAATCACTGCCTCTCTTCAGCACAGATAAATACTCTTATTCCTAATTCTTCCCCAGTACATCCCTACTATCCCATGACCTTAAACTGATACCTTCTTTCTCAGGAAACCATTCTCAGGAGGCTTCCATCAAGTCCCTGGCTGGGTTGATGGTGTTGGCCAGATCACTTTTCATTCTGTTCCTCAGTTTCCCTTCCTGTGAAATCATTATAAATTAGAGCTTCTTTTCAAAGTACACTGGAAGCTACAGATGAAAAGTGTCAAATAACACTACACACCAGTAGTAGTAGTAGTAGTAGTACTTGGCACAGAGAATTTACTACCAGAAAAATCAAACTGCCTCTTTCTTTAATATCCTTGAGGCAAACAAAATAACACCTTAGCCACCCAAGCCATAGTAGCAGTAAATTAGCCTGAGTAACAACTCTGTTCTGGCATACGCATACATACATTCATGCCCCATCACGAGCCCCCTTCTGCTGCCTGCAACAACCTGCTGATTTATAAAGGAGATAAGATGAAGTATTGATGTAGAGATTAGAAAACAGGAAACATGAGGCCCTCAACCAGCAGTGACAGGAGGAAATCCACCCTCTCACCCCCCACACATCCTTCTCTGGGAGGATGACACACTGAGAGAAACCTGCCAGCCCTGCACTGACAAACAGCAGGTGGGTCTTTCTGGAAACCTTGCTTCCAGCAGAGCAGGGCCTGAGCATGAGCAGGAGGTAGCTATCATCCCCTTTGTTCGGCCACAGCAGTAAAAAAGAGCCTTTAATCCAGCACCCAGGCATGAAGAAAGCAGTGACTATACAAGTGGGGAACTCCACAGCTTTCTATTACCTAACTTTTCTGAATCCAAATGCTTAAAAAAGGCCTACGTGGCAGGGAAGGCAATGCAGAATTGGCCCCAGAGACAGTAACATCCTGTTGCCAACACCAAGCAGTTAGAATGTGTCTTAGGCTCCCAAAACCATGAGATTGGCTCACAAAATAAGTATTATTACTGTTAACAATAGATTTTAAATTAAGTCTGTTCCACTTGCTTTCTCCTTTTAAAACTGTCATGGCTTATGCTTTTAGGCTCCTCTCCAAAACCAGAAAGAACAGAAACATGCTCTATTTCATAAAGCGGAATTCTGTTCCAGGAGTTGGAATGTCAAACAAAACACCAAAGACCACAACATTTGCTGTAAAATCACAGCATGGTTGTATTCCTGTCCTCTCTCCTCTAGCTTAGGGCTGTATCAGAGGCCATCAGCCAGGGAGCAGTGGATTTGGGCAGTCCTTGGTCAGCAGGGAAGCTCCTAAGGACCATTATAGTTAACATTAATGTGAGCACACTTGAAGCTGCTCCAGTGTGTGCTGACTTCCTGCTATCCTACAATCTCCTAAGTGTAACAGTATCTTTAAAATACTTTTTGCCTCCTCTACCTTGGCAAAGCTCAGGGCAGCTGAAGACTTAACCCACTAAATAATCTCTTGTGAAATGACGTGTGAGAGCACATGGTAACATCTGTGCAGTTGTAATGCACGCACACACGCATATATAGCTGCATATCCCTCCATATCCATCACAGATATTTGTTCCTCCCTTGTGAATCTGAGATGCTCCAGTACCAACTATTAAAAGCAGCACAGAGAATAACTTAAACCTCTATTAAGTCTTTCAAAGCTGAAATTTCTCCATTTCACAGGCATCAGAGACACAGTATCCCCAGCCACCTGAACAGGCAGTCAGATGAAGGGATAAGGTTAACAAGCAATCTGTCTAATTCTACTTGGGCTTTTCACTGCTTGTTTGCTCTGAAGTGGTCATCAGCCACTAACCTTGTTCCACAGTGGCTGGGAAGTACAACATATGTAGCGTATTTCTTCTTACAAGAAATTCTAGGTTTCTGCCAGAATCATGCTTACTTTTGCCTTTCTCCAGAGACATGTTTATTCCATCCATCTCTCCATCGCAGGTTTTGAGCTCCCAGGAAGAGTGGTACAAGGCTGAGCTCAGAAGTCAAGAAGGCTACGTTCCTAAGAACTTCATTGATTTTCACGTTCCCCCGTAAGTGCCACAGAAACAGTGTGTACCACCATTGCACATTTCCTCAGAGTGCTGTCAGGAGCATGTGTGCGTGTGCACGCAGAGGAAGACAGGACAGAGGAAGCACTGGCTATAACATACTACACTTGGAGGCTGGCAAGGATTGCCATAATGCTACATTGCAGTTCTCCCAGTGCAGCACATTTCTACCCCAAAGCACCCTCTGTTCTTTCGGAGCTGAATAGTTCTCGATGCTCTCTATCACTCCCAAGTGACTCTTTTGTTACTGCTGCTCAGAGGGATGTCACTGAGATGTGGCAGGAACTGCATTTAGATCTCCTCAGACAGAAGGAGAATAGTCATGATGTGAAGTCTTGGCAACAGAGATAGAAAAAGCAGAGCACAAAAGAAAAAGCAAGAGATCTTTCTGAAAACGAATTATAAAAAAGTAACTCCCTCCCCCTTCCACTCTAAACTACATTGACTCCTTTTCCCACCCTGCCATCCTCATTCCCTCCCCCCGCCAAGTATGTGTGTGTTTCTCTCGGTGCGCTAGAGGTCAGTGCAATGCTGCGCGAATGTGACAGCTGGTGTTACTCATGGATCGGCAGAGATGATAGACCAGACATGCCGCCCCGCTCACACATACACACGCTCCACGTTTCGTGACTGCACACCCAAACACAGATCTGTCAGAGGACAGGTGTACCTGCATTTCCCTCTTCCCGCTGAGGAGACGGCACTGCACTTTCGGAAAGGTCTGATGGTTGTTTAAATGCATATTAAATGTGCTCTCCAGCCCTATGCCATAAATATGACAGTGGAGGGATTTTTACAACCTTTTTCTTTCAGTTGGCAGAAATGCTCCCTGAAACTCCTCTCATTGTCCTCTTTTTTTCAAAAGTGCTGCAGCATTTCAGGAACAAGCAGGCAGAACAAGCACCAAGCCCAGTACTGCTGGCTCACAGTACTACTGGGAGCATACGGGGATTTTAAGATTACAAATAAGCACCTCTGTCCCCTTGGAGGTGGCACTTACTGGCCTTTTTGGATATAAGCCAGCCTGCTTGGCTGAGCTGAAGGACGTTATTAGTTTGCTGTGCAAATATGGGCTTGTACTTTTGGGCCTCAGGGGGATGAGATCTTCCAGTCGGTTGTTCTTGTTCGCTCTTTCACAGGGCTGTGGCGTCACGCAGGAACACTGGCAGCTTCTTTTTTCACACACATTTTTCTCATGATGCTTTCTCCATGCAAGAGCTGTGAAGAAATATTTCCACTTTGATGCTTTTCTAAGAGTAGCAGGTCTGCACTTGGAAGCAGTTCAGGCCAGATGCCAGAACCAGATGTAGGGAAGAAAGCTGCCTCCTATTTTTGATGGGTTGGTTTTGCCGATATTTTTCTTGTCAAGTAATCATTGAGACTAGTTATCAAGGCTCATTAAAGTCTGATTTCCCTTTGCTAATGATACATAGGTAAACTGTGATGATAATAAGAAACTCCAAAGTGGAAATGACAGAGTTTATGAAACTATCAGTCCTTAACTTTAATGCAATATAGGCAATTAAGCATTACATAAAAAAGCAGATTACAGATTGTAGATCTTCTTAGCTGTGGAGTGGACATATGCATATGTACGTGATGATTTTTTTTTTGTCTACTGAAAAATTCCTATTGACATTGTATTCTTTTACTTCTTATGGTGACTTTCTCATTATTAGTCCAATGCCTTATACTATTGTTTGTTATGCCTAGCTAAATTTGCACAAGTGTGCTTACGTATTCTGTGCTTCTGAGATTTTATGGTATTATAACTCTTGCAGGAACCAATTTATTAGTACTAAAACTTTCATGGTTCGCTTCTGCTAAAAATTTATGTGTGTCCCTTGCAATATATCCATCACAGCCCAGTAATTTTCAATCAGTTTACCAAAAAGCAATTTGATGTATATGTCTGAGAATTATGTGTATGTATGTATACATACACATTTGTAATTTAAAATTTCTTTGACTAACACCTTATTGTACTGTGCCTGTAATTACAGTTTCAGCTGAGTGTTGCTTCTTAGCAGGCCAAAGTTTACATTGTTCTCTTTGCATCTACGTGCTTTTACTGCTCAAAGAAAATGGTCTGCACCCATCAAAACCCTCTACCTTAGCATACTCATGGCCACTGGGAGTAGCCATGTGGGCTCCTCTGATCCTTTTGTTTTCTTTCCTCCACCCTGCTTATTCACATTCTCCCTACCCTCAACTTTTTTATTTCTCACCTTAATTCACATCCTTATTCACATTTTCATGATTTTTCCCACTTGACAGCTGGTTTGATGAGAGGATATCCCGCCATGAAGCAGAGAACCTTCTCATGAGCAAAGGAGTTGGTTCCTTCATCGTCCGTGCCAGTCAGAATTCTCATGGTGACTTTTCCATCTCTGTCAGGTATCTGCTTCTCACAGCATATTCCTGCCTCTTCTTCTGTGTAATGGTGTCCCTAGCCTCCTCTTGACAGGATTGCTAATGTGACGTAGCCTCTTCGGAAGTTTGCATGCTGCCAGTCATTGGCAGTGCTGCTGTTGTGAATGAGAACAAATTAGGCATCTGATTCCAAAATGTTTCTGCCTCTTTTCAAGTGACACAGTGAATGCCCCATTCCAAAGCTGCATCCCCTGGTGACCTGCTTCTCTGAAAGAGCTACAGCAAAGCAGAGTGGTACATAGAACGTCTCCCACAGTGATTAACATGTGTCTTTCATTTGTATTAATTCCCTGACAGCTCTGGTTACTGAATCCAAGAATTCAGCTACTACCTATTAAGAGATTACAATTACATTGTTAACTTATTTCCCACAGGTCACTAAACAGCCATTGGACAAAGAATGGTTTTTCATTGCTTGCAGCCCAGCTGCATTTCAGCAACTTACTGTAGCCCAGCCCTTCTCAGAACATATGCTTCAGAGCAGTACTCTTATATGATGGTTGGTTTCCCAATTTTCAGTCAAACAACTGATAATCAGTTTTAAATTAGAGTCATGGTTAACGATGTCTTTTCCAAGCAGTGTGTACTTTCTGATTCAGGAAGCTCAAAAAGTATGTGGGAGGAATGCAGGAAAACATTCTGGTTACATTTATACCAATTTATACCAACACCAGTAAGTACAGGCAGGCTCCTTTTCTGGCCATGAAGTCAAGCAATGTGGCAGAGCTCAGATCCGTATGGCTAAAACCTCTTCACCCACCAAACCGAATACCTGTTTTCAAGCAGCTCACTGTGAACAGTTCCTGGTCCGTTCTGTCCCCTTAACCACAGCCCAGCACTATCTAAGGGAGAGCTTTTGCATTTAAATCAAAACCATGCTAACACTAACAGCCTGTGTAACTGTAGCACTTCAGGACAGGAGTCCGTGTCTGAAAATTCCTTCTTTTTTTTTTTTTTTTCTTTTGGGTAGGAAGAATTACCGGTAGTAGTGATATCACACTAGATTTTATGCAATTATAAAACTCAATGTGTGGCTGTACCTGACTGTGTCTGCATGTATTGGCGGTGCCCATGGTGTATAAAGGTGTAATAAATCTCTTATAGCCAATTCAGACTGGATGCTAACAGGACCTGCAGAGGCTGGTGGGTAGACTACAACTGCACCTCTTCACCCTGGAAGCTCCTCTGGCCTTTATTTCAAAGGAGAGGCTTTAAAGCCCTATGCTTTGTTCTGATAGTGCTTTGTGACTGGGCAGCCCTGGGGCACTCTGTGTTTGTAAATTGATGAGTCTTTTGAAATAGAGCCACATTTGGGTCCAGGATGCACAAAGACTGACGGTTGCTTGACTTTCCAGAAGTCTAGGTTTGGCCAAGCAAGAAGTTTTGGTACCCTTCTGGAAAGGACTTTTCCCAAAAAGGTAGAAGTGCAATCTGTTTGATGATCTCTTACTTTTCCAATTGGATCCAGGCATGAAGATGATGTGCAACACTTCAAAGTGATGAGGGATTCAAAGGGTAACTATTACTTGTGGACAGAGAAATTCCACTCGCTAAACAAGCTCGTGGACTACTACAAGACAAATTCCATCTCCAGGCAGAAACAGATATTCCTAAGGGACAACAGCCAAGAAGAGAAGGTAAACACAAACTATCCTTTGGAATTTCTCAGTAAGAAACCTTTCTGTGGAAGGAATTCATCCCATGAGAATGTCTTGGCATGGGGGGAGGAGAGTCTGCCCTTGGAAACCCAGCCACATCATTACACTGGTGGTCACTGCAACACAGATTTTTAGTGGATTCAGTGGTATGTAGAGTTATATAATTGAGCATAATGTTCTGATTCTGCTTTGGATAGCAATAGACAGTACTGCAAATCTGCATAGAGGTGCTTTGTTAAAGGTGTGCTAAGATCCCAGAGCTGAAATTCTAAGATGCCTTACAAAGCCAAGAAAAGCAGGACTTACCTTATTGAAATGCCTAGATTTCATAAGGGCAGGTACAGAGCTGACTGCTAGTTGTGACTGAGAAGAATTTGAGTCTGGTTTCCTCAGTGTCCTTGAATGCACCCAGAGTGCAAATTACAACTGCAAGTTTGTCTGCTCAGAAGAATCGTCCATCTTCTGCTATCAAGCAAACACTGTAACAAGTGTGGAAGAACACAGGGCAGAACCCAGAGCAGTGGCTGGTAGGAACTGAAAAGTACTACTGAGAAGAACATAGCAGATATGGGAACAAGCTGTGCCTTCAGGGAAGGTGTAGTAGGTGTTTCAGAAGGCAGAGAAATCCCAATCCAATGAATGCCTGGTTTTGTGCCAGGGGAACAAGCAAATGACATAGTAGAGACTGCTACACATTGCACTGCCAGTACTGGGAGCAAACACGCCTGGTCAGTGCAGTAACCAAAGTCCTGCTTTACCAGGAAACGGATTCTGGTATTAAATTACCAGGATGTGCAGTTAGAGGCAAGGTGTGTGACTTGCTGACTGCAGCAATAAAGTTTTATAGGCTGCATGTGGGTCATTCTTGCTGGCTCCAAACATGAGATGATGCGTTTTTCAATCTGAAGAAGGGGCTTGGGTTGCTGTCTACTTTTAGACTACTTACACAGAGCTTTAAAATGCATTAGTAAGATATAAAATAGAGGCTATGGGACCTGTGAGAGAGATCACAGTGACGAATTGTCTGGGGAAGGAGAAAGCAAGGCTGTATGCATGTATATCAGTAAAACAACCTGTTTGGGCTGACTGTGATCAGGAAAGGAAAGAGATGCATTTGCTCCAAGATGCAGACACGCAAATGAAAGAACAGTAGTCAAGTTTGCTTTGGCAAACTCTCTGTACATTTGTTATGGTGATGGGCTCAGCAGGGTATGTTTAGTACTCATCACAGTGGGATTTCTGTTCACAATTCAAATTTCTAGATGCTACAGCTATATGATAAAATAGTCATAATATATAGATTTCTGTGCAGAGACAAATGAAGTCTAAGGGCAGTATTTAAAAAAATAGCTTGGTTCCTGTGCTGGACCTTACACCAACATTTTCAGCCCAGCACCTCCCATTACTGCCCAGTCTTCAGATGGGGAATGACTATGAGAAAGATCTAAAATATAGGATTCCTGATTTGTTGACCTGTTCAGAGGGATGGAATTGTTTATTTGAAAGAGCCTACAAAGTAGAGGATAGAGGTAGTGATCACTGTGCAATGATTGCTGAGCTTTAGTCAAGGACGTGGTAGGTAGAAAAAGCTGACCTCACTTTTGTGATCTTGCTTCCATCAGGAGAGGCGTGGTGGGAGCCTGGAACGGATGAGCCGGGAAGGATTCCACTTAAGTGGAGCAGCTGGAGAAGATCATTCTTCTATATCCAAGAGATATGTCGAGCATGCTATCCCCATACTGCAGCAGCAACAGGTACTGCCACAAACAAGGGGGCTGGGATGTCGAGCCCAGACACAGGAAACATTGGCTTTAATTGCTTGGTAGCAAGTGAACAGTTGCTTTATCAAAAATTTGCCACCCTCAACCTGCTTTAGGAAGCAGAATCAGGTCTTTTTACAGGAATAACAGCAGTGATGGTTCAGCATAGGGGCGTTTTTTGATATGTAATAAATATGTGGGCTTTTATTTAGTTCTGCGACCTGTGACTTTCTGACTGACAAACCAGAAAAATAGAAGTGTGCTGTGGCCCTTTTACTGGGAACCTAGGAGTACCCTTCAGGTGGTTTTGGTGCCCCATCCTAAAAACTGGAAAACAAGCAATGATGTCATGTTCTTACTTGGCTTAGGAAAAGACATGAAGTATCATCCAGTGAGAGTGCAGGAAAATGCTCACAAATCTTGCACTGCACACACATGCATGGTTTCAGGAACTCGTCTCTAGTCTATAGAACGAAGGAAGCCTTGCTGTCTGTTTCTTTTTTCTGAGTTATGCTACTGATATTCAGCACCACAAAACACATCACAGGGATGAGAAATTACTATAGTAATCCTAGGAGAGTTTGGTTTCCTCCAGAACGTTCCTTCTCCTCTGCCCTATTCTGGGTCCTCTCTGCACTCTTTCATCATGTTACTTCCCTGATGTGTGACGTTTCTTTACTCCTTTGATTGCATAGGAATGGAGAGAACAACAGCAGTACCTGGTGCTGTTTTCAAATTTCTTCCTGGTTAATTTTTGGGGAATAGTTTTCCTGGAGTTGGCTCATGTCTCTAGCTAAAGGCAGCGTAGCATCCTTCAAGGAGAGGGTTTTTCTTACTAAAGGGAAGAAATCCAAAATGTTCCTTAAGGCATGAGAGCTCACATATAGCAAAGCCAGAGGCAATGGTGAAATGGCTGTTCTCTCATCAGACAAGCCGTGTGGCCTGTTAAGGGACTGCTGGTGGAATAATACAGGTTCTGACGAAGCTGAGTGCCTGCACCCTTTGCAGCACAGTCTATTCATGAGTCACATTTTATATGGAGCAGAAACACGCATAGGAGTGAAGCACCCATGTAGTAAGTCTTGTGACTGCAAAGCCACATTGAGTTCACCCTCTTTCTGGCAGAGACACGTGAGGTGCAAATTGTGCTCCAGTTTCAGGCAGCCTCAGCAACATTTTAGGCTGACAAAGGCACGTGTGAGACCAAGGGAGTTTTTGGAGGAGAGCTATAGGAAAGGAAGCAGCAAGAGGGATAGGACAAAAGCTGTTTACAAGCAACAGCAAGCAAAAGCTGTTGTTCTTTCTCCCCGCTGTTGACACAGCTCATCAGACCCTGTGTCTCTGAAGCACTACTGCAATCTGAGCTAACATGATTTAAGGTTCTGTCACACCCTTATCATAAAAACAAAAGCTTAGTACCTGCACGAAGGGCCCAGGGGGATAAAGAGACTCAGCACCTCTCAGCTGTGCGCACAAAAGAGAACTTGCTTCCTAGATGTTTCCTACTTCCTCTCTCCATCTGTCTGGGTTGATTTGTGTTGATATGACTTCAGATGTGTGGTCATATGGCTACTTTTCTTTGAACCTGATTTCATCTCATTCTTCTTTGGTTAATTTGGCTACTAGATTCTCAGGTTTGCTTGCAGTCCTTTGCAACATGGAGCAGCCCAAGAAAAAGTAGAGTCCTCAGATACAGTCACCTGCATCAGCATCACTGTCATCCCGCCAGCATATAGGACAGAGGAAAAGCAAGGAGTGGGCAGCACTGGGTCATAATAACTCCAGATTGGCAAAAGTCCCCTTGGCAAGCATGGCTTTTTATCTGTGAGTTAAAACAACCTTAGTTTTTCTGCAAAAGTCTTAGAGACCAAAAAGGCCATTTTTCCCAGCAGCTGTGATACACATCTAAGAACACTCAACTTTCAACTTCTAAAAAGTAAAATGCAAAATAGAAGAGTCAAAGGTGACCTCTTCCATGAGGGTCACTTCTTGCAGTACTGGAGCACTGGGACAGTATTGGAAGCAGATATCTAAAATTATTTACTTGAGGGCTGGCCCCTCACCCCGTTCTCACCAATGACTCTTAAAGCCCCTCATTTATACATCTCAGCATATATATGTGTCGTGGTTTAATCCTAGCTGGCATCTAAGTACCATGTAGTCACTCACTCACTCACTCCTCCTCCCTCTGGTGCAAGTGGGGAGAGAATCAGGAAAAAGGTAAAACTCATGGGCTGAGAAAAAACCAGATTAATAATTCAAATAACAATAATAATAATGATAAAGATGATAATGATAATAATAATAATAAAAGGAAATTTTAAAAAGAGATAAAGGAATAAAACAACAAAAACAAGTGATGCACAATACAATTGCTCACCACCCACTGACTGATTTCCAGCCAGTCCCTGATCATAGAATCATAGAATCATAGAATCAGTTGGGTTGGAAGGGACCTCTGAGATCATCAAGTCCAACCCTTGATCCACTACCGCCGTGGTTGCTAGACCATGGCACTAAGTGCCACATCCAGTCTCATCTTAAAAACCTCCAGGGACGGAGAATCCACCACTTCCCTGGGCAGCCCATTCCAATGCCTGAGCACATTCCAATGCCTGATTGGCCTCTTCTGGCCAAGTACCCCCAATTTATATACTGCCATGATATTCTATGGTATGGAATATCCCTGTGGCCAGTTCAGGTTAGCTCTACTGGCTATGCTCCCTCACAGCTTCTTGTGCACCTGCTCGTTGGCAGAGCAGGGGAAACTGAAAAGTCCTTGATTTAGAGTGAGCCACTACCTAGCAACAACTGAAGTATCAGTGTGTTATCAGCAGTATTTTCATATTAAATACAAAACACAGCACTGTACCAGCTACTAGGAAGAAAGTTAACTCTATCCTAGCCAAAACCAGGACAACATGACTTTTTTCTCGCTGTTTTCTTTCTAGGAAAGATATGGTGGGAGTCTGGACAGGAAAGATGTGCTGCATGGACTAAGGGATCATGGCCAAGGAAATGCAGGAGCTATGCAACGGAGACACACAGACCCACTGCACCAGCAGACACCGGTAGGTGACATACCTGGAAGGTCCCATCTGCCTGGGTTCCTTAGCAATGGCCAAGCAGCCTGGGCAATGTCACCTGCAAGGAGGTTGCAGAGGAGTATTATATTAAGAACACATCTTAAAAGATGTTTCTGAGTCTCAAGACTCTATCCCAGCCACTTGAATCTGCTTCTGGGGTACTCTTGAGGGTAGGACTACAGTGTTACATGAGCATAGTTCTAGGACTGCTCTCAAGGTCAGCCTTAGTTAACTTGCAGCCTCTTAGTGGAAGAGGAAACTCAGCATAAGCTCAACTAAATAGACATCTGGGACACTGGCATGAGCACAAGCTCACCCGTGGGCTTGGATCAAGCATGGGTCCAGTCCAGCAGAAGACATTTCTGAAAGCCTAATGATCTAGGAGAGCTTTATGTCCATTAATGCAAGGGACTATGAAGTACCTTTGCCACCCCAGCCAGGCTGTGACTAAGCTCAGTAGCTGGAAGTGCAGTACATGTTTTAAGTTCTACAGAGAGCTGCCTCATGATGCTGTGCCATGCTGCAGTACTCTTTCTGTCTTGAAATGCACTTGTAGTCACAGTCTCTTCCACTAATTTTTTCTCAGTCCTGAGAAGGCCTGTCATCATTCAGCTCTACTTGTCTATACCTGGCACATCCTCAGACCTACTATGCCATCAAAGTGGGACTCATCTACCTGACACCCTTAGCTGTCAGAGCTTAACACAGAGGATGTGGGCATGATCCAGCTATTATCTGCAGACATCTCAGACCACTGCCCTACTTGGATCCATACCTGGCAGTCGACCTTAAGTAACCACGTGCTCTGCAAATTCCTACTATGTGAATGCCCATATAGAATATGGTGTCTTTCTCTGCCTCAGCCTGTGATTCCACTGCCAACTCTAAAGTATTTCTCCATCAGCTCAGTGTGACCTAAGGAATGCTCCTCTTCCTTGAGGAAATGTACAGATCAGCCCACAACAACCAGAAAACCTAGATCCAAGGAGAGAAGGGAAGGACAGCAGACCTTTCTTGAGTGTGAGAGAAAGTGACCGGATTGGTTTAGGAAATATGGAACAAACTAAAAAACAGGGACATGTCTTTTCCAGGGTTTGGAGGGGTTTGTTTGTTTGTTTGTTTGTTTGTTTGTTTTTGGCAAAATCCCTAAATCTTTATTATAATCCAGCTCAAAATACAATGGTTTTTATCCCTCAGAGGCTGTGGCAATCAATAACATGCCCTTGCCTGCCACATCTCATCAGTGATCTAGAAGTCAGAAATACAGTCATAGGAAGGTCTGTATGTCCAACCAAATAACTAGGAGACAGGTCTAAGCAGGGGCCTGAATGGAAGATTTATCAAAAGTTAGTCTGTCTTCAAACAGATCTCTCCATCTGTCCCTGCAAAATATACCTCCCAAATTATCCATGCCCTGTGGCGTGGGCACCAACAATTTCCGAGAAAGAAGCTCATGCTATGTCCTTTAAAATCTGATTTCTGGCCAAAATGGGAGACTGACTGCAAAGTCTCTTATGATTAAGCTCTCATAAGAAAAAAAATCTAACCATAGTGCACATTAAAGTGCAAACCCAAAATAAACTGATATACCCAAACAGATCCTAAATCCTTTTGATCTCAGGGGACTGACCTTGGGAAGAGTGCAAAGAAGGTTTAAGACCCTTCCCTATGCCCCAGAAGTGCCTGAAAGAGCAAGTATCTTCTTCACAATGTTGACTAGACTTGCCTGTATGCTGGCTCTCATAGACCTTTGCTGGCCAAGGACACATTTTGATATCTGTACCAGCACCAGCTCAGCTCTCCAGAGTCATTCACTTACAGTTACAGCCCTGCAGGACTCAGGCAGGAGCCCTTTTCTGTGCTCCCATAACTGGCTTCTGACATGGCTGTCATGCCCTTCCAGGGCAGAGGTGACAGAGCCATGGGAACATTATTTCCTGCTCTCAGTCTGACTTTTCACCTTATCGTGCAAACACCCACGAATACACTGAGGCTGCTGAGAAACCAAGCACCATCCCTTGGGTGTCCCAGTAAATTGGTTCCTACTTCCTGGTATCTTGGCCACTTCCTGGTTTAATTGCAAGTTGGTCTAAATTTCATTACTGCTCGTCCTCTCATAGCGAAGATATGTACTGGGAGTTAACAGGGGTGACAGGAAGATGGTCTTTAAGAGTCCTGGCTCATTGTTCCCTGCCTATCTCTCTCTCCTTTCCAGCGAACGCTATGGGTCCGTGCCTTGTACGACTTTGATGCTGTGGAGCATGATGAGCTGGGCTTCCGTAGTGGAGACATCTTAGAGGTCCTGGACAGCTCCAACCCTTCATGGTGGAAAGGACGTCTGCGTGGGGAACTGGGTCTCTTTCCTGCCAACTACGTCACACCAGTGCTCCTGTGAGGGCACAGTTTGCCCCAGAGGGCCAAGCTGGAGCTGCTCTTCTGACATGACAAGGGACAGAGAAGGAGTGCATCTTCCCTGGCCACCAGGACATACACTGGTTTTGGTTTTGTCTTAATTTATTGGCAACTTATTTTTTTAAATGTTGGTATGAAAGGGAAACCTTTGAAGAAAATATTATTTTTTCCCCCCTATTTTTCACCTTCATTAAGGGGAGGAGCAAAAATCCTGGACTGCTCACTGAGACGTTGCTGGATCCTCTCTGCCCTGTCACCTCTTTGGCTAACGATTGATAACTTCCTGCAACTAGGTTTGTTCTGTGGAAAAGCCCCTCAGACAAGTCAGACTTCAGGTTCAGTATTCAGATGGTCCTACCCCTTCCTTTTGGAATTCACCCACAAGAATTAAATGATCATTGGTAATCCCATTAATCCTTCAAGTAGGGAAGGAAAGTGAAGGGGCTTTAGGTTGAGGTTCAAGGCAATTTGTATTTTTCTAAATAGCTTCTGGCTTACCCATCTCCTACTGTGTGTATGGACTATATGGATATACCAGATGAAGGGAAAGGATCCTGTGAGCTTTTGTACAAAACAAACAGTGGTGAAGGTATGGGAGGGCAAGAACCTACTTTCTTTGCTGCTTCTGATAGTCCTGGTCTTCTTTCTGCACCCCATAACAGCTTACGCCATTTTCAAGCTGCTCTCTTAGGTATCTACACTTCTGCTAGATAGCCTGGTTAGAGCAGATCAGGCCATTCAGCTAAATTAGTATCCACTGGATTGGATAACAATTAATATCCCTCACTGGTTCATTTTGTAAAACTGAACTGGGGAGGGGTTGGAGAGAAGAGGTTTTACTGGTTTGGTGGCAGAAGTTCTTTCCCTGAGAAGTTGGGGTGTTGAGGAGCACTGTGTACACAACTCTGCCTTACCAGTGGAATGCCTCATCCGACAGGTTAAGCTGTTACTTTACCGTATGCAGAGAATAAAGTTGTGGCCATCAAACAGTCTGTTCTATGTTCCAGTTTCTTTTGGATAAAATAAGATAAATGAATAGGTTTTCAAATCATTGCTGAGTGAATGCCCAGATGTGATAGAAATATACTGCAAATGCACATTAGAAATGAACCAAACTCTGTGAAGGATACACTATTCATAACTACTGCTCAGGCAAGTTGATATTAAACAAACTGTCTGAATTTTTCACAACATGTGAGACCTCAGCAGTCAGCATGGAAGTGATGATTAATCATTCTTGAAAAAGAAAGAGAAGGCAAGTGAAAAACTCTAAAAATAAATCAGACTCAGCAATAAAAAAAAAATGTACTTATCTTCTTCTAGTCCCAATGGGAGAAAAATAATCCAGGAAATAGGTTCTTTAGGTAAAGTCCAATTCAGTGTAGTTGGCCTGAACAAAGCTGCCAGCTAGACAGAGTATTAGCAGAAAGAACCCATTTTGAGAGAACTCCACCAGAATCAGATTATTAATGGGTGAAGTAAAACAAGAATATTTAACACAGCATATAAACTTTAAAGAGAATAGAAAACTTCGAAAGACACATTAAGAGCTTATCTCCATTGGCTACCAGGGAGGTCCAGGAAATGGAGAGACACCATGTGACTGCCAGGGCTGGACTTGGCCCTGTTCTCTTGCAGAAGCTCTTTTCTGGGCCTTTAGTGTCTTCTTTTGAAGGGAAGTCCATGAGGCTTCTTTTGGAACGAGACACCTTATTATTTGTGTGAGGATGTAACCTCAGTGATTGCATAGTTCGAAGAGTGTTTTGTTGTGATTTGCCCTTTTTTAACCTTTATGTTTGTTAGTTTGATTTTTGCTAAAGTAGTAACAAATTTGGAAGAGAGAGGGTTAACATTCAGTCAGAGAGACCAGGGGGAAGATGGATGCAAAGAAACCAGAGACTAGCAAAGGCAGAAGAGGGATAAAAATGATGAATCTTTCATATTCAGCTCTGACTGAAACAGAAGAAATGGTGTGTTCACAATTATTCCCGTCATGTCAAATCATCTTTCAATTAATTACTTTTTTTTATTAGTTATGTTTAAAACTAGAAGCAATGTCTCCTTTTCCTTTCCTCAGCACTCTAAAGACCCTCTTGGTAGTGAAGATGTAGTTGCACAAAATTAATTGAAGATAACGCACTTAGCAGTTTGATAGCTCTTCACACATTTGAAACCCCTTTACAGAGATTAACTAATTAAGCAAGTCTAAGTAGTGCATTGTAAGTACCCCCATGTTAACTCATGATTCATTTGAGGAAGAGGTAAATTTTCACGTGATTTTTTTTAATTGATGTTTAAGGAATTAATACTTAAGGTAATTAGTATTAAAGGGCTGCTCGCTAATTATGGACAACATACCAGAACCACAGTAAAATCATGATTTCTCATTATGAGCAGCACCTAATGACAGCAAAATTACTAGGAGGCGAAAGTATCATGGCGTCTGTGATAACTACACTAGTGCCATGTTCTGTACCGCCTTGTGCATTTTGGCCAAGCTTTGGTCTGCCATACCCAGTCTCTGTTGCCTCTGCTGTTGTCCTTGCCTGATCCCCAGAGCAGAGGCAGTGCTACCTGCATTTACTGCACATGCCAGTAGCTGGGAGGCACAGGCGTCAGACGGCATTTTTGTACCCTCCCACAGTAAAAGTTGTTTTCCTCCCAGCAAAACAACAGCACAAAGAACCCTGGCTATTCCCAAGTCCGTGGAGACTCTGGATGCGAGGGGAGGCAAAGTGGGGAGTTTTGTGGGCATAGAAGGTGCTGTAGCCACAGGAAAGAGGTTGTTTTCCACACCCCATGCCATTTTCTCCCTGTGAAATTCTCTCTCCCATAGATTGGGCCACTTAATATGCAGAGAGAGAGAGAGAGAGAAAGAGACACTCTCCTCCTCCACCCATATATCCTGTCAACCTTCCAGCTCCTTCTTCCAACAGGTTTTAATTGTAACACAATCCTTGTTAATATTGTGGTGATTCACTTACACCTGTGCTGTGAAAGCCTCAGATTCTATGGCCCATGCAGAAAGCACGTTAGCAACCTAAGACTGGAGCCTTAAGGTGACAGTGTGCTGCATTGAGTTCACCTGACATTTACCAGCGTTTTGGAAACCTCTAGAAAATATCCCAAGAAAGTCCACTGCAAAACTGAAAAGTGAAGGAATAGAGAGGGAATTTTGTTTGTTATTTGTCTTAAGCAAGAAAGACAGTTCATGAGAAAAGAGATTGTAAACAGAGATAAAAGTAGGAAAAGTATGTGGGAAGGCAAACATTATTATAACAAATGAAACAGAGGAAGCTGGACTTGCATAGGGAAAAATAATTTTGATGAGAACAGCTGAGCTGAGTTTTCTCCTGTCTGAAGTAACTTTTTGCCTATGTTCTGCTGCAGATCCATATTTTGTCTAAAAATGTCTCTGTGATTAATAAGGCTGAGCTAAAAACAGTAAATGGAAATCTCCTGTCATGCAGATGATGTCCAAGCAGTTTTCTGTGCCACAAAAAGAAGGTCTCTCTGTCTTGGTGTACGTGCCTACTGTAACAGCTGTGCTCACTGGAGCACCCTGCTGAAACAACGGGATCACAGCAGGTTCCCATCTGACTCCTGACAGGGGAAGAGCACCAGGGACATGATCCTCAGGGCTGCCACAAAGTCAACACCTGGTCAGACTGCTGGGCCGGTCTCCTGTACCAGGAAAACAACAGTTTGTTGTTTGTGGGTTGTTGTTGTTATTTTTTAAATAGAAAGTACTTCTCAATTTCAGTGGGCTGTGCAGGAAATTTGAAGCTTTTCACAGCAGCCATCTGTTCATCATTTTTTCTATTCAGCAGCACCTCTCATCCTTCCTCCCCAATGGGATCCTGCTGCTGCAGGCTCTTGAAAGGCCATTTTGCCTTCAGCCCTTGTGGAGAGCAAGCGAGGACGTCAGAAGTGAAAGATCCAGCAGCCAGGACCACATAGTCAGGAGAAATCAGCCCTAAACAGCAATGTGGTATCAGTTGGGACATGTTGCACTGCAGGAGCAACACCCCAGCAGCTGTAGTCCAGCAGCAAGGTGAAGGGTGATCTCTGAGCAGGAAGCAACAGGTCTTTAGTTATGTCCGTGTCACAGCACAGGGACAACAAGGAAGTCTGGTGGGACAGAAATGTGGCCATCTGGGCTAGGGCTGTGCCAGACTCTTGCTCTGCTTCTGCAGCTCTTTGCCAAGGAACCTGGGTTACACCAGACTAGGTGTGAGAATTGTTTGGCAGTGCTGCCCGCCCCTGCCCAATGCAGCCCCAGAAGCCTATGTGCACCTCCTTGCAGCTGCAGCCCATCACCTCACTACTCCTACATGCATTAGAAAGCCCAGGGCCCAGCTTTTGCCTCCGTGCTGATAGAAAGTGCTCTGCAGACATCTCACTTCAAATACTTGTTCAAAGCAATTGGCTTAGGTGCTTTTAAATGAAACCCCATAGAGATCAGTTGAACCCATTAGTGTTCCCTAGATGATCCAGGCAGTAACATTTACTGGTTAAAACGCACTCATGGACTAAAAAGCTCCTTACACCCAGCCACTCCTTGCTGCTGAAAATTTTGTATTTCAATGGGGAATGATGAACTGAGCACATGATAAAGCCTTTAACAGCCCTGAGGAAGAGGGCAGAACATTGCCATTTTCTCCAGTTTTTCAGAGGCAACTTTCATGTGACAGAACTCAGGAGCGTTAATTCGCATCAAATGCAAAAGAAGCTTCTTACATTAGCAGAACTGACAGTAGAAAACAGTCAATGACTTATCTGTGAGCTACAGGACAGCAGGGAAACAGGCAAGTGAATAAGGAAAGGTCACTGACCTTTGTGTGGAGAGAAAATTCAAAGCACATTGTCTACTGCCATTGTGCAAGTGAGAGGTGCTTGGCTGATGTCGAGCTTGCCAACATGAAAATGCAAAATTTCAAAAATGGCAGGCATGCAGGGATCATTGTAGACATGCAGAAACAAAATTAGCTCAGGCAATAAAGGGAGGAAGAAGAAACAAACAAAAGATCTCTAGATATCTTGCAGCTTCTCCCCGCTAGTCCAAGCAGGTTCATTTCCACCAGAGTTCATGAAAGATACAGCCATGGCGAGTTTGTTTGTCACAAATAAAAATGAGAGCAAAGCAGTGGGGGAAAAAAAATGCAGTTTATGGCATGATTGTATGCTTAAAGCTATAAAATGGTGACGATGTCCCGATATCATGACTGAAGTTCCATTCTCTGTTTAAGTGGAGCTTCTGGGAAACCTCTCAGTGATGTCTATGATTCATGCACATATATGAATTCTATGATTCTATATTCAAACACAGATAAGGAAAAGAAAAAAGAAAACCCGCAAAACATATGAGGTACCTTCTCTACTGATCTAGAGGTCATTTGCAATCTATCTTTTATGTCTTTGCTGTACTGAATGTGTCATAACTTCCTTGTGGTACTGACAGTCCCTCTCCCTTGTCAAATTCCAAGAAGGGTACTACTGCAGTGCTAACAGATAATAATAAACAGTAGGAACCAGTCCTTGGTGACCCTTCTCGTGGCTGAATGTTTTCTGTCAGGTGCAGCACACCAGAAGTTTGGTTGCAAAATGGTGGATTAGAAGTAGATTGCACCAACAGTTTAATTTTTTTTTTGTCTCCTCAAAATTTAAGGAGAAAAAAATTTCAACTGCAAGTTTGCTACCAGCACCAAAGGATTGGAAAACACCCTTTGCCCTGCCCTTTCTAGAGTCACTTTCTTCAGAGCTGAATGCATGTGTAGCTTGTTCTGAATTAGCAGCTTTTCACACTCGCTTGGCAGAGCTGTGAAATAAGAAGGATACGTGGCAGCAAAGAATCAGCTCTCTGTAGCTGTGTATCTGTATATCTTGCCATTGTGATGGCAGCTATTTGCCTGTTATCGGAAGAAGATGATCTGCTAATAACAATGGACATGATTTCATCACAGCCGGTAAGTCAACCAAACATCTTGCTGCCGCCCTGCAAAAAACCATCCACTTGTTTTTTGCTGGGTTAATGAGTTGAGTCAGCTCACCGAAGGCAGCATAAGGAGACCCAGAGCCAGCGCAGGGTGAGCAGTGGGAATGTACAGCCAGGAGGGGGAAAGGGTAAGACGGAACCTCCCAGTCCTGGCAGCAGGAGCTATTAGATCACCTCGTCCTAGGCTGCGGACTCAGCAAAATGAAAACTTACCTGACACTGAGGTTGACATAAAGCCTTGACATGAGCAGGGGATTTTTTTAAAGCTTGTTTGGGAGATCGGAGTGAGGGTAGGAAAGGGGAAAAGAACTCGGAACTGCTACAAACAGTACATCTCCATGGAAGCCTACAGATGTTCCAGTTAAGCAGCAAAGCTGTAGGAGGATTTTTTGGGAGGGAGGGGTTTGGACTGTAAATTAAAGCAGGGGAAAAAATAATTCTTAACACGACCACAATAGTAACACTCTCCATCATTTAAACTATTATCAGCACTGATAATAGTTTAATAATTCTCTGAGGAGAATGGACCATACATGACAGTTTTCAGGAGAAATAACAATAAAAGTGAGAAGCACCTTGCTGCCCTGTGAAATATCTAAATTAGTGCCACTTGTTGCTGATGCTTCTCTTTCGGGGTGGGGTGCAGCTATCAGTCATGTTTATCAGGTTGGAAAGCACACCAGTGCTTACCAGTTTAAATCTTCAGCATCAGCTGACCAAAATGATAGCTGTGTATTCTCATTTAAAATGTGCATGACTTGTAGAGCATAGACATTTCACAAGCACTTACGCAGCAGAATGCACTCTGGAACACCAGTCATAAACACCTTGAATTTAGGACTCCAAAAATAAGAGGCAAGGCTTCAAGACACACAAATGGGTGGTTTGCACTGACTTTGGACAGATTCTGACTAAAAATAAAAAGTGCATATTTAAAAGAGAAGGTTTGTAGACACTTGAACAACATAGCAAGCTTGCTGTGGTCTCTACCATGCAATCTCCAGCTCAAGGCTGACAAGAGGGCTGTATACAGTGTTTATTGGATGAAATACTCTGGCCTTGGTTATGGGAAGCTGGAGACCATGGTCACAACCATCCCTTTGGTCTTCTGAAGCCTTTGGCTCTGTCAGTGAATTGAAGGACAACCACAATGATGAGAGATACCATTAGTAACAAAAGACTAGTGGTGTTTACTGTCTTTATAATACATTTAAATATGAAGCCTATTTTTCTGAAGTGCTGGCTTCCCTGGGCCTGGAGAAGCTGTCTCTGAACAGCATCCTGTTCTAGCTGGAGTGTATGGCTGTGGCACACGAAGGCTTGAGTGTGACTCTGGGAGGAGGGGGGCACCTGAGAAGACAACTGAGTAGGCAAGTGCGACTCAGCTTTGTCTGAGTAAGTTGCTGTTTTATGTTTTAAGTCAATGGAGCTATTCTGATTTTTACCAGCTGTGGTCCTGCCTCGTTATTCCAGAAAGAGATCATACTTTAATCTGATAATATCTTCAAGTAGGGAGCCAAAGGGTGTGGGTAATGATTTACTCCTCTTTGAAATTATAATTATAATCTTTCATCTATTTAAAGAATCTTTATATTTACCTGTGTAAGACAGTCTAATATGGTCAAAGCTTTGTGGTTTTCTTTTCTCATGATTCAGACAAATCTGACCACAGCTCCAAAGCTCTTCTCAACAGACTCTTCATATTACACTTTATTGTTTCTACCTTCCTTATTTCTGCAGCCTCCAGCTTATTGAAAAAGCTGCTACAAAAGGTTGTGTGTTGTTTTGGTTTTTATTTTTTGTTTGGTTTTTTTTTCCAACTATGTCTATGCAGGAAATGTCATTTAGGAAAAACAGCTGGTTAACTTAGGAGCTAGTTCAGCTCAGTAAATCACTCCAGCTAGTGACAGTGGCATGACTATTTCACAGTAAGTGGTCAAGCCCAGCACCCTGCATGGATGCACACCATCCACACAGCAGAAGTGGAGGACGCTGTATTGCATGGAGACCCAGCTGGTGTAGAATAACAGACCTCACAGGGGAGTCACTGAAGCACAACCATGTTGTAAATGTACAGAAATGATTTTCCCATGTAAAGAAGAGCTAATATTTTGAGGAGTACAATGCCCAAGGAGGCTGAAGCCTAGCATATACAAAACACGTGTTGTGTTCAGAGACCATAAACCAAGACTGACAAAACCATTTTTAATGCAGCTGTCTTTTTGTACATGAGAAATTCGAATTTATGTTGAGCATCCTGTTACTTTGAGTGTGGGTGCAAAACTCTAATAGCATGTGTACTGCTTGTATAGACAAGGCTTGACTGGCTCAGCAGTGCAATCACATCAGCCTCCTATTTGCATCCTGCCAGTCTCTCTTTGCACTCCCACATTAGCTAGAAGCTCTTGTCTTCATCATCTAATATCTTGATCCTGCATCCACAGCTCAAAGGCTTCATTATGATCCTAGAATTCATTCGACAGTGTTTCTAAAGTTCATCGTCCCCATCACCTTCTCTTTCAAGACTGTGTAGATTTGCAGATCTGCTTTCAATTTCCTTACACCTGTCAAGGATATGAGTGTACTCTCTTGTACACTCTCTTTTTGTGTGTGTGGGAAGTTTGTTTTATTTTTTAATTTTTGAAGATGTTATTTTAGTATTTATTCTTACTATTCCCAAGTTGCCATAAGTGCTTGGGAATGCTAAATCCAGACCAAGACCAAGGTCTTTAGTGCTGGCACTATGGCTGTGCCCCAGAGTTCTTACAGTTTACAGCTAGTGATAAGAGTGTACAGGCAAGTAGATAGGAATAGGGCAAGGAAGCAATGAGGCAGGATAGGTCACTGCGATGGGCAAAGTAGCAGGAATTTTTGACTCATCTGAGCATCTCAGTGCATGTTATTTGAGTAAAGTATTTCCTTCTCTGACTTGAAATCCCTTTTAAGACCTTGCTTGTAGTAGGAGCACCACTGCAAGTGGTAATTCCGCTGTCAGTGGTCCCTCTGCTTCCTTCTCACAGCTTTGCTCCTAATGAAGCAGTGTGGTTACCTCACATCCAGTGAATGGTGCAGGAAGGGAGCTGGACTGTTCCAGACATGGGCAGCCAGGCCATGGGTTGTCAGTCCAGAATGGCTTTGCCCAGCACAGGTGCTCTGCTGGGGGTCTGATCTTTTATCCCCAACTAAAGAGCACCAAAGAAAGAAGAGTCCTTAAAACAGAATCTGCTAATCTATGTAGGACCACAATTCTTACCTGGAACAATCATTTTGTCTCACCTTGCCAAGTTGTAGTTTGTAAGACAGGGCTGGCCTCCCCTTACCATCTGCAGAGCACACAGATGCTCTCAGGTCATAAACTAGTCTGGAATTTTGGGTTGCTGCTGTGGAATGATGAATGCCTGATTCCAATTAATAAGGGATGGAGCTGAGAGAACCCCTGTGATGTGGGAATCCAAGTCAGCAGGTTTGGCAGAACTCTGTGAAGTTTCAGCCTTGGCGTCAATGTCAAAGGAAGCAGCAGCCTGTGCTGGCTCAGTGGCAGAGCTCAGGCAGCAATATGAAATTAAAAAGTAACATATGTCAACCAGGGAGGAAAAAAAAAGGGACCACAATTGTTGTAAAGCAGAAATTATGAAATGACACTGACTGACACAGAAAACTAAATATATTAAGGACATAACCCTGACTAGAAAACCTAAAAACAGTAAAGGATTTTAAGAAAATTTGGAATAGAAATAACTCTAGCAATGATACAGACTAAACATTTTAATTGATACAATGAAGACATGGGGCCCTGAGTTAGCTTTTATGGAATAGACAATGTATGTTAATCTTAGCAAACTCTGTCCTATAGCTTTGTCCCTAGTCACACCCAAAACACCAGGAGTGAAAGGATGACAATATGGAAATCATTTACCTGGATATATCCATGCTGAGAAAGGCTGTGACATGTTCAGAAAATAAAACAGGAGGACTGACAAAGGGGGAAGAGGATAGTTTTCACCGAATCATGACTTCATGAGACCATGAGAGCCTCAGTGTCACACTGAATGGAGGACAACGAAATGGGAAATCACAAAGGCCTGGATCCTTACAGAGGCTTTTATTTTCACATCCAACTTCATTACATTAATGGCATCTAATGCCCATTAATGGTTTCTAATGCTCACTAGTTGCAGTGGAACTCCCTTGCATAAGTGGGAATTCAATGTCCAATTGGACTTGAGGATCTGACCCTCCAAAATGGACTCTGCCAGTGTTCCTGGAGCCCCTGCTGTGTAAGGGTTGCTCTGGGGGGGAGTACCACGTGGGATGGGAACAGAGCATCCTGTCATGTGGTGGAGGGGAGTTGCTGCACACAGGATACTCTGGTGTGGAATGTTGACATCCTGGACCAAAGTTAATAACTCATGTCTTCATTTTTGTTCTCTGACTTTCCCACTAATGTTTCTTCAATATTTCTGTGGTTTTGTGTGTACAGCTGCCTGTGGTCCAGAAGGTCTATTATCTTCCCATCCTGACAACTTGATAGGCAGTAGAAGGAGTGGGATATAGCATTAAGAGGTAATTAACATTCAAATAGGTCAGGAGCTCACTTGGGGGTTGTGCATGACTGGGTTTTCCCAACTCCTTGTCAGAAATAAGTGTTGATAAGAGCAAGGGCAGTCACCAATGGTGAAACTGCAAACATGAAATCAAACCTTGGTGGTGCTTGGGGGCAAGGAGGAGTTCACCTTGCACGTTTGCTCACCTGCAGGAAAGGGAGGTCATGAAATGCTGCCCAGCAAATACTGAATGTGCTGCAGAGAGCTTACAGTTTGCTTCCTGCACCTCTCCTCTGCTGTCCAGGGCAATCCCGTGGCCTGAGAAGTTTCCTTTTTGTTGAATGTAATGTGTCAAGCACTTCTCTTCTGTCCTACACTGATCTTATGGGCCCCTTATTTTCAATGTACACTAAACTGTACGTGTACTACTGTGTGTATGCGTGTGTCTATAAAGATACAGTTAGTACCTGCTTAGATTTGTGGGTATGTGTGCTTGTTAGGAATTTCATAATTTCTCCTGGAGTTTCCTTACGTGTAAAATGGAGATAATAACACGTAATTACCTACCTTGCAGGGCTGCTGTGAGGACAAATTAACCAATGCTTGTGTGGGTGTTTGCAGATGAAAAGCATGATATTAAGACTAAATATAATGATTGAATGTTACAGAAGAGAGTTTGTATTTATTATGGTGATTGAATATGAGTCGAAAGCATTTTGTGGGTATTTATTTCTTGTGCAGTACTAAGTATTTGTAGAAGGTGGGAAACTGGTGGAGCTAAGTTCGGAGTAGGTGTCAAAGAAATGGTTAAAGTTCCTCTTTAACCTTTACAGCCTACTGGCTTTCTTCTTCTCTCAACCACAGCTAATGCTGAACAAGAGAACAGAGGGATGAAATGGGGCCAAGCTATAGAGGAAGGGAATGAAAATAAAATACAATTGAAGGTCATGATTTCAAATAACAAAAATATAAAAAATGAATGGAAAAATAAAGTCTGGAGAAATGAGAACAGGGAGAGAAAAGAAACCTCA
Organism: Corapipo altera; assembly: GCF_003945725.1. Classification (NCBI taxonomy): domain Eukaryota; kingdom Metazoa; phylum Chordata; class Aves; order Passeriformes; family Pipridae; genus Corapipo; species Corapipo altera. The sequence continues at coordinate 17,021,895 of NW_020884873.1, forward strand.
GGGACATATGGTATTACATTATCTCAGTAGACGGAATTATGAGAAAGTAAACACCAATTTAAAAGAGGCATCACAAACAATTGATGGAAAGCATATGCAGGGGAAAAAAAGGAGTGGAATGGGAAGGGAGCAAGAGATGTGCTTAATTATTTTTTGTTTTCACTTTGTTAAGTGTAATGGCATCATTCTTTTATTTCCTATGTGTTGTTGAGAGGCACTTCTCTGCAAACCTAGAAGATGGTGTCAAGTATTTCAGATGCTTTTTCCATGTGTTCCATGGGCAGGTTGGTAAGAGTTAAGGTGTGGATGCATTTTTCAGCTTGAGAATGGCCCTGTCTGGTTTCATTTGGCTTTCATGCTGTCTCTGGAGAATTAATGGAACAAATGCATTTCCGTCTACTTCAGTGAAGCTGTACCGTGAGTGAATCAGACCCATTCTCACTGCTAAATGTAGCTGTTGCCCTATGAAACCCTGATCAAAGTGTATTTCAAGTTAAACCTGGAATGTTTTGTGATTAAACCAAAACAACAAAACAAAATCTTAATTGTTTTGGTGAGTATGGTATGCTGGTGTGTGAGCTGCCCAGAGGAGTGGTAAGGGGAGGTGGACCATGAGAAGAGTAAGGAGTAAATGACCAGTACATTGCAGAGTTCAGGGAGCAGACTGCCTTTCTTTGCAAATTGTCCTGGCTTGGAATGGAAATCATTAGCCAACATCCTTGCAGGGTCCTGTGGCCTGTTTGCTCCTTCTTGTTCACCCTCCCTCATCCTCACCCTCCTTACTTCAACATCTCTCCAAATCCAGATGGCTCTAGTTCTTCATCTGGTCCTTGTTTCACAGATCTTCCTTGCACCCCAAAACTTATTTTGTGCTGAATCATTCTTATCTCAATTCATTGGCCTAAATTAATCCTTTGTGTAATTCAACTGACTAAAATTGACGTAAATGGAATTACATCAGAGCTGAAATTAACCCAGTCTGACTAAAATAGCACCTGCCTTTTCTACCAAACCAATGCTTGTCTCTTCCCCATCTCCACCCACATATCATGATTTTAACATTTCTTTCTCCTTATTGCTCTTTCACTTATCCTGCTGCCATAAGCAAGCTGTGTTCTCAGTGGTTGGTGTTCCCCTCTTCTCTCCAGCACCCTGTTCTTCTTCATCCCCACAGCACAGGCTGTTGGTTCCTGTTAACAGCCAAAACTTGCTTCTGTCCAAGTCTGTGCAACAGCTTTTCATCTTCTTTTTGATTTTCCTGTTCTTCACCACAGAGATGCACCATCTGAGTTCAGACCCTGTTTGCAGTGGGCACTTCCTATGCCTACAGAAATTACAGTCCTACTCCAAAGAAAGTGCAAGTCAGAGTGCCAAGACACTCAAAAAGGAGGAGGGAAGTTAGACAAAGGTGAAGGGATTTGCCAAAGGTAGCCTAGCAAGACAATGGCAGAGTCATGGATGTCAGACTCAAAGCTCCTCCTCCTTTTCCATGACTACCTTTATGCCAGCATAGCACTTCTCATCATCTCTTTCGACCCTTGTCTTTGGGCCCTCACCCTCACACAGAAGTTAAATATCTCCTTCACTTTTTTTCTCATCACCTCTGGCTCTCTGACTTCTTTCAGCTTTCCCTTGGAGCCTGCTCATGTTTACTAGGCTTTCTTCCCTCCTCTTGAAAAGAGGAAAATACTGTGTGTTTGCAACCAAACATAAAGTTCGGCTCCTCTGGTAGAGTACTTTGTTTGGCAGCATGCTCCACCATTCACACCTTGGTATCTCTCTGGGGCAAGGATTTATTCCATAATTGCTCTGACTTATTTATTATCATGGCATATGTATCTGCAGTGTTATGCAAACTGTAAAGGTTTCTAATTCTAAAGGTCATCATGGGTGTACCACGTGTTTACCTTCCAAATGCAGATGAGTGCAGAACAAAAGGGACCGGCAGGCCTCTGAGTAGATGAAGACAGGGAATCACCCTGATCTAACTAATTTGCCAGGGCAGTGTTCACAAAGTAGGTTACCCAGTGCTGCAGACAAACAACCCAATCCAAACTCACTCTCTTTCAGATGACTGATTTAATTGCCCAGCATTGCTGTGTAGTCCCACAGCAGTAGACAGACACTCAGAGCAGGAGCCTATGTGTTTCTCACTGTAAATGTCAGGCTACCCAGTTTCCCACGCTGGGACTTACCTATGGAGCTTTTTGTCCCTCAATTTGAGTGCCAGCCAGAGCTTCCTAGCAGTGGTGGACAGAGGCTGTGGTGTTGCCTTGCCATGGTAGATTTGTCCCCAAGCTCAAAAGAGCCTTGCTGCAGCTAATGTCCCTCAAAAGCTGGAAAGCTGCTGTGCTACCTGGTGACCTAGGCCACCAGTACATCCCTCACACTGCTTGTCACAGTGTTACCCCAAGCGTTGGCATGAATGATAGCTGAGTTGTGATTTGCTATTCGCATTGCTCTGCAGCGTTGAAAGAGGATCACAAGGCAATTACTTTACATGAGCACATGAAGTGACCCCACTGCATCCTATATGCAACTTGAATGAAGAGTACAAGGATAAATTAAATGTTTGTGAGAAATGCAAAATGCTAAGCCATTAGTTGCAGTCGTTCCCAAGATTATCCGCTGTCTAATAGCATTTCCTGCCTTACTGTGACTTAGGTCATTTGTCAGCATGAGTGAAAAAAAAAATGTTATTGCTTCCTCTACTGATTGACAGCCTCAACAGAGTGGAATTAAAGCCATGAATGCTGGACTCCCTCATTCTGCTTGTCAGAGCACAGATACTCTGGTAGGGATGGGGATCTGCCACAGGCTGCACTCTTCCCCAGGGGATGCAGCTGCTTCTCCCATAGAAGAAAATAAATACAGGAGGGTGGGGAAGAAGATGTGGGGATCTGGCAAGCAGAAACCTGTTCCTGAGCCAGCCTTGCTAGAAGAGTAAAAGGAAAAATGCCCATGGTCACTCTCAAGGGAAGAATTTTTAAAGATCTCACCAAAGGATGGCAGGGCAGAGAGAAAAGAGCAGGTGAGCAGGATAAGCTAAACACAAGGAGAGATCTAGGGATTCTCCATTGTCAGAAGAGGGAAAAAGGAACATGGATAAACTCAGAGCCGTGGCTTATTTCTCCCGCATCTTCTCCTCCCCCTCCCTTTCTTCTATGTGCTTTGCATGAGTGTGCATCATTGTAACCTACTGCAGCCTCGAAATAAAGAGTACTGGGGGACAATCTGTCTGAAAAATACCCCTCTGCTGAAAAGAATCTCTTAAATATGATGATCAAAGTGTTCAGATATTAACAGATGAGAATGGCTTATGAATCGGGATTAGCTCAGAATCCATTTGAGTATTTTTAAACCTCAAAGACTGAAAGCTATAAACTTTCCTAAGAGAAATGCCATTTATTTTAAAATGAGCAGCAAAATCTTGATTAATTGAGTTGCAAAAGAAATAGATCTAAAAACAGGTAGGGGAGGAACATAAGTTCATTATGTGTTTGGGTTTTGCTTTTGGAAACCATATCTTTCCATCAATGCTGATCTGAAAATATGATATTCTAAGCCTGAATTCAGGTGTCCATAGACCCAGGGTGGGGCAACCTGAGTCACTGCTCCTCAGGACTGAGGCCATCACCATGCCTCTGGATGGCTGCCTTAGAAGCTTTTCCCTACTGAAATTCAAGGTAGTAGTGTCTCCAGTATCAAAGTGTAGGCACTACACTAGTTTCTCTTTTTGTGGCTTTGGGGTGCCCGGAGTGCCCCCCTACTCAGAGCGACGTTATAGCCTGGGATAAATGCTGCTGTACAGTGCCTTGGTCAAGCTGGAGGCTGATTTGTCCACAGAAAGAGCAGCTGGAACAGAGGTAGGAGGTGTTGCCTGGTACCTTTTTTACGGCCTTAGTTCTGCACTTATTAAACAAAAAAAAATTAAACAGCAGATTTCAAGCGTAACTTTCTGTAAAGTTTTGCTTTCACACCTACAACACGTCTCTCTGGAAACAGCCTTTCCAGAGGGAGGTCTGGTTGGCTCCTTTTATTTGCTTTCTCTGACTCATGGGAATCACTTGCACCCACTTGATCTGCCTGCGCTGTGGCACTGCTGGCCAGAGGCACTGGCGAGTAAAAGGCAGGGAGTTTCTGGAGCTAGCAATGCTTCTGATAAGGTCATGAGAAGCTGATTTCTCCTTTGCACTGCCTCTTTGGATACTTTTAAGCTAAGTACACATCAGAGGCCAATGTATGCCAATGTATGCAAAGGGCATCTTCAAAACCAAATAAACACACTTCTACCACATCTTAGAACCTAGCTGTATGTTCATGAATCACAGATCAACTTGTTCCATCTCCAGGTCTAACCCTATGCTTCAGCCTTCTGCACCTCCCCTCAAGAGGGTTCCCTTTTCTTTCCTATGCCACTCCCTTCACGCAGTTTTGCATTTCTTGTGGGGGACGAACTGCTTCCTACCTGTTAATTTTTGTATTTTTAGGTCCAACTTTTAACTTCTCTCCCCCATATTCAAGCCACACAGCTATATTCTCTTACCCTCCTTATAAAAAGCAGAGTTTCCTATTTTGCCATGGCTTTTTTTAGCCGTCTTCCAGGATGGCTCTTCTTCCAACTCTGCTTCCAACTACTTTCCTCCACTGATTATGCAGCTTCTCAAATGAATTTGCTCACTCTTGGACACATCATGTCTCTCTTGCATCCTCTCCACTGACTCCCTTTTACCCACCACATAACATTAGGATATCTTATCCTTGTCATCAGCACATAATTCCATCTACCTCCTGATCTTGCTCCACTGGCTGGTGGTCTGCTCCACAATGTCAAGATTGTCCCATTAATTACTTCCTGCCAGTCTGCTACTCATCCCTTCAGTTTCTTCCTGGGACTGCTAGGCAGACTTTCCTCTGCCCCAGTCTTCCCTCTTTCCTTTACTCCTCTTCATGTTAGCTATCACCTGAGCATTTTCTCCAGAGAGTTCATAGCAATGCACACAGACAGGTGGCCAGTACACAAGTAAGTACACGATGCTGTAGACTTGTTGCTACCTTAATTTTTCAGTGCCCCTATTCCTGGTGTTCCTTTGTCTATAAAGCACACTGTGATTTGAGAGCTACATAATTATAGCTGCAATTAAGCATCCTATTCAGAGACTGCATTGCTGATTCCTCACTGTTTTGTTTAGCAACAGCTTCCATTCAGGGTTTGGCTCGTTTGTAAAGAGACTTTACAGTTGCCTTTTCTTTTTCTCCCCCCAACCCTTGTAGGAGAAACCAAAGTAAATGTAGGTGATGTTGGTTTGGAGTTTTACTTTTTAAAGTAACATGACAGTCCTGTGACGTAGAGTCATATTTTCCTCATTTTACAGATTGGGAACTGAGCACAGCACAGGACTTGGCCAAGGGCCCTCAGAGTAGCTCAGCTGAATTGCAACCAGTTTTGAGTCCTTGCCTGTGTAAGAGTTGGAAAAATTAAGCAAGAGGTTAGGGTCAGCGCTATTTCTTACAGGAAAGTGCCTCAGACTGCTGCCGTGTGAATGGGAGCAGTCAGGGAAAACAGCTAAAGGTCTTTCTGTGCATGCTCAGTCAGCAAATACCTTGCTCCAAGACATGAGCCCACGAACACAGTTGTTCCTTTCTGCGGTCTTCAGAGGACTCTTTTACCTATTTACTCTCACATGGAAACAACAGCTGAAAAACTGAGTGGGGAGCCAGAAGCACTTGACTCATTTGCAGCAATTCTTCAATTCAGTAGTTAGGTCTTCTCCCTGAGGCAGTGTAATATGACAGAAAGGAAGCATCTGAAAGCATTTCTTCATCCTCCAGATTGCAGTCTGTCACTGCTGCTGCAGAAGTGACACACCTACCTCCCATCGCCTGCAGCTCTTTGGGCCGCTGGAGGGGGAATTGTGAAGGCAAGAGCTTCTTCCTCTCCACCCTGAAATCACCTTGTTTCAGGCTTTTTAGCTCTGCCAATACTTGGACATGACTAATGCACTCATTCCTGTGCTGGCTTGGCAGCCCTTGCAAATGAAATTTCAGACTCTGGACAAGCAGAGCACAGCTCGCTGTGCACGTAGCAGTCTCCCCACAAACTCCTGGATCCTGCTGCAGAGAAGAGAGTCAAGAAGGTGCAATCTCCACCAAGCTTTTGTGAGTCTTGCTGTGGTGCCAGCCAGCACAGGGAGAGAGTACAGTGTTTAATAACAACCATGACATGGGCTCCTATTTATTTACTCTTCTAAGACAGCAAAGACCCATCACCTCAGGCTAACCTATAGCTGGGACACTGAGAAATAGAAAACACTCTCTTGTATCTTCCATCACATAAGCAACGAGCTGTCTTTGCAAAACTAATTTTAAACCAGTTGCTGCTTTTTATGGAGAAGAAAAACCAAAAACCAAATCAAAACAAAACAAACAAACAAAAAACAACCAGAAAGTTAGTGTGTTTGAATCAAAGACATTTTGGTAAATCTTGTTGTTTTGTTTTGGAGGATACCACCCCTCAGAAAAAAACTTCTACTATACTAGCTCTCAACCACTTTTTCACAAAATTATACCTTTTTTTATTTTTTATCTCTGCCCTTGTTTTTATGCCTTTTTGCATGTAAATGGTGACTGCTCTTGGGAGAAATGAGATGTAGGTGAGGGGGAAGGCATCAGAATTTTATTCCTGAAGAGATGAGCACCCAAACATTTATAACAAGAGCTTGTAGCAGTTTATGTCACAAGAAAAATACCACTGGGAAATTTATCAAAGACTGTATCATAAGGTGGGCTATTTAGGAACTGAAATTACATTGGAAGGACTGGCAAGAGAGATGTGTGCTCAGGACAAGTGCAGCTACAATTAATGCTAAATATAAGGTGTCATATCTTTATCTAATGCACAACCTGCACTGCTTCACAAAAGAAAGTGAAGCAATTAGGCCCAAATAACCAGATTATACGTGGGAGGTGTTTGAAGGCAGAAGATTTAAAACACTGTAATGCGTTGGGGGAGGGTTACAAGAGGTAATATTTCCTGATAGGTTAGTTTACATCCTTAGGAAAACATTTTGGACCAGACCAGAAAAGTAAGCAAGACCTTAACCAGGACTTGGCTGGGATGACATCCAAACAAAGGCGAAAAGTAAAGAGGCCCCACCCTTCCTATGCACAGGAAGCCCCTCCAGCAAGTAATCCCCAGGAACAAAACAAATCCAAGAACAGACAGTGCAGTCCTGTGTGGATTTGCAGCTGCCTCAGCCCAATTCAGAGGCAGCCTTCTCCCTTCTTGTTTCTCTTAGAGCTAGTGCTTAGGGCAGAGAGGAAAATCTGAGTTCAAACAATTATGACTCTTAGAGTGGAAACTGGAATTCACTTCTCTATCCCAGAGGGGCAGGGCCAGGCATGAGTCTTTCCTTGCACCCTGCCTGCCAAGTTCCTTTTTGTCCAGTCACAAAGGGTTAACTTTGTGACAGAGAGGGTAGTTTGTTTGCACAGCCCTTTTACCACCCTGTAAGTTGAGGCTCACAGGGTTGAGGGTCAGGGTTCATCAAAAGGAACTGAATCATCAGACATTATAAAAACTCCATATAAGAAATAGATTTGGTTGGAATGTATTGCTGTCAGAATGGGGAAGGGGGATGAGATGGGATGCATGTTTGCATTGGGAAAGGGTCTCGCTAGCTTTTGCAAAACTCCTTGCCCCTATTTATCATATCAACACACAGACAACACTTTGTCTTCCAGAGTGAGAGATGGGGGCCAAACATTTCATCACAATAAGCCGAAAACAAATCTCTACTGCCTTTACTTGGATGTGGAAAATGCTCCCTTGCTTTTAAATGTAAAACTATACGTATATTTGTGAATCTACTGTTGCTTTCATGTGGGAGTCTTGAACACAAGATTGTACACAAATGATTGTGCAGCTACGAATGAGTAGACTACCTAGGATTAAAGAGATTTTATTTAGCCCCACATGAAATAGCAGAGCTGATGGCAGCCTCTGGTACAGAAAAAACACAACCAACAAGTAGTTTAGTGAGCACTGGAACTAACAAAGCCTCATCTTCTGTGTGTTTGTACATTGTGGTTGATTGACTAGGATGTCTAAGATGGCATAAAATTAATTTGAAGCTCTTCCTACAGATCAGGTACTTATTAGCATTCTCACTTTTATGGAATATCTGAAATATAATAAGACATGAACCCATGTTGTAACTTACCCTGTTGGGGATTGTGATAGAGCCTTTATTTGCTATCAGGCTGGTTATTTTCACAAAATCTGTAGGGATGTAATTACACTTCTGCCAAACTTGTTCAAGATCAGATAGTGAGCTCAAAAATTATTAGAGAAAAGGACAGACAGGCAGACAGATGCAGACACCATGACCATGTAAATCTCATTTCCATCAGAAATCAGGCTAAAAGAACCTATATGGAAATTAATTTTTAAAAGGGACTTGATAGGCAGAGGAGTAGACCTCTGCAAAGTGCAATTTCAAATTTTAAGTGAATTTCATGCTAGGAAAAGCTATTGATAACAGTCTAGAATACTAAAATTCTCCCTTTTACCTAAAGGAGAGGAACAGTACAGAAAGAGCCGTGATGCCCCACCTTATCTTTGGTTTTATAAACTATGGCACTGAGGCCAGGTGATTGCTTAGGGAGAGGAAACAAAGAGCAGCTCCAGTGGCTCTGTCCCTACAATTTTTGGGCATGTGAGCACTTAGGGCTAATCACACATGTAAAGCATTGCAAATGCCTCTGAATGTTTGTATTTCACCACTGCCTTTGCCTTTATCCTTGTTTCCTTGCTCATTCCCTGCCAGCTCCATCCCTGGGCTGCAATGGGAAAGCACTGCTTTTTATCCATTGTGTATGTACTACAAACCGCAGTGGGACCTGAATCTTGATTAGGGCCCCTAGCAACGATCACATACCTCGCAAAAATCATAATTTAACATTACTGCCCCTGGTCTCTCAGCTGGGATGCATGTGTGGAGCTGGGGGTATTTATTCATGGACTCCCAGCCAGAGACTGGAAGCAAGGCTGTTTTATTCCCTGCTCTGACACCAGCCTGCTGGGCGGCCTCAGGCACATCGCTCTGTCATCTTCCCCTCTGTAAGCTGGGTACCCACGCCGCCTGCTTTTCTGGAGTCACTGAGCTGCCAGTGGATTTGGGGAGGGCCAGCTAGCAGCCCACTGCAGCCGATGGGCCATGGCTTGCTCTGCCCATCTCCCTGGCTCCGCTCACATCCCCCCCTTTCCTCATGAGCACCCCACAGGTGGCTGCCAAGTGTGAAATAGGGAGGAAAAAAGGTCTTCAATAGACTTTTGCATTTGCACCCCAAAATACACCTGTGGCCCAGGCCTGGTTCTCCTCCAAGTACTGCAGCTGGGGACGCCAGTGCTGGCCATGCCAGTGTGTTGTCCTAAATCTGTGTTCTTTCACCCAGTGTGGAAGCTGATCCACACACAGAATAGTGATACTTGCTTTTATTTCATGTCTGAGCAGAGATGGGTGCTAAGTGGCAAATCTACAAAGCTAGCAAGCATATTTATACATACATATACAATGTATATGTATACATATGTATACATATACAAGCATATTTATACAATTTTATTCAGGTAACATTTGCATAATGAATCTACATCACTACCTGTCTAAGCTGCTATTGCCTTCACTTTCCCTGCCCTCCGTTTAAAGGTACAGGGCATTTTGAATTCATGTGTTCAGTGGGTGAAGGTCTTCCCTTGGAAGTGTAGTTTTCCCATTTTAATGCACTAAGTTCACTCATAGGACACAATTTCTCAAGTTAGTTAAAGATTTCTAACCCATATCCCTCCAAAGCTGGTGTGGGCTGACACATAACCAGTCTCTTCCCTTTATCCCATTGTTACCCTTCATCGCATTCTGCATCCCTTAGGTCAAGTTGTTCTTCTTTTCCCAGAAACGGTTCTCTCCCCAACTTGTGCTCCCCGTCCCCAGAGGCCGGGGCCACGCCGGGGTGTGGGAGAGGGGCAGGACGGTGGGGACAGCCGGGGTGTGGGAGAGGGGCAGGACGGTGGGGACAGCCGTGTCCCCAGGGCCCGGGGGAGCGGCCGCCCCACCCGTCGGGGCGGGCTCGGGCAGGCCAGGTGAGGCGGTCCCGGCCCTGCCTCTCCCTCCTGCCGCAGCCTCTTTGCTTCCCTCCCGGCCGGCGCTGCGCTGGGGGTGCCGGCGGCATGGCGGAGTCCCAGGTGCTCCTGCTGGACGAGCTGCACGTCAACGAGAAGGTGACGGAGGCCCAGGCTCGCTTCTACTACAGCGAGGAGCAGCGCCGAGCCCTGGAGGCGCTGGTGACCCGCGGCGAGGCGGCGTATCGGGAGGCGCTGAGGAAGGAGCAGCTCCGCGACTTCCTCTCCAGCCGGGAGCTGCAGGACCTGCGGGGCGGATGGCGGGGGTACGACGACCCCCGGGAGGGCGGCAAGGTGGCGCGGGGGCCCGGCGGCGAGACCCTGTCGCTGGCCTATTGGCCCGAGTGCTCGGACACGGAGGTGCCCCCGTTGGACTTGGGCTGGACCGACAAGACCTTCTACCGGGGTATCAGCCGGGTGTCTCTCTTCACGCACCCCCGCAAGGAGGAGAGCGCGCCGCACCTGAAGGAGGTGGTGCGGGAGATGATCCAGCAGGCGCAGAAGGTACGGCCCGGGCTCGACGGGCCACCCCTGCCCGCCTTCACGCCTCGGCCGGGGGCAGGCGGGCGGAGGGCCTGGCTCGGGATGTGGGTGGAAGGCAGGAGAGAGCCCGCCACGGCTCTCAATCCAAAGGAGGAGCGTGTTGGCCATCCAGTTGGTCGGCACCCACCAGGCAAGGCTTTCCCTGCGGCTTGTTGCCAGTCACGTTATGCTTTGCTAAAGCTGATGCCTGGGATGGGGTTAAACCCCTTCACACCGCACTCCGTTCCCACAAACTTGGGGTTCTCTACCTGTGTTTCGCTTTGTCCTGTCATGGTCTCATTCCCAGGTTCAGAAGAAGGCAGGTCGTGATTCTGTTACAGCCACTTCTCCTGTGTGTGCAGGTATCCTTACTTGAGCACAGGGCAGTGCGTTTGTTTATGGGGTGGTGTTTTTCGGGTTTAGTTGTTGTGGTCTCAAATACCATCCAGCCTGGACTGCAGGTAGCCAGAGTCCTGACAATACGCGGCTGTTCCTCCTATTTATCTTTGTCTGGAAATGACTTGTTAGTGACAAGGACACCTCTGGCAAGAAAACAAGCCAGCCATGATGCAACAGGAGCTTGCATTGAATAGGTAAAGGCAATGATGAGGTTTTTCGTCATCCACCCTGGATGTGGGTGAAGTTTCCAGGGCAGACCGCCCAGGAAAAGATCCCCTTCAGAGCTGACAAGCCCCATGGGGAAAGGGGTAAACAGTGTAAGAAACTTCATTTCTGCGCTTAGTTTTGCTGCTTTCTGGTTTTTCTGCATTCTAATTCAGCAGTTATTTCCTCCTCCACCTGCTCCCTTCGCCAGCACACACTATATGCACAACTTTTGCAAACTTGTTAAAACCAAGTCTGCTGGGAAACACAGCAAACTTTCCATGGAGTCACTGCTCTGGTGTCTGATCTCCTCAGCTCCCTGCTCGGAAAAGTCATGCGCACCCTGTAATACTGTTCAGTGGCTGGTGTGGTCAGTCATTTAGAAGACCCAGAAGCTGTAAAATCCTTACACTCCGATTTAGTGCAACTTCACATCCTCTGCACTGCTACAAATGCCTCTACAGACCATGCAAGAACTGGGAAAGTTTGTTTGTTTTTTTTCAGTAGCTGTGCCTGGCACCTAGAAGTAATTAATTCCTTTGTAGATTTTTATTTTTTCACTGACTGGACAAACTGTGCCCCTCCCAGCCCAAAGCTGGTTTCATGTTTAACAGCCATTTGAGTGTTTAATGGTCCTTTTCGTAGATAACTATGCCTATTGTGTTCAGCTGAGCTGGCCCTGGTAAAAACCAGGCTCCAGGTAGCAGCTTTTCAATCAGCAGATGACAGTGGGGGTTTGTTGGGTTTGGTTTTTTCGAAGGGGGTCTAAACAGATACTAGTAATATGTGCCATGTCTGTGGGTGGCTTATCATCAGTGTTTTACAAACATACATTAATTAAGATACCGTGCTGCAATGAGATTGGCAAGCATTAACTTGCCAATCTTTAAATTCCTGTGAAGAGCTAGGCACACCTATGGGCCCTACAGATAAGTTTGTTATCCATAGGATAGGTAGAGAAATGGGGAAAACCTCTTGCAAGGGTAGACACTCATGCTCTGACTTGTACTTGAGAACTAGGTGATCTTGACAGATCACCAGCTGTGACAGGGGTTTGAGAAAGTGAACATAACAACAGGCATCGCCCACAGCACATTTGCTGGCTTGGAAGCCCCATCTGCAAGGCAGCTTATCTGTTTTTTGTACAGGACTACTGTTTTCATGGTCCACAGTCTTGCAGTTTAGCCTGAACTGGCCCAGGGCCCCACAGCTTGGAAGGAACCATCCGTTCATATTGCAAAGCGAATAGTAACAATGAGTGGTTTGTCCAGCACGTGGGGTAGGTTCTGCAGCCATTAGACTCATTGCAAATGGAGGGGATGGGAAGAAAACAAATTCACACTTTTGCTATCCATTCTTGATCAATTCCCTATGCAGATGTTCTTACTTCAAATGAATATTATCAGGCATTCTTGTTCCTAAATAACTACATCCATACTACAATGTGTGGAGGGGAGAGGGAGCATAGCAGGCCTGAGCTAATGCGTGAACTCTTCATGCCTTTAATTATAATTTGCCTGTATATGGGTTGTTCAGGAATAAAGTGGCACAAGTTCACTGTTTTTTGATTTTTAGAGGTTCTGGTAACATTCCCTGCATCTTGCTGGGAAGTGAGAACCAAGGCAGGACTGGACACGCAGCTCTGCCTAGCAGAAGTTACCGAGGGACTTAGTATGATGTAGCTCCACCAGAGTTCACCTGTATCAGGAACTTAGGTGTTAATGATGAGCATAAACACAATGTCAGCTCTTTTTTTTTTTAAACATAGAAAAGCTTGTTTAAGCGCTGTTGACAGAAGGAGCCTGATGGAGCAGATGTATTACTTGTTGTTGGCCATACAAGCAGAGACTCAGCAAACACAGTGGGGGATGTTTACTGTGGCATCACTTGCCCAGAAGCCATTTGTTCAAGAACATTTTTCAAAGAAAAGAAGTCTCTGTAGAGAATTATTCACCCTTCCTTAGGGGGCTCCTGCAACTTGAGCTGCACCTCTTCCAAATATCAAGAGAAGAAAATCCTACAGTTTGATCCAGTATTTATCTCCATTCACACCTGTACATGCCGTTTCCAGCACAGCTTGGCTCACTACTGTGACCCCCAACACCTGAGAAATTAAAATTTACTCAACTCTATTCCCAGCATACTGTCAGCATGAGAGCTCTGACCTGGCAAGTTGATGTTTCACTGAGGGACTAGGAAAACAGTAGTTTCTTTCACTCATAACCTTTCGGACGTTGGGAAGAATAACTATTTCAGGCAGAAAAATTAATTGGTATTTCTAATGGTATAAAAGATACAGAAAGGGAGACAAAACATGTAAGCTCAGCATTAAAGCTGCCCGTAACCTTCTTGGTTTTGTTGTTACTCATCTTATGAATGTTCAGGCTTGTCTCTCACGTCAGCTAAACCTTTTTGTTTTACATAAAATCTATGCCCAGAAAGAGGGATGAGTTTTATACCAGAAAAACATTGCATGTGAAGAGAGGGAATGATCATTTTGCCTCTAAATCTTGAACACACTCCAGTCCCTTCCTGAGAAATATGAGGTGTTTATGTTTGAACTCCATAAATCATTCCTTGGGAAGCCAGCCCTGAGAGCAGACTTCTCACAGGGAATTGAGAGAAAAAAGGGAAATAGAATTCTTGTTGTTTGCACTCTGCACCGGGGCTGAGGATTCAGGCCCTGATTCCTCTGCACATTCATTCTTCCATTACACACCTTCAAGTTAAATGTTAGAGTTGTGTTTTCAGTCTTCTTTTTCAATCTGTTTTCAGTGTTCTCCTTTGTTTAAGTGGATCCTTACAAAGGAAAAACTAGGCATTTGGCTTTGGCATTCCTCAGGCTGCTGAAATAAGTAATTTTCCCCAAGAAGAAGGAGAACTCTCATTATTAAGTTCCTTCCAAAGTGTGTCAGGAGGCAAGCAAGAAAATTTGAAGATTATTGGTAGTGCTTGGACATGTACATCCCTGTACTTCCTTCTGCCCTATATCCTTCTCCTCTGTAATCTGGCATCAGTGCTCTCCTTTATTTTGCACCAGTGTGATGGGGCCTCCCTTCCTAATATTTTATTCAGTTTTCTGTCTACTGTCGTCTTGTTTCCAGATTATTGCAGTGGTCATGGATGTATTTACAGACCGGGACATCTTCCGCGATATCGTTGATGCAGCATATAAGCGCTGGATCCCAGTCTATATAATCCTAGATGAGGAGGGTGTGAAGCTTTTCCTGGAAATGTGCAGATGTCTTGACCTCAGTGACTTGCAGATCCGGGTAAGATATTCAATACTGAACTATTGTCTCCTGCAGATCAATGGCCTTTTCCAGCTGTAATGAATCTTGGAACTCACTTGGACAGGCAAACACATCTCTTCTTCCCTAAAGTCATATCACAGCTCTTAGACAGGGTTTGATGGAACACAGAGGGATAAGAGAGTGGCTTGATAATACAGAAGGAAAGAAAAAGGAAAGATCTGGATTTTTTTGTCTTTCACCTAAGACAGGGATTTAGGTAGTTTCTTGGCTCTTGTGACCTAAAAATTCCTGTTTGGGAAGAAAGTTGTTGGAGGAAATTCCTGTGGGTCTTCTGTGTGAAGATTCAAACTACAGCCCACAGTAGCTCTTTGAGATGACTGCATGGATCCCAGTTATAGGACACACATCCTCTGTGAAATCAAGACTTTCCTATCCAGCAGTGATCATCTTGGAGTGAATGAGCTTGTAGCCCTCCTTTGCATGAGAACTTAAGGGATTGAGGGGCATAGCTGCTGCCTACCCCCATATCAGAATATGCTTTCATATAGTGCGTGCAGCACAGCAGTGTAGTCAGTTTAGGTTGGCTGGCAGAAGGGATCTCACTCCTCAGAGGGATCTCACTCCATTACATACAGACTGAAATCCTTTGTGTGTTTCTAGTTAGTATTGTATTCCTTTTTTCCATGTGTTTTTAATCACTGTCACTACTACAAGCTTATTCCAAATAAGTTGCTGAAAAAGTTGCTGAGTTGGACAAAAGCTCTGGGATGCCAGACTCGCCCTTCTTTGTGATCCAACTGTTCTCAGTATTTTAAGAGAACCACGTTAAATCTGAATGAACTGTGAACTACCACTCTGCTCTGAGTTTCATCAAAAAAGCCATCCAGCTGACAAGCTTTTTCATCTTTCTCCAAATCGGAGATGGAAATTTCTTTCCTCTGGTGTCTTTGAAAGCAAGACACAGACATTGTTATAACAGACCTGTTTCAAGTGTCAGGGGTATTCCATGGCCTAGGCTCGAGTCTCTTTGGTACATAATTGAGAAATCTCAGCAGTGGTTCCATTTGCTCTGGTACGTGTTTCCCAGTACTTTTCTCATCATGTCATCACGTGCAGGAATGATGTCTTCAGTACTGCATATTTTAACTCCTGGATAGAGTGAATGAAAAGATGCCCTGGCATTTTAGAAAAAGTTGTGATGCTATTGGAGAGGTGAGTTCCTTTTTTGTCTGCCTTCTCAGTCTCTAAACAGTAAGCGGTTGTCTTCTGCTCTTCCTCTTATCTCTTTCTCCATAGGTATCTACACAGACTTTACACTCCTAAACCAATCATCACAGTGACATGCTACAGCAGTGCCTAGGTCCTGCAGCAGTCTATTTCTATGATCCTTTCCAAAGAGACAGAATTTGAAACTGATGCCATCAAAAGCAGGAGAAAACTCTTCTGTGTCCCTCTGTGGTTCCCTTCTCTCACAGCAGCCCTTGCTACATTTTGCATTAGATTCCATCAGCAAAAAAAAGTACAAATACAAGCTGAGCTAAAGAAAGTCTACTGAGAAGAAGTTTCTAATGTCCTTTGACCTAGTTGTTCACTCTTCTGCAGAGCTCCAGCCCACAGAATGCTGCCCTTCAACTTTCCCCCTCTTTTCCCAGCTATCTCATACTGTATCTTAAATTCCCCTTAAGATTGTTCTATTCCCTTTCCAGTATAGCTAAGGGTTTTGCTAATCTTATTAAGGCCAATGCAGCTAATTCCTGTATATGGTACTATGGAAGGACTGAGAAGATTCTTCCTGGAACAGGGAAACATGTCATTTGCCTCTCAAGGAACATGCTCTCTTGGAATCCTACCCATGGCTCCTTTGGATATATCTTATATGCTGCTGCTTGGGTCAGGGTAGCAGAAACTGTCATATAGTGATTCACCTGACAACAGAGTTTAGATATGCAAGGAAACTCAAGCAAGGTTAAGGCTTCCTTGAGGACTGCCCCCAGCCCTACTTCATTGATATAACATGCCAAATATTGAAGAGCTAGATTAAAGCAAGAAAGGGCCTCTGGTCTTCTTCAGGCAGAATCATTTTGTCCCATATTATTTGATCATGGAGGATGTTGGAGTTGCTGAGGAAGAATGAGAATTGTAGTGCAGTAAACTCTATCATTCACCCATTTCTTATCTATGACATGTCTTTCTCCTGACAACTGCTTTGATGTGAGTTTCTTCTACAGGTAAAACATTATCTCCTTACAGAGTCTTTTTGTGTTACTGTTTTGCTTCCTTCTAAAAGATTTTCACCAGTGAAATACAGTTTGCCATCAAAGGAATTGCATGCTCTTCTTTCCTGCCATTCTTCCCACCTTTCCTTTGGAATGCTTGTGCAAGATATAGAGGATGGCTTTTTTCTCAGAAAGTTGCAGCCATGTGTGATATAACTTTAAGGTTTAGAGGTAAGTTCTGATCCCAGTGGGAGAGAGATGACACACTACCATGGGCTGCAGGGTCACAACGCTTTCATTCTGTCTTCTGTCACTACCAGATACTCATATTTTTCTGTGATTCCTGCTCTTTTGGTTCCATTGCCTGTTCATCCGATGCAGAGTGAATACTTCAATAGTTCTAATACAGGGAGGTATACTCTTAACATTGGATTTTGCCCTTTGTATGTGTAAAGTGCTGGGCATCTTCAAAAAATTCCTGGCTATTGTATTACTGTGAGATGGTATCATGATCTGCTGACAGTCTCAAGGGGGGAAACTGCTGTAGGAAGACAGTACCTGACTCTGCAAAGAGTAAAAGTTCTTTACCAACTCCAGGCATGAAATGAGAAAACCTCAATTTTTGTCTGAAGGCCAGAGTTCACTAGGAATGCATTTGAATTCAACCATCAGCACGTTCAGGGGTTGTTAGTAAGAGCATGTCCTGTGTGGTATGAGTCATATGACTTCCTGAGCCTACAGGACATGATTTGCCAGACTTCTGTTATATTTGACACAAGAGTGTTCTTCGGAGATCACAGTGAATCAGAGTTCTCATAGATACAAAATTCATAACCCCTCCAGAAAATTCCTTTTTTTTTTTTTTTTTACCTGAGGGTTAATGCTCTCCCCAGTTTTTAGATAAGTGCTTTTTCTCCCCGTCCTTCTGTTAACCAAGACCACAATAACAGACACTCCCAAAGACAGGGAGTTCTCCTAGAGTTCCAAACAAGCCCAGGGGATTACTTACTTGCAGGAAGTTCACCTGTGTGTTATTTTTTACATTCATTTTCCAAACATGTAAGGAGTTTCTCCCCTCACTCCAGGAAATCTGAAAAGTTTCTGCCTAAGAAACTTTCAGAATTTCATTTCATTTCCTTCATTGATTCCTAGCTCAGATGAGGGAGAAGCTGAATGTGATGTGATGCAGTGCTGTTGGTTTTTTAATTATCTGTTACAGAATTCTTCTAGTCTGCATGTGACCTCCCAAAAATGGGAGTTTACAAGGCCTTCTTTTTGCCAAGACACAAATAAATAATATCCAGTAATGATCTTGGTAGACCGGGTCACAGCTAACCACGTTCCATCCTCTTCTACTTGAACACTTGCAAGTTACACTACTTTGTCAGTAAGCATGCCTTTTCCAAAACTGTTCAGGGCAAACACGTAGAATAAATCCACAGTACTTCCTAGCAATACTTGATGTATGCTTCCAGATTGTGGTTGCTTTTGTGTCCCTATGTAAGATGAATTGCTGCCATCCATCTCTCTGACCTGGAGGTCTGATCATTAGAAATTATATTCTTGCAGACCATAAATAAGAAAAAATCCTTTACTGCCATTACTGTGGTCTTGTCCATAGGAATCCCATCTCTCTCATTTCCCCCCTTCTGTGGTACCTCCATCTAGGATTTAAAGGGAGAAATAATGGGCATCTGGTGCCTCCCCCTCAGCTCTGTGGTCAAGTGAAGCAGTAGGACACTCAGGTGAAACAAAGGACAGGAGGTACCCCAAGAGATTTTATTGACTGAAGGGATCTGAATTTCACAGGGACAGCAAAATGGGGATCTCCACATTTTGAAAAACAGACAATATGAGGGACTGTTGAGTCGCTGTCATCTCTCAGCTACTGCTTTTGTCTGTTGCCTCTCCTTAATCTGTTTCACCCCTGTTAGTTTATAGAGGTCGTTAGTGCCACCTATCCTAACTTGAGATAGAGATCCCCACCTGCTTTGCAATATATATATATATATGTATATATATCAACAGTTGTTCTAAGAGGGAAGGTACACACAGGATTCCCTGGTGGAAGCACTTACACCACCTTCCTTTAGGGTCTCTCTTGTGTCTCCCCCCTACTCAACCCCAGTTTGTGAGCACTACTGTCCAGGTCTGTCAAGTGACAACCAAGTGTCAGTCACAGCATTACTGACTTTCTAAACTGTGTCTAATTTAGCTTTTTGTGGGTTCAGGGTGAGGTTTAAAAGTGTGTCACAATAAAGCAAGAAAGACCAATTCCTTCACTGTTTGTATTAGGATGCTCAGTCAGGCTTGACTGTTACCAGTCTGTATTAAGTTGGAGCCAGGGAGATGTTAGTCACTGCTTCTGATGAGGAGTGATGCAAGTGTATGTAAAGGAAATGTGGAAATTTAATGCAGACTGCAGCTTCCATAAGCCAAAACAAACCTTAATCAGGCTTCTGCAAGAATAGAGATCTGGAGGGGTCACTTCTATCTAGTGAGCTAACTGGTCCTCTACCCAAAATATTTGTTACTACTGTAACACTAGTGCCCCTGCAATATCACCTCATTTATATTTGTCTTTCCTCTTCTATTATTGTGCAGCTTTTGGTGCATGAACCCGGGCTCAATCTTCCTCTGTACCGCTTGATATCGCAGTCTACAAATGCTCCAAGATGCTTGAAGGCAGAAAACATTATACAAATAACCTGTTAAGTGACTTGATGTTTATATGACTTTGTGCTTGTTTTCTGCATTTCAAGATGTGTTTATGCGCTCCTGTACCTACTTCATTCAAGGAGGTTTACGTGTTCAGCTGTTCAGTTCTATCCCCTCTGTGCCTTTCTAAGTGTTATGTGCAGCTCAGTTACCACAGAAATTCAAGTGTGCTCTCTTTCCACTGAAAGAAGGTGATAGAATGTACAAACACAATAAAATCCACTCTTGTTAGATGCTAAGAAACTTTCTGCTCACATAGGCTTATAATTCTTGATTCACAAAGGTACATGTCATGTCAGAGCTGTTGACTGATTTGAAGAATGAGGTCCTTCTTTTCACTTGCAGTTGATACTCCATGATTTGGCAAATCCCACATCTAACATTAATCAGCAAGGAAAAAAAATTATCTCAGGTGATCAGCCAGTCAACTGCAAATGTTATTTTAACTACTGGAAAGGGCACCCTTTCTCTTGTGCTCTACCCAACCTGCATTCAGCATCCCACACATATGACTCACTGGTAGGCCTCGGGCAAGTCACTTCATCTTTTTCTCTCTTAGGCTCCTCATCTTTAAAACAGGGTAATAATACTTTCAGCAGTGTTGGGAGCATTAATTAGCTAATGCCCACACAGGACTCCAGACAGATCAAGCAATAGATGAATGCAAAGCAGTAGTATCATCAGTTACTGTTAGTCAGAATTTGTATTGCAACTGCTGTATTTTAGTGGGGGAAATAGGAGAATATTGAAAAGGTAAGAGCTATATTCGAAAAAATGGCTTTTGAAAGAAATCTGCATTCTTATAATCACTCATTCCTGCATGCTGATTTCTATGGCCTATCAATATTTAAGCTGTCAGTGAGGTTTATAATAATAGGACTTAGCTCTTTGTGGGATCTCAGGCTGTGCTAGCATTAGCCAAATCCTCCTGATTCTTCTGCTCTGCAGATGAGAGAAGAATGAGGCAAACGTGAATTGGCTTTGCCAGAACATCCCAGGGAATAGTGTCAGAACTGTGATTACACTGACTCCCAACCCTGGATTTATGACTCCAGTTCACAGTACCTTTTGAATTTTCATTGTTAAAGAATCCTTACAGAAACAGATGGTGGAGTGAAGAAAACTGTCTAGATTTGTGTATCAGAGTGACAAGATTATTTGCTCCAAACTTAACAATAAATGCTTTTGGGTTTGGGGTGGGGGGAAGGGAGGATGTTTCATGTTAGTTTGGCAACTCAGCCTCACGCAGCCAGGACCCATGAGCAGAGTAACACTCAGTCCAATGTGCTTATGTGTCCTTATAGTATGTGTGGGCAAACATCTATTGTTGAAAATCATGTAACCTTAACTTTTGTGGTTTTTCTGTGTTTGGTAGTGGTCTGTTTTATTAATTGTAGGTTTGCTGGCCAAAGGGTATGAGATGTGAGGTTTGGGGAGAGGTATTCTTTTTCTAACTACTTCTGTTCATTTTATGAAAAGTTTTTCCTTCCTCTTCTTGAAGAAGAATTCTTTTCTGCTGACCTATTCAGGACATTGGTAGAGACACTCATCCTACTCCTTTTGTTCAAAAAAATTTCTATGTTTTTCACTCTCTGTTGAACAACAGGGGAGCTGGGTGGACACCATAACTATTTGGGGTTCTCAGCAAAATTATAAAGGTTCTCCTTTTGTTAGGAAACATCTATCTTTTGAGCAATTGAATTTTTTCCTCCTCTCTAATAATTAAATTGTCCATTCTTCTAATTTGGTCAGTTTTGTCAAACCATGTGTGGTTGGGAATCGGAACGCAAGCACAAAAATAACCTAATGCAGACCTGTCTCATACATTACCTTCCAAGTAACTGTGTCCTTTGTGCTGCACAGGTGTTGTGGAGTTCCTTGGCTTTGTGGTTCTGCTACTATGATCTGGAGAAGAGCTCACAAGTGCTGTGGAATAGGGATCAGAATTCAGAGAGTGCAGGTGTAACTCAAGAGCTTTCTCTTCATTCCCCTAAACTGGGCTGGGCCTTCCAAGCTACAACACAGGACTGGGGATGGAGAATTACTTGATTTTGACAGCATTGTCTTGCCAGTGGGCTCAGATGAATAGCTGAAGACAGCAGGCTGGGTTACAAAGAGGCTGACCTGTTGGTCAGGGCTATAAACTGAGGGAGGGGAGTGACCTGCATAGACAGGGGATGACAGCAGGTCTTATGGCACAATGCTTTCCTTTCTGTAGGCCTTCTGTTGGCTTACACAAAATAAGCTGTAGTCCCAGAAGTAGTGAAATAACGTGAGTGACATGTTAAGACTTGGAGCTGGCAATTATCTAATTATCTGCCCTATTTATTGTGACATTTTTTCTTTTCACCTCCCTGTTAGAATATCCGCATACGTTCTGTGACAGGAGTTGGGTTCTACATGCCATCAGGGAAGATCAGAGGCACACTGGCCTCCCGATTCCTAATGGTGGATGGTGAAAAAGTGGCCACTGGATCATACAGGTGGGTCACACTTGGTTAAGGCATTAAGGCATTTATGTAAAGAATGGCTCATGACTTTGCTTGAGAGTATTTTTCTCATGTCATACACTTTCTTATCCCAGCCTCTGTAATCTGTGTGGCATCTGTAGAAACTGGAATGGGATGACAGAGAAGGTGGCATAGAGCCCAAGCTGCTTCTGAGTGGAACATACCCATGCTGGTAGAACATTTCAATGGGCTAGAGACAGTTCCACACTGCATCAGGTGGGAGTCTGCAGGGACTCCCCACCAGTCACTGTGCTCAGTTCTCTTCAGTGAGATTTTCAGTCTGGAGGCTCCTGATGCAATGTTGCTTTTTTAAAAGCGTAAACTGTCCTTCAGAGTTTTACAGTCTTTTCTTCCAGATCTGGTCTGCATACCTAAAGAAGGACAATAATGTTGTATCTATTGTGACCCATCTTGCCAAGGATGTGGGCAAATGGCACAACGATGCATATTCCCATGTAGTGTCTTAGATTTTGTTAGGTGGGCTGGGTCAAGTATGCACTCACGACTCTAACATTGGTTCTGTTTCCTCCTCTTAGCTTCACATGGACTTCATCCCACATCGACAGAAACATCCTGCTAGTCTTGACAGGACAGCATGTAGAAATGTTTGACGTTGAGTTTCGTGAGCTCTATGCCATCTCAGAGGAAGTTAATTTATACAAGGAACTGGGTATTGCTAATCCATTCCTTCTTGGAATTGGGAAGCCAGGCTTTCATTCCTCCACTGTGGCTCGGAAGTTCATCAACCCCAAGTATGGTTTAGTTGCAGGGGCAACCCGTGGTGATATGATGCTCTGGGCTTCACGACACAGGCAAGATAATCAGGGAAACATGGAAAAGGAGGAAACAAGTGAGTCAAAGAAGCGGTTAAATCAGTTTCTGAATGACTTAGTCACATTGGAGCAAGTGTTCCCAGAAATAGACCCCCCTCTGGAGAACTTGAACAAGCTGAATCGGAGCCCTCAGAAACTGCTGTCCCGGCTCCACATGGACCTGAAAAATAAATCCAAATCCAGAGAATCTATTCGTGACATGAAGAAGGAAGATGTACTGACCAATTCAAAGCAAGGAAAACGGTTTGCCAGTGGGCTTTTCAGTCGCAAGGCCAAACGGTCTCCAGGCTCAAGCATTGAGGCCAATTCTTTTGCCAGTGAAGGACATTCAGGAGAAGACCTTGGGAACATGAAACTGGAATATGAGCGGCTCAGCGTTGGCCGTGCTAGCGTTCGGAGCACTGGAGGCATCTCAGGTAAAACCTTTTACCAGCTTACTCTTTTTGTGTCCCTTGTTATGAGTTTGGCTGATTGATACAAACATACTCACGATAGGCACTTGTGAGTAGATCCTGTTATTTCCTCTGTATCAAAATGAGCAAGATCAAAAAGTAGAAGCTGTATCAAATGATACAGGCAATTTAAATTGAAAGCAATTTAATGGCAGTCCTATTGTAAAGTTAGTACTTCTCATGTAGTTGTTTCTCATACTTCAAGTGGGTATGGGACAAAGAGAACGCTCACTATTGTAGTGGCTAGCAGGGCAGAGACAGATTTTCAGTGTAACCTCTCCTTTCCTCATTAGAGTTGGGTGTATTTACTGTGACAAGTTCCTGGTGGAGAAGAGAGAAAAATGTGTTTATATTGAGCTGAGGGGAAAAGGAGTGGAGGAAAGGGTGCAAAAATCTTTTTAATTTGCTCCTTTATCACCTTCTGAAATGGGGGAGAAGGTCATGGAAACAGATGCTACAGAGTAGATCACTAGATCTCAACTTTTCTTTCTTTGCTAACACACGATTGATATTTTCATTAAGTCCTTCCAAGGCTTCAGTCAGTTGAAGACACAAATGATAAAGATTATTACCAATTTATGGGTTCATAGCTATCTCCCCAACATATTTTGTGAGTTTGAAGTAAATCTTTGGATTATTCACCCTGGTTGTCTTCCACTCAGTGAGCTGTGTTGGGTGTCGATACATCCTGCACCAGCAGGAAAATAAACTACTTGCAGGGAGAAAATTTCTCCTCAGCTTGTCTGGCCAGAGACCATTCTGTGATC
Organism: Corapipo altera; assembly: GCF_003945725.1. NCBI lineage: Eukaryota > Metazoa > Chordata > Aves > Passeriformes > Pipridae > Corapipo > Corapipo altera. Next base: position 17,045,950 of record NW_020884873.1, read on the forward strand.
TGATGATGTGAAATGCAGGCATAGAGAGACTGAATTCCCTTGAAACTTACTATGATGTGAAATGAAAGACTTCTCTTGAGACAAAAAGAAAAGCAGGGTATGGGGAAGGTCAGCAACGGTGCTTGGTTAGGTTCTTAGAAATACTTCTGGCGGAATGAAGCAGACTTCAAAATGCCAAATGAACACAAGGGTGGAATGGTAAGAAGGCATGGATAATTTATTTAAGATTATAGTAGACCCATTTTAGAATGTGTGTTTAGCATTTGGGGAGGCAGAAGTAAACCCTGGTATCAAGAGGCTCTCTGTCCCAATGACAGTCTTGAGCACAGACAGTATGTGCTGGTGGTCCCCATTACTCACAGCCAGGAAAACCAAAATCGGTGAAGACCTATAGGGAGATGTATGGGCATTTCCTCTTGGAGGAATGGACCTGAGGGCTTGCACTACCCTCTAGTGACAGAAGTAGAGAATTGTGCAATCTCTGATTTGTCAGCACTTCATCAGAGATTCCCTGCATTTCTCACTGTCAGCTGTTTTAAAGCACACAGCCTGCCATTCCTGCAGTGTCATGATGAAATTAGGCCCAAATTAAGGCATGAAAGAGATTGATGTCTCCAGCTGAACAGTGGGGCACTGCACCCTTCTAGGGCATTGCACAGTCCAGGCAGCAGGAATGTCCCTGTTTCTTTTAACACAGAGTATCTGTGCCAGACAGTCTGATGCTCAGTCTAGACCATTTCCACAAAGACACTATCATGCTATTATGTTCAGGTTTTATTTATTGCCACCATTACTTTCTGCGGGCTGTCACCTCTTTCAATAAAGGGGAAGGAAGGACTGAGAACAGGTGCAGGGAGGGTGCTGAGGTCCAGCTCACCACCCTTTCCTCTGCCATATTTTTTCTGATAAATCTTTCCAGTGAGTCCTTGCTAGTATTTTTGGTTTATGAAAATTGAGAATGCCTGTTCATGGTGACAGCAGGAGGCTCCACAGCTTTTGAAGTATGGTGTAAGTAGACTTCAGTCACGTGGTGTCATAAAAGGCTGTAGGAAGATCACTGCTTGTGTATTGCTTTTGAATTGAATCACTGTTCTTGAGAGAAAGCTTCTCTAGTCTAATGGTCCCAAAGTGGCACGTGAACAGAGATGGTAGGGGGCACATTAGCAAGATGGAGGCTTATGAGGAACAGAAAAAATTTTGTTATCCAGAAGATCCTGTAGTTACTTGATCAGTAGCACATACATCATTAGGATTTAATAAAAAAATTCCTGAACATGGGCATGGAATAGAGTTCCAGCTTCAAACTAAAGATAGGAGGCACTTTGTTCTTGGGTAACTGTAGGGCTGACTTAGTTTTAGAAGTTTAAATTGTCTTTGAGCAGGGCTAGTAAAAACTGATGCTGTGATACTCTGGGTGAGAGAAGGGAGAAGTGGAAATGAAGGAGAAGGTACTTGGTATGCAGGCAGGTTAGGATGCAATTATTCAGAGCTTCACAGTTTGAAATAGCTGCCCTTACCTTTTGTAAAGATTAAACAGCACACTTAAGCCCCATGGGCCTTCCTATGCACACATCCTCCAAAGTCACTATTAATTCTGTAGTACCATAGAGACACATCCCACCTTGCAAATGCATAGAAAGACCAGATCCACACCTCCAGTAGCTCACAGAGTAGTTGAAAGACATTATTCAAGCAGGCTAAAGGTCAGATTCAGTCTTGTAGGAGCAAATAGTGACAAAGAGAATCTGAACTGGGAAGGGAAGTGATGAAAGTGTGTGCTGTGATGGAGACTAAAAATCTGATGCAGTATTTACATGCTAGAAAAGGATACCTACAAGTCAGAATTAGGTGTGTGGAAAATACAAGGGCTACAGATAGCAATGTCCCGAACTAAGTATCTGAATCCACACCCTCAGGTTTTGTACTAGCACACTGCATGGAGACTGTGCTACGTCTTACAAGGCTTTCTTAAACCACGTCATCAAATTGACAGAACTCTTGAATTTCACTCTTGCCTGCTCAGGAACACAAGAGCAGCTCTGAACCTGACCAGAATCTTGTTAATTTTAAGCTGGTGCTGGGCAGACTGTGATCAGCAAAGACATTGGCATCTGTGTGCAGTTTCTAGGAAATACTGCAAAGGTTTGAAAGCTGTATGCCTTGGGAAGGCACTGACTTTTTGTTTTGTGTTCTCCCTTGAAAAAAGCAAAGTGGGCTCATTCAGAAGGGTCTGCTGTTCTGAGTTGCTTCATACATCAGCCTTCACTCCTCATGAGTGACGATTGCAGAACATATATCCTTAATAGCAGGATTTTGTGTTTCACTTTTGGGTGCTTCTTGCAGTAAGAAATGGTATTTACAGTGGGTACTGCAATACTACTGAAATAGCTGCATAGTTCTCCCCAGCGTTTTTCAGCCAAGGTGACATCATGGAGGGATGGTAACTGGAAGAAAGAGGGGAATGTTGTATGTACCTCCTTGATACGTACAAGGAGGGTGTTTGCTCTAACTGTAGTGGGATCTGTAGAAAAAGGTTAGAAGATAAGAGTAAAAAGTGAGAAAAATAAAGGAGTTGGGAGTTAAAATTAAGCAGAGGAGCACAGACACCTTTGAAAGTAAACACAAGGGTCTTGAATGTGATACAGACAGGGAGGGGAAGAGGCATAGCGAAGAGATAGGAGTTATGATAAACTTAGTAGTAACATGCAAAATGCATCAGAGTGAGGACAGGTAGAAGGAAATGCCCAGGGGAGATGTGGGGAGGAGGCAGTAGCATACAGAGCAGCCACAGAAGTGAGGGCAGGTTGCAGTGCAACCTTCCATGTGAATATCAAGAAAATGGAGTCTGGAAGAGAGTGAAGAGAAGGAGTTGGAGAGGAGAGAGCTCTTCTCTTCCCCATCATCTACAGGTAAGGACAAAATTGATCAAATACTGACAAGAGTGACATTAAAAATTATTCACTTGAAGCCCAATTCAGAGGTGGTGCTTGGGTTGAATGCTCCCTAAACTTAGTAAGGCTGAGACTTCTCAGTGGCATGTCACCATGACCTGTGGTAGTTTTCCCTCCCTATTCTCACTCAGAAGTGGCATTTGGCTCCAACTGCTTGGGAGATACACATAAACCTTCCTTCTGTACAAATACATGAGCGGGGCCTGCCCTTGTTCAGTGATTGCAAGCCATATGGCAGCCCCTCTCAGTACCTACTGCCCTGGTCATGTAAGCTTTGCTGAGCTCAGAGCACAGATGAGCTCCCTTACTTGCAAAAGCCTCTGAACAGACTTTTGTACAGTGCTTGAAAAAAATATGCTGGGGCATCCAGACCAACATCTGGGTGTAATGAAGGAGACCAGAGAGAAGTGCAAGCATTGAAAAGTACAGATACTGGGAGCAAAAGAAATTCATAGAGTAAACTTTGAAAAAAAGATTATAAAAAACTGAGGCAGCAAACTGAGGCCTTGGGATTTGTCTTGCAAAAGCAATGGTGAAAATAGTGGCACTTGAGATGTTTAAAATGAAATGTGAAAAAAAAATCTACTGAAAATGTGTGTGGGTAAATGGATGAGATGACCTGACTTGGGTTTTTTTTGTTGTTTGTTTGTTTGTTTTTTGTATACCTCACTCTTTGGACAACCTACCACCCAAGGCATGGCTAGACTCTTTTTCAGTGCCAGCTTGGACCTAAGAATACCACTGAGGCTAACGTGGGTACAAGCTAAAACCCGGAAATACTTCTCCAGTAGTTTTCTCCACAGTATATTCCACATTTGCTCTTATTTTAATGTCTCTTCATTACACTGCAGTAGGAAAAAAAGCCACGAGAGAGTACAGAGTAATGTAGGTCTAACATAAGATATACAGTAAATAATGAGAGTGAACTGTGAGTCCAAACTTTATCCAGATCTTATTTACTTAACATTAACCTTACTTAACTTCTTTTCATTCCAGGTAACCTGAATCCAAACTCCACTATGAGCGATAAAAACAAACAATCTACCTGTGTGTTATCTTGATGGGGAAGAACTGTCTGGAGAACTGAAGACTGAACAAGCTGGAACAGTAACTTCTTAATTGATTTAGAACCTTCAGCCATATCCTCACACAGTGGTCTGTAAAGCCACTGCATGGTCCTGGATGCACCTGGCACCCCCAGTTAAAGCACATTTCTGGGTGAAGCTTAGACTTTGGATGGTCGGTCCCTTAAATGAGGGTTAGTGATGAATGTATTAGTCCATATGTCTGTGTGCACACATATTTTACATATAAAAACAACTGTGATGACTGGTCTCAGAGCTCGCTCTGTGTCCAGATAAATGCAGGAGATTTTCTGACTTACTTGTGCTGCTACTTCAGTCTGTCTAGCTACAGACTAGGAATCACTGTATTGCATTGTTTACTCTACTGCACTGCAAAAATGTATTGATCTGACTGGCTGGAAGGCTAAATCCAATCGAAGTGGCAAAATCTGTGTGAAATAAGGATGTTTACAGACAGTGTAGCAATCCTTTGTCCACTAGGAGTCTTGCTGTAGATTCCTGTTGTCAATTACCAATGCAGAAATGAGTGCTCTGGAGGAAGGGTTTACCTAACAAGAGGCCAACAGATTAGTATCCGAACTGTTTCATAGCATAAATATAGCAGTTGAACAAAGTGATTTAGCAAGAATGTAGTAAAGAGGAAAAATTGAATACAGGGGAATGTTCAAACTCCAGTTCAGACTGGGTCAGGAAAAGTGCCTTATAAGGGGGACTGGGCAGAATCTGGAAGCAATAATGCAGACTACAGTGGCTGTTAGAAAATCGTGTTTGTTCCTAATTCAGCAGTACTTTACCATTCATGGAAACCGAATTACACATCTCTGAGAGCTGAAAGAGGAAGCAGAGGAGGCATGCAAGCTTTTCAAATGGCCTTTTTTTCTTTAAAGTTAACCTTTCCAAGCTCTAAATCATGCTAAAATTGAGAGCTTTGATCCATAAGAAGAATTGTGTGCAATCAGACCAAAGGCCATCTCATCTGCTATTCTGTCTCTGAGAATAGTCAGTAACAGGTGATCACAGAAGCATAAAATACAAAGGTTGTATACAGAGATCTTTCTCTGACACCACTCTAGCATTCTATGGACTTTCTGAACTGGCAGTTCCTTCTGGACCTGGCCTTAATGCACTTAGTCCCTTTCTAAAAATCCTTTTCTACTTTTGGCCTCCACGCTGTTCTGAGTCAGCAAACCCCAAGTTCATTGTGTGGTACGAAAAAGAACTGTTGTCAGGCTGTTTTAATAGTTTTCTTGATGATTCCCTTGAGTCATCCCAGTTCTTACACTGTCAGACATGGTGATGACCAACCCTATTCCTTGTCTTCTTGCCACTCGTGATTTTACAGACCTATATCATATATGTCCTCAGTCATCACTTTTTCCAAGTTGCAGGCTCACAGTACTTGTAGCTATTCATTATATGGGATCTGACTGACACCTCTGTCCTCTTGTTCACTAGCCCTTTTCCAGTTCTACTCACTAACAGAGTGGAGAAGCGGGTTGTTTTTTGTTTCTACAGTGTGCAGATTGATGCTTCACTCTGCTTTCTTGCCATCTAAATTACATACTCTGCTGTCATAAATAAGCCCTCTTGTCATACCTAAGAAAAATAGATCCTAATTGTAAGAAGACACCTGAGAGCTAACATACCTGCTAGCAAAAAAAAATATTCAAATATCAGAAAAACACAGGTTTAGTTTTCTTACTTTTTGTTTAGAGAAACCATCTCATTGCACAACAAGTTCACAGCAAAGGCAGTTGATACACCCCCAACACAGAATAAGCTGTTCCAAAGACTCTTCCAGGTGCTGGGTTGCAGTAGTGGTTGTTACACTCAAACAGCTGTCTGTAGTTGATGATAAAATGCAACTGATTGATTGACTGACTGACTGATTGATTAATTGCCTTTCCTGGAAGTGTATTTAACTTGAACAGCAAGCAGGTCTGTTTTACTGTGTTTACCCTGCGGAGTGTCTTGAGACCCTAAAATATCAAAGGTATTGTGCCCTCTGTTAAACATACTCATCCTCGCTCAGTGGATTAAATACTTGCTAGTTTGTATAATATTATATATGGCCTTTTGGGAACAAGTTGTAATTTTACAGCTGAGTCTGTTAGCTCATATTATGAGCAGTGTTTATAAAAGTGTTCTGGTAATGGGGAAAAAAAAGGTGTTGGAAATGACACTGCCATTTGGATTTAGAAGTAACTTAAAACCTGAGTTATCCTGTTGACTTCATGTGTGCCAAAAGCTACTCGTATGTTTTAGGATTGTTGAAAGTGGCTTGATTTTTGCCATACTTTGATTACTCTCCAGACTTTGGAGACTTCTTTTTTTCTCTCTTTGTATTTATTTCACTTTGTTAGCAGAGATCAGAGATAAATTTATCAGGCCAACGTTGTTCCACTTTTTGTTCCGATAAGAACATTGTCAACTGGTGCTTCCTTGTTCTCCTAGGCTTTCAGAATATTTATTTTTTTAATTGTGCAATAGGTTAATTAACTAATTAGTACCACATTGATACTAACAGAACAAAGGTCTCTATGTAACCTTTGTCGACCTCACCAAGGCTTTTGATACTGTGAGCAGAAAAGGTCTGTGGCAGATTTTGGAACGTTTAGGTTGTCCCCCCAAGTTCCTTAAAATGATCATCTCACTCCATGAGGATCAGCACGGCCAAGTCAGATATGGCAACACACTTTCTGAGCCCTTTTTAATTAAGAATGGTATGAAACAAGGCTGCGTTCTCGCTCCAACCCTATTCACCGTCTTCTTTAGCATGATGCTCCAAAGGGCCACGGCAGACCTCGATGATCAGGATGGTATCTACATTCGATACCGTACTGATGGAAGCCTTTTCAACCTAAGGCGACTGAAGGCCCACACCAAGACCTTAAACCATCTTGTCCGGGAGCTGCTTTATGCTGATGACACCGCCCTTGTTGCCCACACAGAAGCAGCCCTGCAGCGTTTAACATCCTGCTTTGCAGATGCTGCTGAGCTCTTTGGGCTGGAAGTCAGCTTAAAGAAAACAGAGGTCCTCCATCAACCTGCACCTCAGGAAGTCCCCCATCATCCCCACATCACCATTGGCCAATCAGAGCTCAAATCAGCCCAACAGTTTAATTACCTTGGTAGCCTCATCTCCTCAGATGGTAAGATTGACGGAGAGATAGACAACAGGTTAGCTAAGGCATATAGTGCTTCTGGAAAACTCCACAAAAGAGTATGGCGTAATAAACACTTGAAGAAAAGCACCAAGATCAGTGTTTACAAAGCCATAGTGTTGTCTACTCTCTTATATGGATCTGAATCATGGGTCATCTACCGCCACCACCTGCATCTCCTAGAACGCTTCCATCAACGCTGCCTCCATACAATCCTAAACATCCGCTGGTCAGATTATGTGACCAATACATCTGTTCTAGAGCAAGCAGCTGTCACAAGTATTGAGGCCATGTTACTGAGAACGCAGCTGCGATGGGCCGGGCACGTCTCCAGGATGAAGGACCACCGCCTCCCTAAGATCCTGCTCTATGGTGAACTTGCCACTGGCTGCCGCATGAGAGGAGCCCCGAAGAAAAGATACAAGGACTCCCTGAAATAACATCTCAGCCTTGGCCATATTGATCACCATAACTGGTCTACTCTGGCCTCAAATCGGGAGGCCTGGAGACACGCCATCTATAACGCAGCTGTCTCCTTCGAGAACACATGCAGGATCACTCTCCAGGAAAAAAGGCAACGCAGGAAGAACCGTGTCTTGCAGAATACACCATCTAAGGAGTCTTTCTGCTGTGCCTTTTGCAATCGGATATGTCTGTCACGTATTGGCCTCATAAGCCACCAGCGTGCCTGTAGCAAATGTGGATAGTGCCTTCCCAAATCTTCGTTCGCGAAGCCTAGCCATGATGATGATGATGACCACATTGATATATGGTCAGGTTTTCCAGGCAGTCCTCTGTCTCTATGTGTTTATGTCTTTGTTGCTTCATCTTGGGGAATTGACTTCACAAATAGTCTGAGAGGCTGATTTCACTTCCTTCTGTACTTATGTATTAATGTGCTTTACTTTCCTGTGATGGATGTCAGAGCACTTTTCTTTAACCTTGTCAACTAACAGGATCTCCTTTCCAGAGAGAGTTGCTCATCTGTTGGTCTTCTTTGTTGCCACATCAGTTCCTGAAAGGTAGTGTTCACTCGTTTTTAAATTCTTTCCATGGAAGTCAGTCTCATGCCTTGACTCCAGAGGCTAGTAGAATTCCTTAGGCTTATCACAAACTGCTTAATTACTTAATTTGAGAGAACAGACTTACTTTTTTGCATGATATAAATCTGCTCCTTAGTCATCATGACTCTCAGGATGCATGAAGCCTTGTTGATCCAGAGTGGATGTTTCAGGCTCTGGTGGAACTCATTCCTCCCTGAAGATAAGATCAGCTGAACTTGGACTATTTGGCTGCTCCTATGGCAACAGAAGCGAGTCTGGGTGAGGTGACCACATTTATTTTGACTAGTTTTGCTAATTGTGGTTCTTAATGAGTGCTAGAAACCAGAGGCTGTGACCTGTAAAATGAACCCCTCTTGCTCTCCAGATAAAATGTGGTTGATGGTGCTGGGGGTCAGAGTGACAAAGAGCAGTGGTTAGGGGTTCTGGTACAGCAGTCTTCAAATAAGCTGTCATTTGGTCCTTGCCTAAAAAAAAGAATCAGATGAGCTGTCTTTGGCATCTGTGTCCTGACCCTGTACAATCTCAAGAGGATGCCTGTGCTCTGCATCTCTTTTACTCCTTGGCTTGTTAGCCCAGGTTTGCTGATCTGTGGGGCCTACAACTGTGGTCCTGGTTTTGAACAGAAAGTTACGAAGCTGGGGCTCACGGCTCTTTATTTCTGGCGTGAAACAGTGAGTGTCTCAGAATGAGACTCCTGGCTGAATGTGTGCCCTTTGGGTTTCTTTTGGTATGTATTTGTATATTTAATGTATATGTGTCCAGTTAATTATGCTGGAGACCTTTTCTAAGTCAAACAAATAAACCACTGTGTTAAATTTAGATACTTTGTTCATTGGTGTCACTTGCAGTTTTCTCTGCTAAATTCCTGGGTTTGGGGGATTTTTCTTGTTTATTTGTCAAGGACTTGTACTGTCTGGATTAGAGCAGCTTTCTGTGTAACAGGTGAACATCTTTGGCCAGTGTACTTGTTAAAAGAACTGGGGGCAGCTGAATTCCCTGCAAATACAGTGTTCTGTGACTTTGAGTAACTTGAGAGAGACTAATTCGTTCCTGCTTTCTCACTGCTGGAGTAGGCTGTAGCAGATGACTTCAGTTTTTCTTTATTTTTTTTTTTTACTACTTTGCAGCTGAACTGCAGCTGTAAATGCCTCTGACAAAGTGCCACCTCGGTTTCCCTTTCCATCTTTCTTATACAATTTGTACCCCTCAGCAATGGCATTTCATTTATGAAACTGAGTCCCTGTGCTGCATTTCAGTTTTACCTGGTACGATGTAATCCTTGACATTTAAGTAACTCACAAGCTCTTGTTTCCCATGCTCCCTTTGTTTGTGTGTACAAAAGCCTGTTTTAAAATTCCTGACCATGTTTCAGAATAAGTCCAGCCTCTATTTTACTTTTGGGCATTACGGTACATAAAAAAGTATTTGCAGTAAACAAAATCTTCATCTCTCAGTGTTTTTAAATCCATGTAGCAATTGCATTTGTACTGTTTAAGAGTCTGTCTAATCCTAGCTTGTTTTGCAGGGTATCTCTGTGCACCTGAGCTTCTTTCTTCATAGCATTAGCACCACCATCACTTTTCTTCTTCTGCAGTTGTTTTAGGGAGGTTCTCCAAAAAAAGAAAGAAAAAGTTGTCCTTCCCCTCACTTCACTGCTACTTAAATATTACATTTTTGTTTCTTGACACTTTTGTCTGTACCTTCCAAAATCAAGGAGCAGTCCAGAAATGAATGACCTGTTTGTCTCCCTAGACCTTATGTCCCCTGTCCTTAGCCTGCTGAAGAAATGCAAATTTGGGAATTCTCATTAATTAGTAAGGCTTAGGAAAAGCACACTCGGTGACTGTAGGAAACATCTTGGAAGAGAAACCTATGGATATAGATGAAATGGTAAAGCCTTTATGCATGTAGCAAGGCTGGTAGATGTTTACCTAACTCTTTGCACAACATGTGTTTCTGATCTTTCTTGCAAGTCTGGGCATGTGTACTTGGGGAGTTAGGTTACAGAAAACCACAGCATCCCAATGTGAGCTAATTTGCCATGCTTTTCAGCAAGTTGGGTAAGTAAGAGAGTAGCTGAAAGTCTCTGCACAAGAACTTAGGGGCACAGTAGCTGCTGTATCCTAAACTCCTAATATAACGTGTCAGTGAGATGTTTCTTATTCTACTCCTTCTTCCTTTCCAGCCTGTCTGTCTGCAGTATCAACTTCTGCCTTTTCATCTGACTTGCTAGGTTTTATTTTTCTAAAGCATTAGAAATGTCACTGGTAGGAGAACTGCAGGCATAAAACTTCCTCCTGCCTCCCTCAGGTAGAAAACAGTAACTTCTAGATGACTAGGAGTGCTGAAAGCAATGCAGCGCTACAGGCTGGGACAGAGTGGCTGGAGAGCAGCCAGACAGAGAGGGACCTGGGAGTTTGGATTGACAAGAAGCTGAACAGGAGCCAGCAGTGTGCCCAGGTGGCCAAGAAGGCCAATGGCATCCTGGCCTGTATCAGGAACAGTGTGGCCAGCAGGTCCAAGGAAGTGATTCTTCCCCTGTATTCAGCACTGGTGAGGCCACACCTGGAGTACTGTGTCCAGTTCTGGGCCCCTCAGTTCAGGAAAGACATTGAGGTGCTGGAGCAGGTCCAAAGGAGGGCAACTAGGCTGGTGAAGGGACTCAAGCACAAGTCCTATGAGGAGAGGCTGAGGGAGCTGGGGCTGTTCAGCCTGGAGAAGAGGAGGCTCAGGGGAGACCTCATCACTCTCTACAACTCCCTGAAAGGAGGTTGTAGCCAGGTGGGGGTTGGTCTCTTCTCCCAGGCAACTATCAGCAAGACAAGAGGGCATGGTCTTAAGTTGTGTCACAGGAGGTTTAGGTTAGATATTAGAAAGAATTTCTTTACAGAGAGGGTGGTCAGAGATTGGAATGGGCTGCCCAGGGAAGTAGTGGATTCTCCATCCCTGGAGATTTTTAGAAAGAGACTGGATGTGGCACTTAGTGCCATGGTCTAGCAATCACGGTGGTAGTGGATCAAGGGTTGGACTTGATGATCTCGGAGGTCCCTTCCAACCCAGCTGATTCTATGATTCTACAATTCTATGATTCTATAGACACCGGACAATTTTTTATAGATGCTGAAATTTCACTGGCTGTGTGAAATTGCACATAACCAGGAAAACACAAGAAAAGAATTTGTGCAGAAAGCATAGAGGCAAACTACAATATTTGCATAATGAGGATTGCAGCTATTACAGAGAGCCTGAAACCTGGAACATAAAAATGAGAGCTGATTTTAATGCACTTACATACAGTAGCGTAGGGAAGGATCAGGGAAGTCAGGTTAAGGATATTTTCCATTTGTGAGCATTGACTCTGTTCAGGGGATCCTTTGCCTTTTTACTTTATTTAAAGCAAAATAGGTTCTGAGTTGCAAATTGCCAATGTACAAGAAAGAAAAGTACGTTGCACCACTGGCCCGTGGACTGATCAGCATTTTGCATGGCCCTGGGGGTGGATTTGGCACATGCCTGCTGTGGGTGAATGAACACCCATATTTCTTCAGCTATTTGATTTACCAAACTGGAGTGGTGTTTATAGCAAGAATAATGCTCTCTGCAGCCAGACCAATAGGTGATTGACTGCAGGATGCAGCACTAATATTAAGATGCTCCAGCCTTTGTACTGTGGTACTTTTTAAAAGTGCCCAAAGTGGTACTCCCAGGCCAAGGCCTAAGACATACGAGCTAAATGTACATGAGAACGTGGGGTGACCAAGGGAATAGGAACACTTCTGTGAGACCTGCATCCTTGTGACATGGCTGCTGAAACACACTGGTCTATGATTCTCCTGACCTGGCTACAGACTAATGGCAGCATGGAGAATGGGGAAAAAAGACTGAGCACACAAGAGAGCAAGCTGCTTACTCCAGACCAGGATCCTGAACCAAGCATTAAAACCAAACACTGTGTTGTGTGCCATCAGGGTGTGTGGAAAAGGAATGTCAGTTGTCTGTATCAGCCAAGCTGCAACAGCCCAGGACTGGGATTTTACACACTTGGAGTTGTGAGGAATATAAATGTTATACCTGAGGGTTTATGTAGGCAGACCCTTGTGTCTGAGGCTCCTCCTAGAACGCATAAAAGGTAATTGCTGCTGCTTGGTTATAAAGGGCAGAATCATACTTGTCCCTTCTTGCATTGTTTGGTAGGTTTTATGCTTAAAAAATGCAGGGGCTATTTTCATTATTAATGCGGGGCTATTATTTTCATTAAGCTCGGGCTTTTCTGAACTGTCGGTGCTAGAAGAAGTGATAAGGAACTTCCAGGTAGTTGGGATCTAACTTTTGTGGAGGGGATGCTTCCACAAAGAAAGATAGTGAAAAGAAAAAGCTATTTCCCTGAGAAATTACAATATATTTGGTGAAACTGTGTGCAAAATCTCAAAGTGTATGTGCTAGGCAACCTCGGGAAAAGGGCATTTACCTCAATTGTTTGAAAAGAAAAGCTATTTAAACTTTGAAGGAGCTATTGGTTTTATTGTTGCAATATTTATGATCCGCTCTTTATAGGTCATGCAATCATTTCCTTAGTTATCCTTAATCTCCTACCAGAAAATCTTTCCCTTGGCTGACAGTCCTCTTGTGCAGAGCACTTGCACTACAGAAACAGAAAATAGCAAATCTAAACAAAGTGTGATCATTTATAGCTGCCTTGCTAAGTGCACAACACATCTGCAGAAGGATCAATTGCTCTGATTTAGCATGGCCATTAGTGACATTTTGCTACCACTGAAAGGAAGAAAATATCTCTGTTTAGTGTCCCGAGGTATAACTGCAATAATCATAGACATTAGAAATGGAAAAGGCCACTAGGTCATCTGGTCTATTGCCTCAGCACAATGCTAGGCAATTCACCAAAGTACCTCTTCTAGGACTTGGTAAATTATGCTACCACTTGTTTGAGATTCTCCTTCACAGTCTAGTAAATCTCATAGGAAGGAAGTTAAAAAATAATTTTTTGGAGAGCTACAGTAGGCAGATGTTCTGACAGGCATTGCGCTGAAATAATGACCTGTCTCCTAGTTTATCAAAGCATCTGCCATTGCCCTTTCACAATGAGGACACTGTAATATATTCACTTCCTTTGTTCTGTATTTATGACTGCAGCATTTCAATAAACCAAAATTTTTCTGGAAGGAAAAGTTGGGACGATCTCTACTGGTTTCTTACCAATTTCCAAACCATTTTTAAAGATGTTGATTCAGCTACAGGGATAAAGTTATGCTTCTGCAAACCAAGATTAATTTCTCTGCAGCCAGTGGGGTTATGCTGGATTTAAACTGGAGTTACTGACGGCCCAGTATGACCAACAGCTTCCTCTTTGCATCCAAGGAGACAGACTCACAAGAACAAAGAGAGACACAGACAAGCACAGGCGCCAGCTTCAGATGCTGCACCCTGCAGCCAAAATGAGGGTGTTGTTCCAGGCAGGCTCCATCTTGTTTCAAAATCTTCCACATAAGTAGTGCTTGGTGTAAGTAATTGGGAATTCATCCATGCATGGCAGCATTGTTAACATGAGGACACCCTTGGAAAAAGCTGCAGGGTCTTTACATAGAATATTGTTGCAAAAGAAATTGCTGCAACAGAAGGTCTTCTGGAGGAGCTGGGCTCCCTTGATAAAACAGCCTCCCTGTCTTCTTGAACGCAGCCCTGGTCTTGAATATCTTGGAAAACAGCTTCAATCTGTATTTGCCTTGCTCTTTGTGCACTAGCACTACCCTGTGGAAGCAGGACTGTAGGTTACAATAGATATCAGGAATGGATTACACCCTGTAAGATCCTCAGTGACAATAAGTAATCCAGCAGCAGAAATCAAGTGTGGTCCAAGCAGCGGAAGCAAACAGATTAGAACTGAGCTGCTGTGGGCTCTTGAGAGGAAACACACTTTCTTTTTAGCAAGGCCCATGAACCCAGAGCAGCAGTCATAAAAGAAAGAACATTTTGCTCTCTTTCAGAAACAAAAGAAAGCAATCCTCAACAAAATGTTGACTTTTCTCTAGCAGTCCATGAGACTCTTTAGGGCAGGACTAGGAGGAAAGCCTCATGTTTTTCTGAAGGGAGAACCTGGTGTTTTGAGAAGGACTTTGTGCTTGATGAAATCCATTGGAATCTCCATCATCTTTCTTTCCTCATGCGAAAAAACAAATAGCACAGTAGGCCAAATACTGCTGTAGCCCCTGAGCAAATGAGTCTTCTTTCTGCAGTGGTGCCTGCACACAATTTAGCAGTGTCTCCTAAGAGATTATCTCCCAGTACCAAGAGGTGTTATAATTGCTCCTTGGTGTTGGCCTCAGGGCTTTACCCACACAGCCCCACCTTGAACTCCCAGCAACCGACCTCGTGGCAGCCACAGGGAAGCTGCTGGCAGATTTCCATTGAGGTGGTGACACAGAAAGCTGTGCTCACAAACCTGAGTTGACTTTGCTGCTAACTGTTGCAGAAGCAGAGCTGGAGCAGTGAGTGAGTCATGGGGTTTGCAAGCAAACAGGTTTGAGTAGTAAAGAGAAAAGAGCTTGGCTTACCTAGCGTGACTGTTCTTTGTTCCTGCAGCTGCTGGAGGCAAAGTCATGGGAACAGCTCCTGCTGCCTTCCTCAGGGTTCACGCCACCTCTCACAGGGTGACCCTGGGCCATTCTCCTTCACAGGTCTTCCTCCTAGTGCTCACAGCCCACTGCTGTCATAGGTCTCCTTCTGCCTGTCTAGGCAGCTCTCTCTGCAGGGTTTTTGCCAAGGACACCCTGCAGCTGATCAGGGATGATGCAAGTGTGAGGAGAAGACTGCAACTGATGAGAGCTCTGTGTGAGGGACAAAACACGCCCTTCTGTGTGCAGTGCTGGCCCTCGATCCAAGAAACCTCCCAAAGAGCTTCCCGCTCCCTGGGACATAAGATCTTCCCCACATTTTTCCAACCATCATCCTCATTCTGCCTTGCACTGAGATTTTCAGTAACAACATTTTTTTACAAGTCACAGTTTTGTGGTGTCTTTCAGCTGATCTTCTCATCCCATCTTTCTTACTGATGATGCTCTCTTCCTGAATTATTCTTACTTTCTGTCCTTGGGTCCTGCCATGCTGGACTCTGGCCCCTCTGCAAATGTCAGTGAGCTGTCCAGTGAAAACTCATATATGTGTGGGGTTTTTAGTGTTTTTTTGTTGTTTTAGTTTTTATAAAAATATAACTGCTATGCTTCTCCATCTAACACCAGTTTTGGAAACTTTGTGAAGAAAGCCTGTGAAGGGGGAATCATACAGCCATGATTCAGAGTGTATGAGAGTATAAAAAGTCAAATTGTGTCTTTAAATCCCTAATCAAAACTGATAGCAACTTCTGTGGGGTTTTTTTCACCTGAGCTGCCTGGAGGAGGCACAATTTTCCACTCATTAGAAAAGGAAACTTTTTTTTCTCCTCAGATTTTCTGCCCTGCATTCTGCACACTCCATTGCCCCACCCTATAGTAAGTCTTCAGTCTATCCCCTGTTCTCCAGGTCCCACTCCTTGTTTTCTCATCTGTTTTTCTGGCAGAGCATTATTCCAGCTCACTAGACCAAAGAAAGGCAGACGCTTTGCCAATGGTATTGCTTTCAGTCCTGCTGACAAGTGCAGACACTGCGCTTTTTTACTACAGATAGTCTCACTTCCACAGACTAAGGAGAAATGGCAGCCATTCTTCTTGCTTTGATGTCATTAATAATAAAGGACAACGTGAGACCTTTTGAATATGAGGAAAAAGCTTGAGTTAAAAAATTAAACAGCATACCCAATTAATTAGAACCACAGCAAAGCCTTGGAAAGCTGCCATCTTAAATTACTATGTAGCTACAACTCCCAGAAAATAATAATAATTTAAGAAACAAAAAGCAACCATATGGTCTTGCTGTCCTAATGAGAATTTGGAATAGAAGGATGGGTGGGAGCTTTCCCCAGCATCAGTATTGATGGTACCTGTGGTATTATCAGATGTAGGTTCCTTATTTCCCTTTTGCAAGAGCAAGGGCATATACATATCATAGTTCCTCTGGCATAGGGAAGGGGCTGCCAGGAATGTGCCCAGACCTCTTCCTTCTTTGAAACCTGATTCTTCCGTTGTGATGGAGTTGGGTGACATAAATTGGTACATAAATGAATACTACACATGAAATTGGCTAACTTGGGAGAAATAAAAACTGTGGTAGATCTGAACCTTGGAGAATGGAGGAAGAAAGTGCCTGCAGCAGTTACCCTACATCTAGCTGTAAAAAACTAGTGCTGTCCTGGTGATGAAGGTGGACTTGCAACAGTAAAATGCTATAATTGCTTTCACCCTCCTATACTTTAGTTTTCATTTAGATCCAGCTAAAGGTGACTCAAAACAGTTTTGCACAAGCTGGCGTTGAGAATGGTAGCTCTAAACAAGTTGGTGGAATGGGTATGTTTGAAGTTAAAATTGTGTCTGAAGAGCTACGTGACCTCTAGCCTCAGTATTAGCCAATAACTCCTATATGCACACTGGTTCACTTTTGGGACTAAACATAGTGAAAAAAAATTGGAAAAAAAAAAGACTTTGGTAAAAGAATACAATATTATTCAAAACATTTGCCTAATTGTCTTTTTTTCATTAAAAAAAAACCCCACATGTTAACATTGTTTTGCTGAAAATGGCTATATTTAAAATAGCTTCAAATAATGTTAATGAAGCATTGTTTTAATTTTGCCTCCAGGAGAAACAAAACAAAGCAGCATTATAAATTATTCTCCATTTAAAAACACTGCCATCATATTAGTAATTTTTTCCCTTTGGCTGAGGGCTGACAACCTTCTCTTTCCCCCTTTTCCTTCCAACATTATGTGAGCATGACAGCACAACAAATTGAAACTTCTGCTAAGCACTTTGCCCAAGACGTGTATAAACTGCTTATGTTTCTATTGCAACTGCATGTCTTTCCTGGGTATGACACATAAAAATAGGTAATGTCAAAATAACCCTATTATTTTAAGAACAGTTATAGATGTGGAGATGTCTGACTGGAACTTAAAGCTCAGGTTCTGAACGCTAACAGTCATTAAAGATATTTTTACTTTTTTTTTCTTTGTAAAGCAGGAATATTAGCACAAATCACGTGACCAACATACAAAATTGAAAATTACATCTGATATTTCCCTAATTTCCTCCTGCTATTTAATTTAATTCTAGTATTCATTATTTTTTTTCCCCTTAAATGGCTCTTTTGTGTTTGTTCTTTGCAGTTACAGGTGGCTTAGAAGGGAAAAAAATCACTGTGTTGAAATCTGCTCTTCATTACTTGAAATACAAATTCCTTTTTCCTTATCCTCATTTTTACAGTTCCCAGGCATATGAAGTATTACTTCCTCTCTTTGCTTGTTCCATGAAAAGTTCTGTGAAGGATACAAGAAAATGGCTGAGAAAAATTCTTTCCACTCGACTGAAGGAAATAAGAAACGCTGAATTCCTAACAGGTGTCTCTGCTGAAAGTAATTATTAAGATAAATACTTTAAAATAGGATAATTGTTATTTTTTACAGATCAAAATCTTTGCAAATATTTGTTACATTCTCCTGGTACATTGATGCCATATGCCTGCTGAAAATTCCCTGAAGTCTTCTAGGAAAAGGACAGATTAAAAAGTAGCTTTCAGGGGAAAGATGTACGTAAGAGAATAATCTAATCAGCCCATGTTTATAGATAACAAGAGAACATCAATTCTTTCATTACTTTTTTATGAACCATCTTTTAAACAACGGCAATCTTCTTTTCAAGTGCCGCCTGCATTTTAGTCACAGATAAAGTACAGCATTATATCATATGTTAAATGTCACATTTCATATTAAAATATTTAAACATAAGGCACCATAAAGAGCACAGCTTTACTGTGACTTTCCAAAAAGTAACCCATCTCTTAGTCGCAACCCAGGTAAGTAACTGGTTTCTTTCTGTGTTCAACAGATAACTGCTGCTCAGGGTGTCTGAAGCAGAAAAAAGGCAGGGTTAGCAAAGACTTTTTTAAAAAATATCATTAGTTTCTAGTGACTGGGTATCCAGAGTTCATTCAGATACACTGATTTAAAAACCTAGCAAGCCTATAAAAAATGTCATGGCACTTTTGGAAATAATAAACCAGTGTCAGATCTCAAAAACTCTTGACTTTCAACTCCAAATATCAAAGTTGCTTCTAAAGTTTTGTCCTCTCTTCTTCCTGCATTCAGAATTGTCCCAAGCTGGCAGCACTCCTCATTTGTTTATAGAAGTTTCTTTATGCAGCCTTTTTCTGGATTGTATCCCTGTCAGATGCAGTATTGTTTGTCTCACTGATATAACAAGTAAACTTAATTATAAAAAAGAAGAGGTGGTGTATTTTCACAATGTAAGGAGGTGAGGTTGGAACAGTCAAAAGGAATTGACCCCAACAGGGAAGTCTGTCTGTCTCTCTGGCTACAGTCTCTGTGTGGTTTGATATTTAAGATGTCTGCAGGCAGGGTCCAAGCCTGCATCTGCAGGAGCCAAAGGGCACTTTCATATTGCAGGGAGCCTGTTCCCCCAAGCTGCAATGGTCTTTCACAGCACTTGCCACTACAGAGGAGAGATCTTTGAAATGTCCTCATCCCAAAGAAATCCAACCTTTCCCAGCACCTGGAAAGGCACCACAGCAGTAGTGTAATACTGACATCCAGTGGATGAAAAAATTTCACCACCCAACTTGGTGAAATTGGACAGAAGTTGCAGTGAAGGAGATATGAAAAAAATAGGAAGAACTACTATGTTCATAAGCATTTTAACTTTACAAGAACCAGAAATTAGTCTGGGAGCTGTGATTCCTCCCAAATACACATAAACCTGAGTGAGAACTCCTGAGTCATCCATTATTGTTTCAGTCAAACCAACAAAATCTGCTTGCTTTCTACAGTTCAATTTGTTTTGTAGTGTAAAAATACAGGGACAATGGAGTGTGGTATCTTTGCTCCTCTGAAATGAAAATATTTGGTTCACTAGGCTTATGCAAAATAAATCATACTGCTTCACCTTGCTTTCGATGTCCTGCTACAAGTGCACCAAAATCCTGAGCAAAACATAGGAAGGAAAACTTGCAAAAGAACACCAATAAGGGGAAAGGGAATTCAAACGGAAATGATTTTATTATTTTTTTTACTTATAGCAAGGACAAGGTCAGCATCTTGGACACATCTTTCTCTCCCAAAGCATGCAACCTGTACTCTCAGTGTAATTAGTGATTTCTGCTTACAACAAGAAAAATGCATATGGATACAGACAGGATACAGTCAGTTTGTATTCACTGAATAAACTATGAGGAAGAGAGGCAAAGTGCTTTCGAAATTTATACTACTAATTGATATTGATTTATACAGCGCCTTTTGTATTCCTTAAAGCACTACAGTAACAAGTATGTAAATACCCAATATAAAGTCTTACTCATATTAATGGCACTCCTTCCCCCAGCAATCAATGTAAAAATCTATTACCATTACTGAATGGAGAAGCCATCAAAAGATTCATTGCTCTTCACTGAGTCGTGTAGCCCGAGTTCACATGGACCTTGTCTGCTGTCTGTGCCAGCAGCACACATCCCTTCGCTGTGCTGGCAGCTGTCCCTCCCGGTGCTGACTAACCTGTCAAGGGCTCTATGGCTCCTCCAGGACAGAGCACGTTTTCGCTGAACACCCACAGACCCGTTCGCTAACGTGACAGGCACACCATATCTCTATGGTTCTCTCCACCACCAAAACGGTATTTTCAGCTGCTGCACTGTTCTGCTGATCAGGTTGTAACAGGATTCTCCGGAGGAGATCAAATGAAAACATTGCACTGGCATGCAGCCCTGGGTGAGGTCAGGAAGTGACACTCATTAATGTAACAGCAGTCTTCAAAAATACTGGAGAATAAGGAAAATGAGAACAAGCATAGAAATTTGGTACAATCAAGGATAACCTCTCTCTCCTAGTTTATCCTCTACGTGCTTCTGTTATTCCATGTGTTCCCCTCGGTATTTCTGTCAGTTTTGGAAACTTGCTGCTCCCCTGGCCACGCTCTTCCGCTATGCTAATCCTAAACCCTTTGTCTCATGCAGGTTCTGCTTACACATCTTCCATTTTTTTTCCTTCCCTGAGATCCGACAGTGCTGCCCCAGACCTGCTCTCCAGCCCCGGGGTTTAACACTTGCTGCAGCTCGTCCCTGGCTTCACATCACCTCCCAGGAAAGCGTCTCCCGGCTACCTCCCGCCTTAGCTTCCCACTGCCGATCCCCGCAGCCCTGTTTATATCTTTCAGATAGAAAGAGCTAGCCTGTTTCTCAGGCTCTATCCCTTTATACTCCGCGGATAATGAAAACCTCAGTAAATGAAGTTTATTTGTAACAATTACATTTACGAGTGACACTGCGGCAGCCGCAAAGCCGCTTCTGGCGGGTTCCCCTCACAGCGGGCCCCCGTCACGTGCGCAGCGGCCCGGGCCGCGTGGGGTGCGCGGTGGGCACGCACCATGGCCCCGCCCCTCCCCGTGCTGCAGAGAGATTGACAGCGAAACCACGCAATCAGAGGCACGTCCCGCCTTCCCCGCTCCACCCCGCCCCCCCAGCCTACGGCTGCTGTGTCATCCGGCGGGTGACAGCGGGGGACGGCCGCCAGTTGGCTGCGGGGGCGTGGGCTTCCAGCCAATGGGCTTCGGGAGCTGCCCGACTGACACCCCCCTGCCCAACAGCTGTCTCACGTGCCCCCGGGAGGGCGGGGCGAAGCGCTAATGTCGCTGGGGCGGGCGGGCGGGCGGTTGTGGCGTCGGTGCTGTGTCGCGGCACCGCTGAGCGGCCGCAGTCACACCTGCTAATCGCGTGTGCCCGTAACGGCGCCCCGCCCTTGGGGCCGGCAAATGAGAGCACACACTGACGTAGCCTCGCCTCCCGCCTCGGCTGACGAGGGCCCCAGGGGCCGCTGAGGAGCGCGGCTCGGTGGGCGGGTCTCCGCGCTATTATGGCCTAACGGGCACGTCCCTTCTCCAGTGGTGTCCGAGTTTGCGACCCGCGCCCAATCGGTAGCGCGGGAGGGCGGGGCAAGTAGAGGCGGGCGAGCGAGTGCCCCATTTAAGGGGCAAATCTCGCAGCCAACTGGCAGAGAGGAAGGAGGGGCGGGAGTCCGTCTGGGGTGCGAAGGGGGCAACGTTAACCGGTGACAGCCAGCAAATGCAACCAATCAGGGAGGGCGTAGTGCCGCGACGGCCCAATCGGAAGCGCTGAGGGGCGGGCGCTCCGCTGTGATTGACGTGGGCCGTGGCTAATGGGCGGAGAGATCGCCGAGACTTTTCCCAATGGGCAGCGTGTAGGGGCGAAAAGGGGAGCGGAGGGACAAGACGAGCAGGCGGCGCGACCAATCAGCGTGGGGGTCGGCGGAGCGCCGTCCAATGGGCGGCGCGGGGGGCGGTGCGGGGGCGTGTCCCGGTGTGTTTGGGTTCGTGCTCCTCGGGGGAGGGAGAGACGGCGGCGAGGAAAGTTTGGTGGTTTTTTTTTTTTTTTTTTTTTCCTCCCCCGGTGGCGTTTTTTCGGCGGTGCCGTGGGGGAGGGGGCATTTTCCGCAGCTCCTTCGCCTTTTGCTTCCTGGGGTTCGTGTTTCCCGGGCGGGCGGAGCCGCCCCCGGCACCGAGAAGAAGGGGGCTCAGCGCACCGTGGCGGCGCCTCGGCGGTGAGTGCGGGACGCCCCCTCCCACCTTACCCCTCATCTCCGCTCCGCGCTCTGGCCGCGGGGCTCCCTCAGAGCCCTTCCCGCCCTGCGGACCCTCGCGCCGCCTCCGAGCGGCCTCTGGCGCCGGGCCGC